>NW_026043863.1:0-331343 GCF_937001465.1 Orcinus orca | reverse complement strand
GAACTACACTCAACATTTTGCAATAAGCTATAAGGGGAAATAATCTGAAAAAGAATAGATATTTTTACTGACATCATCTATCAATGACAGTTAAAGTGTAACCTAAGGGAAGCTGGTGGTGAGTGCTTCTGACCCTGAAGACTTCAATCATCTAAAGTTTGGACTCTGCCTACTTCCCAAGGCCCTTAATGAACATATGTGTAGCCGTAGCTTAAAAAATTCCCCAGTTTGTGTTTCGGGGAGACACTGATTTTGAAAAAGCCCTGATGTTCTCCTTACATGAATGGGACTCTTCCTACTGCTAAAACATGTCTGTCACACCCAGAGGATGGTATACCGTCTGATCGGGAAGAGTTTGGAAAAGGCATCTCATCTCCTCATCTCCTGGTGCTCGGGTTCACCCCTCCAGCGTCTTTACTAACAGTCTCCCCACTTGGAGATGTCAGCACTGTCAACATCCTGTTGTGTACAGTTTGGAATTTGTCCAGAGGATGAAGCGGAAGGATGAAGAACAATGAGAGACAAGTCCTAGGTGTTCAGACAGGCACATGTCACTCTAATTTCCAATCAGGAAGACGAACTGACCAAAGGCTAGGGTTGCCCATGGAAACAGTATAGGGCTTGAGGAAATCCCGCTGCTTTGTGGCCAGTTCCCATAAACACAAGTTGAACAATGGAACTCAGGGGCAGTAAAATTCACGAAACTGCAGAGTTGAAAATATCCATCACTGAAAAATGTCTTGAGGAAAGTCAGAGAAAAGGACTTGTAAGCAAGGGAGAATGGCAGGAAAGGGATCTGAGGAGGTAGAAAGGACTCGCCATTAAGCACAAGAAAAGGAGCTGAACATTGCCAACATTGCAGTTGGCCAAAAAGGGTGTATGCATTTTTTTCTGTATATATTCAAGAAAAGGGCATACACTTTTTTAGCCAAGCAAACAGGTGGGCACTGGAAGTCAATACTACAAAAGATATCACTTCGCATCAGTCAGAAGAGCCATCCTCATAAAGCGTAAACAACAGAAATGCAGGACAGGGCAAGGAGAAGAGGGAGCCCTGTGAGACTTATAGTGGAAATGTATATTGCCAACGGCCATTCTGGAGAAGTGTATTGTGTTTACTAAAGCATCTAAAAAATGAGCTACAGAGCATAGGGCACTTGCACTCATGGGCGTATATCTTGGGAAAAACAAAAATTGAGAGGACACAGGCACCCCAATGTTTACCCCCTCTCTGTTTAAAAGATCCTCGACTAGGATATAACTTAAATGTCTCTGGAGGGAAAAAATGGATAGAGATGTGGTACTTAGGTAGAGTGGAATATTATTCAGCCTGGAAATCAATGAAATATGGCCAGTTGTAACAACTCCGGAGGAGTTACGTATGATCTTTCTAAGTGACATAATTCAAAAAGAAAAAGACACATATCATAAGATATCACTTAAAGGTGGAATCCAAAATGGCTACACATGAAATAAATTACAAAACAAAAACATAGTCAAATATGTAGAAAACACGCATAAGGCTGCTAAACGGGAAAGGTGGGGAGGGGTGAGGCATCATCCAGGAGGTTGAAATTAGCAAAGATACCATTCCAAATACCAAACTGATAATCAACAAGGCCCACACGGTAGCTAAAAGAACTGCACTCAGCACACTCAAGTCACCGGAAAAGAATATATACGACTGGTAAGAATCTGAAAAAGAATTTACTGATGTCTCTCTGTACGTGAATCAAGTGGATGTACAGCAGCAAGAAACAGAGCTTTGAAAATCAGCTGTAACCAATATAGTAATAAATTGAAAAAAATAAACGACAGAGAGACAGAGAAAACCTCTTACAACTTTTCCTCAGGGACGGTGATGCAACATGGATTGAACACATCTAGACCCACAGCAGGATGAGACATAAGGCTGGAAACTGTTTGCACTAAGAGAAATGTGAGGTTGGGTGAGGAAATGCACACCCTTTAAAGTAATACTACCTGGTACCCATTCAATGGGTCCCAAATCTGCAGGTTCAAGGGATCTTCCTACAGCTAAAACATGCATGGAAAACCCAGAGGACTGTACACCATGTGATCGGGAGATGTGTCTAAAATGCAGCTCATTTATCCTCTCCTGGTGCTCCTGTTCACCATTCCAGCCACGTTACTTAGAATCTGCCCACTTGGAGAATCAGCACATTTCAACTTCTGTTTCACACATTTTGCAAATTGTGAGGAGGATGAACGGGAAGAGGGGGAACCAATGAGAGAATAGTTGTAGGGGTTTGGACGGGCACATATCACTCTAATTTCCCATTAAGAATAAGAATTGAAAAAAGGCTCAGCCCGCCTCGCCGGAGCCAAAATAGGGCCTGAAGCAATCCTGTGGGTTTGAGGCCAGCTCACAAAAGAGCAACTTAAAAAATGGAGCTCAGGGTCACTGCAATTCACAAACCTGCAGAGTTATAAATGAAAACTAACGTCCAAAAATATGTTGAGGTAAGGCAAAGAAGAGGATCTGAATGCAAGACAGAATTGCAAGAAACAGATTTCAAGAGATAGATTGGACTCGTCTTTAAAGCACATGAAAAGCGGCAGAATTTCGACAATGATGCAGTTGGCCCAAAAGGGCGTATGCGTTTTTTCCTGATTATATCCAGGAAAAAACGCATACGCACTTTATGGGCAACGAAGCAAGCAAGCAATGCAAATGTGCACAACAAAGAAATCTCATTTCCCACCAGTCAAAAGGGCCATCCTAAAAAATTGTAAAAACCAGAAATGCAGGACAGGCCATGGAGAACAGGGAGCCTTTATACGCTGATGGGCAGTGTGTGAACTGCCGAGAGCCACTCTGGAGAAGTGTATGGTGGTTCCTAAATCATCTAAAAAACAGAGCTACAGAGCATAGGACACTTCCAATCATGGGAGTATATCTAGGGAAGTCTAAAAATCAACAAGACACAAGCACACCACAGTTTAGGGCTACTCTGTTTACAAGAACCTCAACTTCAGTACACCTTAAATATCCCAGGAAAGAGAACAATGGATAAAGAAGATGTGGTACTTATGTACAATGGAATATCTCTTCACCATGAAATCAAGGTAATAAGGCTAGTAGAAGGATAAAGAGTGGATTTAGGTCCGATAATACTACTTGAAATAAGTCAAACAGAAAAAGAAACATATCATAAGATATCACTTATAGAGGGAGGGTAAATATGGCTGCACAAGAAATGAATTACAGAACAGAACAGTGTCTCACATTTAGAAAACACACTTATGTCAGCTTAAGGGGAAAGGAGAGGTGGGGTGATGCATTAAACCAGAGTTTGAAATTAGCACAGATACCGTTCAATAAACCAAATAGATATTAGACAAGATCTACACCTTGCTCAATGAACTGGCCTCAACACACCCTATACACCGCAGAGAAATATATCTGAGTAATAAGAATCTTAAAACCCATGTATTGATATATCTCCATAAGGGAATCAAGTGTGTGCAGAGTGGCACAAACACAGCAGTGAAAATGAGCTAAACCCCATTATAGAAATAAATTTTAAAAACAAAATGCAGAAACAATGAAAGAGAGAAAAATTCTTACAAAATTTGCTCAGGGGCTGTGATGCAACCTGGATTGACCACATATAAACCCACAGCTGGATAAGACATAAGGCTGCACACTTGGGGCTGAGAGGATTGGTGAGCTTTGGTGAGCAACTGCCAAAAGTTTAATGCAATACTTCATGCTACTCATTCCAAGGGTCCCAAAACTCCAGGTTGAAGGGAATCTTCCTACAGCTAAACCATGCTTGGGAAACCCAGCGACTGGTATACCATATGATCGGGAAAGGTTTCTAAAACGCACCTCATTTTTCCTCTCCTGGGACTCCGGATCGACATTCCAGCCACTTTACTAACAATATCCCCACATGGAGAGTCAATGCCTTTAAGTTCTAGTATCGCACAGTCTGCAGTTAGTGCGGAGGATGAATGGGAATAGGGGGAACCAGTGAGAAACTAGCTGTAGCAGTTTCAATGGGCACATGTCAGTCTAATTTCACATCAGTAAGAAGAATAAACCAAAGGCACAGCAAGGTGCCCCAGAAGAAGAATAGGGCCTGAAGGAATCCTGTGGTTATGAGGCAAGATTACAAAAATAAGAGCAGAAAAATGGAGCTAAGGGCCACTGCAATTCAAAAACCTGCAGAGTTATAAAGGCCAACTATTTTCAAAAAATATATTGAGGTAAGGCTATGAAGAGGCATTGGAGGCAAGGCAGAATTGCAGGAAACCGATTTCAGGAGGTAGACTGGAATTGCATTTAAAGCATAGGAAAAGAGGCAGAACGTCCACAATGATGCACTTGGCCAAAAAGGGCGTATGCGTTTTTTCCTGAATATATTCAGGAAAAAACGCATACGCCCTTTTTGGCCAACCAAGCAAGCTTGCAAAGGAAATCTGCACTACAATGAAGTCTCACTTCCCACTGGTCAAAAGGGCCATCTGAAAAAAGTGTAAAATCCAGAAAGGCAGGACAGGCCATGGAGAACTGGGAGCCTTGTTATGCTGATGGGCGGGATGTAAATTGCCAACAGCCACTCGGGAGAAGTGTATGGTGTTTCCTGAAACATGTAAAAAACAAAGCAACAGAGCCTAGGGCACTTCCACTTATGGTACTATAGATTAGGGAAATTAAAATCAAAAAGACACAGCCACCCAAAAGTTTTGGATGGCTCTGTTTACAAGAACCTAGTTTACGGTACATGTTCAATATCGCAGAAAGTGAAAAATGGACAAAGAAGTTGTGGTACTTACGTACAATGCAATATCACTCAGCAATGAAATCTATGTCATCAGGCCCATAGCAGCATAATGAGTGGATTCAGGTATGATGATTCTAACTGAAATAAGTCACACAGAAAAAGAAACATCATAAGATATCACTAATACACTGAATGTAAACTTGGCTACACAGGAACTCAATTACAAAACAGAACAGGGTCTCAAATTTAGAAAACCAACTTATGCTTGCTTAAGAGGAAAGGTGAGTTGGGGTGCTGCATAAAACCAGAGATTGACATGAGCACAGATAAAGTTCCTTAAGCCAGACATGTAATAGACAAGAGCTACTCCTTGCTCAAGGAAATGGACTCAACACCCCCTATTAAATGCCTAAGAATGTACCTGACTAGTAAGTATCTTAAAAACTATGGATTGCTATGTCTCCGAAAGAGAATCAAGCATGTGTACAGGGGCATAAACGCAGCAGTCATAGGATTGGAGACATTCGGTGAGCCAATGAAGACCCTTTGAAGTCATATTGCATGGTACCCATTCCACGGGTCTCAACTCTCCAGGTTTAAGGGATTCTTCCTTCAGCTAAAACATGCATGTGGAACCCAGAGTATGATCAACCGTGTGATCGGGAGACGTGTTCCAATATGTCTCAGTTCTCATTCCCTGGTACTCGTGTGCAACATTCCAGATGCTTTACTAACGCTCTGCCGACTTGGAGAGTCAGTGCCTTTAACCTCCTGTTTGGCCCAGTTTGCAATTTCTGCGGAAGATGAACAGGAATAGGGAGAACCAATGAGAGACTAGCTGGAGGTTTCTGGACGGGCAAATTTAACTCTTATTTCACACCAGGAAGAGGATTAACCAAAGGCTCAGCATGCCGTGCCAGACCCAGATTAGGGCCTGAAGCAATCCTGCAGTGTTGCGGGCAGCTCACAAGAAAGCGAGTTGAAGAAAGGAGCTCAAGAGCACTGTAATTCACAAACCTGCAGAGTTATAAATGACAGCTATCGTCCAAAAATATACTGAAGTAAGGCTGCCAAGCGGACTTGAAAGCGGGGCAGAATTGCAGGAAACCGATTTCAGGAGGCAGACTGGAATTGCATTTAAAGCATAGGAAAAGAGGCAGAACGTCGACAATGATGCACTTGGCCAAAAAGGGCGTATGCGTTTTTTCCTGAATATATTCAGGGAAAAACGCATACGCACTTTTTGGCCAACCAAGCAAGCTTGCAAAGGAAATCTGCACTACAATGAAGTCTCACTTCCCCCCGGTCAAAAGGGCAATCTGAAAAAAGTGTAAAATCCAGAAAGGCAGGACAGGCCATGGAGAACTGGGAGCCTTGTTATGCTGATGGGCGGGATGTAAATTGCCAACAGCCACTCGGGAGAAGTGTATGGTGTTTCCTGAAACATATAAAAAACAAAGCAACAGAGCCTAGGGCACTTCCACTTATGGTCCTATAGCTTAGGGAAATTAAAATAAAAAAGACACAGCCACCCCAAAGTTTGGGACAGCTCTGTTTACAAGAACCTCTTCTGCAGCACAAGTTAAATATGCCAGAGAACAAATAATGGATAAAGAAGTTGCGGTACTTACGTACAACAGAATACCTCTCAGCAATGAAAACTATGTCACCAGGCCCGTACCAGCATAATGAGTGGATTGAGGCACGGTGATTCTAAGTGAAAAAAGTCACACAGAAAAAGAAACATCATAAGGTACCACTAATACATAGAATGAGAACTTGGCTACACATGAACTGATTTACAAAACAGAACACGGTCTCAAATTTAGAAAACCAACTTATGCTTGCTTAAGTGGGAAGGTGAGTTGGGGTGCTGCATAAAACCAGAGTTTGAAATTAGCACAGATACCGTTCCATAAGCCAAATATTTAATAGACAAGACCTACCCCTTGCTCAAGGAAATGGACTCAGCAATGAGGTATCACCTCACACCTGGTAGAATGGGCATCATCAGAAAATCTACAAACAAAAAATGCTGGAAAGGGTGTGGAGAAAAGGAACCCTCTTCCACTATTGTTGGGAATATAAATTGATACAGTCACTATGGAGAACAATATGGAGTTTCTTAAGAAACTAACAGTAGAATTACCATATGATACAGCAATCCCAGTTCTGGACATATACCCAGACAAAACCATAAATCAAAAAGAGACATTCACCGCAATGTTCATTGCCTCACTCTTTACAATATCGAGGTAATGGAAGCAACCTAAATGCCCACAGACAGACGTATGCATAAAGCTGTGGTACATATATAAAATGGAATATTACTAAGCCATGAAAAGGAATGAAATTGGGTCATTTGTCAAGACGTCGATGGATCTAGAGAGTCTCATACAGAGTGAAGTAAGTCAGAAAGAGAAAAACAAATCTTGTATATTCATGCATATATGTGGAACCTAGAAAAACTGTACAGGTTAACCATTTTGCAAGGCATAAATATAGTAACAGATGTAGACAACAAACGTATGGACAACAAGGGTGGAAGGCTGTTGGGGGGGTGGTGGTGGGAGGAGTTGAGAGACTGGGATTGGCATGTATACATTTATACGTATAAAATAGGTAACCAATAAGAACCTGCTGTATAAAAATATAAAATAAAATTCAAAATTAAAAAGAAATAAAATTTAAAAAATAAAACAGAAAAAACAATTATTCCCTTCACATACATGTATTTATATGAATAAATTATTTCCATGCTTGTATCTGTAAATACAAAAAAGAGGAATAAAATCTACCTTGAACCAAAAACGAAAAAGAGAAAAAAAACACAGAACCCACCAGTTCCACAGAGGAAAACCGTATCAGGGCACTTGCTCCAGTTGTAAACAATTCTGAAGTTGGTCAGTGGTGGGGAATCGTCTCCCATTCAGCCAGCAGCCCCCACGCAACAAGCGTCCTCATTGCAAAGCTGGGGCACCGTGCCGAGGCATCTGTGAGTAAACGTGAGCTGAGCCCCAGGCCAGTTGCTGCTGAACTATTCCCACCCGTCCCAGGTAAAACACCTGAATATATACAAGGACTTGAAAGCGTAGAGGAAGGGCCATAGAGCCACACGAGTGACAGCATGCCGGCCGACTTGGTGCCTGCAGGCCAGCCAGGATGGTCCTGGCCCTGGGTGCTCTTCTGGAAGATTTCCATTTCCCTGCCTGAGATACCCGTCCTGTCCCTGCCCCCACTGCTTCTTTCCTTCCTCACCTCTGCCCAGGGAGAAATTCCAGCAGCAGGTATAGGTGACACATCCTCTTCTTTAGCAGGTGGCAGCCTGGCAACTGCTGCAGAAAGTCCAGCAGAGCCCCACTCACACTGGGCCACCCACAAAGCCGTGGCCTCTCACTCCCTCCCACCAGCCCAGCCCCGAGACTGCTGACAGGGCAGAGAAAATGGCGTCAGGCACGGCTGCAGGGGCTCTTGCTGCCTGGAGTGGTATTTATATTGATCTCAACCCAGGCACACCTGGGGAGGGCTGGCCGGCACGGTAAGGCTGCCCAGGTCAGCCAATCATCACCCCTCAGGGGCTCACAGTTGCAGAAAATGGAAATTGCTGAACCGGCCAGGTCCAAGGAACAGGTGTGGGCTCCTGAGAGTCAGGATAGACAAGGGGCTGCAGCTTTGGCTTGTTTTCTAATCATTTTATCTGGCCCATGAGTGGGAGACAACTTCAAGAAAACCCTCTCCTAATGAGAGGAACCCAGGAGTCAGGGAGAGGAGGGGTGGGTGGTGGTTGGAGACAGAGGCCTGGTGCCCCGGGTGCAGTGGAAGTCTCTGGAAGACCAGGTGGAGGGAGGCCGCACAGAGTGATGCCCAGGGTCACAGACCTGTCGCAGCTGCTGTTTGTTAGTCCAAGTCCTGCTCTGAGGTGCTCTGTGTCAGCTCTGAGCGACAGGTGAGCTGGGGGTGCTCTGCAATGAGGGCTATGTGCACGGTTCCTGTGTGCCCAGCCCTGCCACGGTACCTGCAAGGGTAGCTCTGTATCCTGGGAGGGGCCTGACCACGAGAGCCCCGTGGGCTGGGGTGGGGGTGGGGTACCTGCCCAGGTGAGCTCCATATTCTGGGATTGGTCTGACCACGAGAGCCCCATGGGCTGCTGGGGACCTGGTAAAGGATGTCAGGACAGTCAGTGAAGCCACCGAGGATATACCTCCAGCTGCTCCTAATTCCTACACCCTGCTGGTCATTCTACCAACCACCAGGACATGGTATTCTGTATTAGTCTTCAATGATGCCTTCTTTTGTATTCCATTAGTCCCAGAGTCACAAGAAATTTTGGCTTGTGAGTGGCAGGACTCAACATAAAACTAAAACAATACTTCCGGGTCGTCTTGCCCCAAGGGTGCAAAAATTCCCACACCATCTTTGGGGAAAGCTTAGCTAAAGACCTAAAATTCTACCTCTGGAAAAGGAAACCCTCCTTCAGTACACAGACGACATTCTGATCGCCAGCCCTACTAAGGAGGCCTCTGAACTACCAAGCCAATAAAGGATAGAAGTTGTCCAAGAAAAAGCTCAAATATCACAGACTGCGGTGACCTGCCTGGGCTTCATTCTCACAGAAGGTCGGAGAAGCCCATCCCAGGAAAGGGAAGAAACCATTTTCAGCCTTACCCCTTTCTAAAACTAGAAGACAGCTTAGGGGTTCTTGGGGAGGCCAGGGTTTGCTGCTTCTGGATCCCTAACTACAGTCTACTAGCTGGGCCTCTATATGAAACACTGAAAGGAAAAGATGATGATCCTGTTGAATAGAATCCAGAAGTGGCCTTTCAAGAATGGAAAGAGCAGTCAATTCAGACCCTTGCCCTGGAACTCCCTAATTTAGCTAAACCCTTTGACCTTTACATTCCCGGTGAAAGGTGAATCGCCATTGGAGAATTAGTGCAAAAACTGGGACCACTTGAAATGGAACAATGCAAGAATGCCATCCAGGTAGGATAAACTACGGTCACCAAGGGGCTTGGCCAACTGCCACATCTGGCCAAGATACTGGCGGTATCTAAAAACCTGGAAATCAGCAGCCCCAAAGGTCACCTCCCTCCTAAGGGAAAAGGACCCCACGTGGTGATCCTAACCACCAACCATGCCCTGAAGTTTCAGGGTTCGCTCTGTGGGCACACCAACCTCGAGTGAGGAGGCCTTCCAACTTCAACATCCAGAGAGATAACCGGGGGCAACAGGGCACCATGACGACTCATGTGAACATCACTTGACCTGGAGTTTCTCTCATAAAACAACAAGAGTGTGTCCCAAAAGAGTAGACTACTGCTTGCAGGACATACTGCACCCAGAGGGGAGCTAATAATCTTGGCGGGGGAACCGTATATCACACTGTCACCATAGAAAAGCCTACAGACACCGTGATGATGGTGGCCAATAAGACTGGCTGGACTCCTGTTTACTTCAAAAGGCTGTTGACTCAGTGGCCATCATGGTCCTTGATCACCACTGACCCTGGACTGTCTGGGAGTTGAGCAGGCAGGGCTCTGACACCTGGTGCTGTTTGTACGTTAATTCAGGGGCCTAATTGAAGAAAGCTCAGACTACTGGTCAGAGCATCTAGGCTGGCAGAAACGGTCAGCCTAAGGTGGCTGAACAAATGTGGGGCGGGGTGAAACCGGCCCCCACAGCGTCTCTGCACATCTCTTTCCTGGACCCTTAAAGGTCATTAGAATCTATAACACTTCCAATGCTGGTGCTCAGGTGGACGAGCAGGGAGGCAGGGGGCCTGGGGACAATCAACGTCACCTGGAGGCTGCTGGGGAGAAGCTCTGACCCTCGCCCCCGGGTATGAGGGCTCCCAACTCAGCACTCAGCAGTTACAGAAGAAGGGTCTGCACCCTCAGCACTCCAAGAATGAGGAACGGGACAAAAGGCAGAGGAGGGGTTTGTCCCCAGCAAAGCCCATTAAAAATCCCTGGGAGATAAAAATAGAATCTGGGCAATAAAGTCAAGTCTAACCTTTTTTATCCTTTGTGCTTTGTCTAATTTCATGTGCTCCTAGGGTCCCGCATGCAGAGGTTCCACACCCGGCACTTCAGACCAGATTTCCTAGTGCAGAATGGCTGGGACGACACCTCAGCTCCTGGGGCCCAGTGCAGACTCCGCGATACAGAGCCTGAGCTGCAGCCAACCCGGCCCTCGAGAGCTCCGCCCCCTCCCTCCCACTGACTCTGACAGGATCTCTACACAGCAGCCCAGCCCACAGCCCAGGGGGTAGTGCATGCTCTCACCTCTCCATTCTCTGATCAAAATATAAAGTTTCCTTTGCTTGTGAACCAAACTCAGTCTCGATCTGTTGGCCCCAATGACACTGGGCAGGGGGACACTTGTTGGGGTCCACTCTGGAGGATCAGTAACAGAAATTGAGACTATTGTAACCTCAATGAACAGATGTGTGAGCCAAACTGTAGTTAACATAGAACAGTGTATAAGGCTCGGGTAAAATAAGATGTTTCTAACACTTCCATTTGATATTTCCATCACTTTATTATAAGCAAGTTCAGTGAAAAGGTTTGTCTTATTTGTCAGGTCAATATTAGAGAAACGAAGTGATTTCTTTCCAAGGATGTACATCTAATAATCTTGGTTAAAGCTTCAATCTTGTTTTAAATGCTTTTCCATTGAAAATGATACCTCTCTTTCAGCTCCCCCATTTCTGAGAAGTATAAAATCTTATAATTTATTATTACCAAAGGGGAAAGGTGGGAGGAGGGATAAATTAACAGTTTGGGATTAACACATACACACTGCTATGTATAAAATAGATCATCAACAAGGAACTACTGTATAGCACAGGGAACTACACTCAACATTTTGCAATAAGCTATAAGGGGAAATAATCTGAAAAAGAATAGATATTTTTACTGACATCATCTATCAATGACAGTTAAAGTGTAACCTAAGGGAAGCTGGTGGTGAGTGCTTCTGACCCTGAAGACTTCAATCATCTAAAGTTTGGACTCTGCCTACTTCCCAAGGCCCTTAATGAACATATGTGTAGCCGTAGCTTAAAAAATTCCCCAGTTTGTGTTTCGGGGAGACACTGATTTTGAAAAAGCCCTGATGTTCTCCTTACATGAATGGGACTCTTCCTACTGCTAAAACATGTCTGTCACACCCAGAGGATGGTATACCGTCTGATCGGGAAGAGTTTGGAAAAGGCATCTCATCTCCTCATCTCCTGGTGCTCGGGTTCACCCCTCCAGCGTCTTTACTAACAGTCTCCCCACTTGGAGATGTCAGCACTGTCAACATCCTGTTGTGTACAGTTTGGAATTTGTCCAGAGGATGAAGCGGAAGGATGAAGAACAATGAGAGACAAGTCCTAGGTGTTCAGACAGGCACATGTCACTCTAATTTCCAATCAGGAAGACGAACTGACCAAAGGCTAGGGTTGCCCATGGAAACAGTATAGGGCTTGAGGAAATCCCGCTGCTTTGTGGCCAGTTCCCATAAACACAAGTTGAACAATGGAACTCAGGGGCAGTAAAATTCACGAAACTGCAGAGTTGAAAATATCCATCACTGAAAAATGTCTTGAGGAAAGTCAGAGAAAAGGACTTGTAAGCAAGGGAGAATGGCAGGAAAGGGATCTGAGGAGGTAGAAAGGACTCGCCATTAAGCACAAGAAAAGGAGCTGAACATTGCCAACATTGCAGTTGGCCAAAAAGGGTGTATGCATTTTTTTCTGTATATATTCAAGAAAAGGGCATACACTTTTTTAGCCAAGCAAACAGGTGGGCACTGGAAGTCAATACTACAAAAGATATCACTTCGCATCAGTCAGAAGAGCCATCCTCATAAAGCGTAAACAACAGAAATGCAGGACAGGGCAAGGAGAAGAGGGAGCCCTGTGAGACTTATAGTGGAAATGTATATTGCCAACGGCCATTCTGGAGAAGTGTATTGTGTTTACTAAAGCATCTAAAAAATGAGCTACAGAGCATAGGGCACTTGCACTCATGGGCGTATATCTTGGGAAAAACAAAAATTGAGAGGACACAGGCACCCCAATGTTTACCCCCTCTCTGTTTAAAAGATCCTCGACTAGGATATAACTTAAATGTCTCTGGAGGGAAAAAATGGATAGAGATGTGGTACTTAGGTAGAGTGGAATATTATTCAGCCTGGAAATCAATGAAATATGGCCAGTTGTAACAACTCCGGAGGAGTTACGTATGATCTTTCTAAGTGACATAATTCAAAAAGAAAAAGACACATATCATAAGATATCACTTAAAGGTGGAATCCAAAATGGCTACACATGAAATAAATTACAAAACAAAAACATAGTCAAATATGTAGAAAACACGCATAAGGCTGCTAAACGGGAAAGGTGGGGAGGGGTGAGGCATCATCCAGGAGGTTGAAATTAGCAAAGATACCATTCCAAATACCAAACTGATAATCAACAAGGCCCACACGGTAGCTAAAAGAACTGCACTCAGCACACTCAAGTCACCGGAAAAGAATATATACGACTGGTAAGAATCTGAAAAAGAATTTACTGATGTCTCTCTGTACGTGAATCAAGTGGATGTACAGCAGCAAGAAACAGAGCTTTGAAAATCAGCTGTAACCAATATAGTAATAAATTGAAAAAAATAAACGACAGAGAGACAGAGAAAACCTCTTACAACTTTTCCTCAGGGACGGTGATGCAACATGGATTGAACACATCTAGACCCACAGCAGGATGAGACATAAGGCTGGAAACTGTTTGCACTAAGAGAAATGTGAGGTTGGGTGAGGAAATGCACACCCTTTAAAGTAATACTACCTGGTACCCATTCAATGGGTCCCAAATCTGCAGGTTCAAGGGATCTTCCTACAGCTAAAACATGCATGGAAAACCCAGAGGACTGTACACCATGTGATCGGGAGATGTGTCTAAAATGCAGCTCATTTATCCTCTCCTGGTGCTCCTGTTCACCATTCCAGCCACGTTACTTAGAATCTGCCCACTTGGAGAATCAGCACATTTCAACTTCTGTTTCACACATTTTGCAAATTGTGAGGAGGATGAACGGGAAGAGGGGGAACCAATGAGAGAATAGTTGTAGGGGTTTGGACGGGCACATATCACTCTAATTTCCCATTAAGAATAAGAATTGAAAAAAGGCTCAGCCCGCCTCGCCGGAGCCAAAATAGGGCCTGAAGCAATCCTGTGGGTTTGAGGCCAGCTCACAAAAGAGCAACTTAAAAAATGGAGCTCAGGGTCACTGCAATTCACAAACCTGCAGAGTTATAAATGAAAACTAACGTCCAAAAATATGTTGAGGTAAGGCAAAGAAGAGGATCTGAATGCAAGACAGAATTGCAAGAAACAGATTTCAAGAGATAGATTGGACTCGTCTTTAAAGCACATGAAAAGCGGCAGAATTTCGACAATGATGCAGTTGGCCCAAAAGGGCGTATGCGTTTTTTCCTGATTATATCCAGGAAAAAACGCATACGCACTTTATGGGCAACGAAGCAAGCAAGCAATGCAAATGTGCACAACAAAGAAATCTCATTTCCCACCAGTCAAAAGGGCCATCCTAAAAAATTGTAAAAACCAGAAATGCAGGACAGGCCATGGAGAACAGGGAGCCTTTATACGCTGATGGGCAGTGTGTGAACTGCCGAGAGCCACTCTGGAGAAGTGTATGGTGGTTCCTAAATCATCTAAAAAACAGAGCTACAGAGCATAGGACACTTCCAATCATGGGAGTATATCTAGGGAAGTCTAAAAATCAACAAGACACAAGCACACCACAGTTTAGGGCTACTCTGTTTACAAGAACCTCAACTTCAGTACACCTTAAATATCCCAGGAAAGAGAACAATGGATAAAGAAGATGTGGTACTTATGTACAATGGAATATCTCTTCACCATGAAATCAAGGTAATAAGGCTAGTAGAAGGATAAAGAGTGGATTTAGGTCCGATAATACTACTTGAAATAAGTCAAACAGAAAAAGAAACATATCATAAGATATCACTTATAGAGGGAGGGTAAATATGGCTGCACAAGAAATGAATTACAGAACAGAACAGTGTCTCACATTTAGAAAACACACTTATGTCAGCTTAAGGGGAAAGGAGAGGTGGGGTGATGCATTAAACCAGAGTTTGAAATTAGCACAGATACCGTTCAATAAACCAAATAGATATTAGACAAGATCTACACCTTGCTCAATGAACTGGCCTCAACACACCCTATACACCGCAGAGAAATATATCTGAGTAATAAGAATCTTAAAACCCATGTATTGATATATCTCCATAAGGGAATCAAGTGTGTGCAGAGTGGCACAAACACAGCAGTGAAAATGAGCTAAACCCCATTATAGAAATAAATTTTAAAAACAAAATGCAGAAACAATGAAAGAGAGAAAAATTCTTACAAAATTTGCTCAGGGGCTGTGATGCAACCTGGATTGACCACATATAAACCCACAGCTGGATAAGACATAAGGCTGCACACTTGGGGCTGAGAGGATTGGTGAGCTTTGGTGAGCAACTGCCAAAAGTTTAATGCAATACTTCATGCTACTCATTCCAAGGGTCCCAAAACTCCAGGTTGAAGGGAATCTTCCTACAGCTAAACCATGCTTGGGAAACCCAGCGACTGGTATACCATATGATCGGGAAAGGTTTCTAAAACGCACCTCATTTTTCCTCTCCTGGGACTCCGGATCGACATTCCAGCCACTTTACTAACAATATCCCCACATGGAGAGTCAATGCCTTTAAGTTCTAGTATCGCACAGTCTGCAGTTAGTGCGGAGGATGAATGGGAATAGGGGGAACCAGTGAGAAACTAGCTGTAGCAGTTTCAATGGGCACATGTCAGTCTAATTTCACATCAGTAAGAAGAATAAACCAAAGGCACAGCAAGGTGCCCCAGAAGAAGAATAGGGCCTGAAGGAATCCTGTGGTTATGAGGCAAGATTACAAAAATAAGAGCAGAAAAATGGAGCTAAGGGCCACTGCAATTCAAAAACCTGCAGAGTTATAAAGGCCAACTATTTTCAAAAAATATATTGAGGTAAGGCTATGAAGAGGCATTGGAGGCAAGGCAGAATTGCAGGAAACCGATTTCAGGAGGTAGACTGGAATTGCATTTAAAGCATAGGAAAAGAGGCAGAACGTCCACAATGATGCACTTGGCCAAAAAGGGCGTATGCGTTTTTTCCTGAATATATTCAGGAAAAAACGCATACGCCCTTTTTGGCCAACCAAGCAAGCTTGCAAAGGAAATCTGCACTACAATGAAGTCTCACTTCCCACTGGTCAAAAGGGCCATCTGAAAAAAGTGTAAAATCCAGAAAGGCAGGACAGGCCATGGAGAACTGGGAGCCTTGTTATGCTGATGGGCGGGATGTAAATTGCCAACAGCCACTCGGGAGAAGTGTATGGTGTTTCCTGAAACATGTAAAAAACAAAGCAACAGAGCCTAGGGCACTTCCACTTATGGTACTATAGATTAGGGAAATTAAAATCAAAAAGACACAGCCACCCAAAAGTTTGGGACAACTCTGTTTACAAGAACCGCGTTTATGGTACAAGTTCAATATCGCAGAAAGTGGAAAATGGATAAAGAAGTTGTGGTAATTACGTACAATGCAATATCACTCAGCAATTAAATCTATGTCATCAGGCCAATAGCAGCATAATGAGTGGATTCAGGTATGATGATTCTAACTGAAATAAGTCACACAGAAAAAGAAACATCATAAGATATCACTAATACACGGAATGTAAACTTGGCTACACAGGAACTGGTTTACAAAGACGAAGAGGGTCTCAAATTTAGAAAACCAACTTATGCTTGCTTAAGGGGAAAGGTGAGTTGGGGTGCTGCATAAAACCACAGATTGAAATGAGCACAGATAAAGTTCCTTAAGCCAAATATGTAATAGACAAGAGCTACTCCTTGTTCAACGAAATGGACTCAACACCCCATATTAAACACCTAAGAATGTACCTAACAAGTAAGTATCTGAAAACCTATGGATTGCTATGTCTCTGAAAGAGAATCAAGCATGTGTGCAGGGGCATAAACGCAGCAGTGATAGGATTGGAGAGGTTCGGTGAGCAAATGAAGACCCTTTGATGTCATATTGCATGGTACCCATTCCACGGGTCTCAACTCTCCAGGTTTAAGGGATTCTTCCTTCAGCTAAAACATGCATGTGGAACCCAGAGTATGATCAACCGTGTGATCGGGAGACGTGTTGAAATATGTCTCAGTTCTCGTCCCCTGGTACTCGGGTGCAACATTCCAGACGCTTTATTAACACTCTCCCGACTTGGAGAATCAGTGCCTTTAACCTCCTGTTTGGCCCAGTTTGCAATTTCTGCGGAAGATGAACAGGAATATGGAGAACCAATGAGAGACTAGCTGGAGGTGTCTGGACGGGCAAATTTAACTCTCATTTCCCACCAGGAAGAGGAATTAACCAAAGGCTCAGCGTGCCGTGGTGGAACTAGATTAGGGCCTGAAGCAATACTGCGGTGTTGCGGCCAGCTCACAAGAAAGCGAGTTGAAGAAAGGAGCTCAGGGGCACTGTAATTCACAAACCTGCAGAGTTATAAATGACAGCTATCGTCCAAAAATATACTGAAGTATGGCTGCCAAGAGGACTTGAAAGCGGGGCAGAATTGCAGGAAACCAATTTCAGGAGGTGGACTGGAATTGCATTTAAAGCATAGGAAAAGAGGCAGAACGTCCACAATGATGCACTTGGCCAAAAAGGGCGTATGCGTTTTTTCCTGAATATATTCAGGAAAAAACGCATACGCCCTTTTTGGCCAACCAAGCAAGCCTGCAAAGGAAATCTGCACTACAATGAAGTCTCACTTCCCCCCGGTCAAAAGGGCCATCTGAAAAAAGTGTAAAATCCAGAAAGGCAGGACAGGCCATGGAGAACTGGGAGCCTTGTTATGCTGATGGGCAGGATGTAAATTGCCAACAGCCACTCGGGAGAAGTGTATGGTGTTTCCTGAAACATCTAAAAAACAAAGCAACAGAGCCTAGGGCACTTCCACTTATGGTCCTATAGCTTAGGGAAATTAAAATCAAAAAGACACAGCCACCCCAAAGTTTTGGATGGCTCTGTTTACAAGAACCTAGTTTACGGTACAAGTTCAATATCGCAGAAAGTGAAAAATGGACAAAGAAGTTGTGGTACTTACGTACAATGCAATATCACTCAGCAATGAAATCTATGTCATCAGGCCCGTAGCAGCATAATGAGTGGATTCAGGTATGATGATTCTAACTGAAATAAGTCACACAGAAATAGAAACATCATAAGATATCACTAATACACTGAATGTAAACTTGGATACACAGGAACTCAATTACAAAACAGAACAGGGTCTCAAATTTAGAAAACCAACTTATGCTTGCTTAAGAGGAAAGGTGAGTTTGGGTGCTGCATAAAACCAGAGATTGACATGAGCACAGAAAAAGTTCCTTAAGCCAAACATGTAATAGACAAGAGCTACTCCTTGCTCAAGGAAATGGACTCAACACCCCCTATTAAATGCCTAAGAATGTACCTGACTAGTAAGTATCTTAAAACCTATGGATTGCTATGTCTCCGAAAGAGAATCAAGCATGTGTACAGGGGCATAAACGCTGCAGTCATAGGATTGGAGACATTCGGTGAGCCAATGAAGACCCTTTGAAGTCATATTGCATGGTACCCATTCCACGGGTCTCAACTCTCCAGGTTTAAGGGATTCTTCCTTCAGCTAAAACATGCATGTGGAACCCAGAGTATGATCCACCGTGTGATCGGGAGACGGGTTCCAATATGTCTCAGTTCTCGTTCCCTGGTACTCGGGTGCAACATTCCAGAGGCTTTACTAACACGCTCCCGACTTGGAGAGTCAGTGCCTTTAACCTCCTGTTTGGCCCAGTTTGCAATTTCTGCGGAAGATGAACAGGAATAGGGAGAACCAATGAGAGACCAGCTGGAGGTGTCTGGACTGGCAAAATTAACTCTCATTTCCCACCAGGAAGAGGAATTAACCAAAGGCTCAGTGTGCCGTGCCGGAACCAGATTAGGGCCTGAAGCAATCCTGCGGTGTTGTGGCCATCTCACAAGAAAGCGAGTTGAAAAAAGGAGCTCAGGGGCACTGTAATTCACAAACCTGCAGAGTTATAAATGACAGCTATCGTCCAAAAATATACTGAAGTAAGCCTGCCAAGACGACTTGAAAGCACGGCAGAATTTCAGGAAACCGATTTCAGGAGGTAGACTGGAATTGCATTTAAAGCATAGGAAAAGAGGCAGAACGTCGACAATGATACACTTGGCAAAAAAGGGCGTATGCGTTTTTTCCTGAATGTATTCAGGAAAAAACTTCTACGAACTTTTTGGCCAACCAAGGAAGCTTGAAAAGGAAATCTGCACTACAATGAAATCTCACTTTCCCCCGGTCAAAAGGGCCATCTGAAAAAAGTGTAAAATCCAGAAAGGCAGGACAGGCCATGGAGAACTGGGAGACTTGTTATGCTGATGGGCCGGATGTAAATTGCCAACAGCCAATGGGGAGAAGTGTATGGTGTTTCCTGAAACATCTAAAAAACAAAGCAACAGAGCCTAAGGCACTTCCACTTATGGTCCTATAGCTTAGGGAAATTAAAATCAAAAAGACACAGCCACCCCAAAGTTTGGGACGGCTCTGTTTACAAGAACCTCGTTTACGGTACAAGTTCAATATCGCAGAAAGTGAAAAATGGATAAAGAAGTTGTGGTACTTACGTACAATGCAATATCACTCAGCAATTAAATCTATGTCATCAGGCCCGTAGCAGCATAATGAGTGGATTTAGGTATGATGATTCTAACTACAATATGTAACACAGAAAAAGAAACATCTTAAGATATCACCAATACACGAAATGTAAACTTGGCTACACAGGAACTGAATTACAAAACAGAACATGGTCTCAAATTTAGAAAACCAACTTATGCTTGCTTAAGGGGAAAGGTGAGTTGGGGTGCTGCATAAAACCAGAGATTGAAATGAGCATAGATAAATTTCCTTAAGCCAAATATGTAATAGACAAGAGCTACTCCTTGCTCAACGAAATGGACTCAACACCCCATATTAAACGCCTAAGAATGTATCTGACTAGTATGTATCTTAAAATCTATGGATTGCTATGTCTCCTAAAGAGAAACAAGCGTGTGTACAGGGGCATAAACGCCGTAGTGATAGGATTGGAGAAGTTTGGTAAGCAAATGAAGACCCTTTGAAGGCATATTGCTTGGTACCCATTCCACGGGTCTCAACTCTCCAGGTTTAAGAGATTCTTCCTTCAGCTAAAACATGCATGTGGATCCCAGAGTATGATCAACCATGTGATCGGGAGACGTGTTCAAATATGTCTCAGTTCTCGTCCCCTGGTACTCGGGTGCAACATTCCAGATGCGTTACTAACACTCTGACGACTTGCAGAGTCAGTGCCTTTCACCTCCTGTTTGGCCCAGTTTGAAATTTCTGCAAAAGATGAACAGGAATAGGGAGAACCGATGAGAGACAAGCTGGAGGTGTCTGGACGGGCAAATTTAACTCTCATTTCCCACCAGGAAGAGGAATTAACCAAAGGCTCAGCGTGCCGTGCTGGAACCAGATTAGGGCCTGAAGCAGTCCTGCGGTGTTGCGGACAGCTCACAAGAAAGCGAGTTGAAGAAAGGAGCTCAGGGGCACTGTAATTCACAAACCTGCAGAGTTATAAATGACAGCTATCCTCCAAAAATATACTGAAGTAAGGCTGCCAAGAGGACTAGAAAGCAGGGCAGAATGGCAGGAACCCGATTTCAGGAGGTAGACTGGAATTGCATTTAAAGCATAGGAAAAGAGGCAGAACGTAGACAATGATGCACTTGGCCAAAAAGGGCGTATGCGTTTTTTCTTGAATATATTCAGGAAAAAACGCACACGCCCTTTTTGGCCAACCAAGCAAGCTTGCAAAGGAAATCTGCACTACAATGAAGTCTCACTTCCCCCCGGTCAAAAGGGCCATCTGAAAAAAGTGTAAAATCCAGAAAGGCAGGACAGGTCATGGAGAACTGGGAGCCTTGTTATGCTGATGGGCGGGATGTAAATTGCCAACAGCCACTCGGGAGAAGTGTATGGTGTTTCCTGAAACATCTAAAAAACAAAGCAACAGAGCCTAGGGCACTTCCACTTATGGTCCTATAGCTTAGGGAAATTAAAATCAAAAAGACACAGCCAACCCAAAGTTTGGGATGGCTGTGTTTACAAGAACCTCCTTTACAGTACAAGTTCAATATCGCAGAAAGCGAAAAATGGATAAAGAAGTTGTGGTACTTACGTACAATTCAATATCACTCAGCAATGAAATCTATGTCATCAGGCCCGTAACAGCATAATGAGTGGATTCAGGTGTGATGATTCTAACTGAAATAATTCACACAGAAAAAGAAACATCATAAGATATCACTAATACACGGAATGAAAACTTGGCTACACAGGAACTGGATTACAAAACAGAACAGGGTCTCAAATTTAGAAAACCAACTTATGCTTGCTTAAGGGGAAAGTTGAGTTGGGGTGCTGCATAAAACCAGAGATTGAAATGAGCACAGATAAAGTTCCTTAAGCCAAATATGGAATAGACAAGAGCTAATCCTTGCTCAACGAAATGGACTCAAAACCCCATATTAAACGCCTAATAATGTACCTGACAGTAAGTATCTTAAAACCTATGGATTGCTATGTCTCTGAAAGAGAATCAAGCGTGAGTACAGCGTCATAAACACAGCAGTGATAGGATTGGAGAGGTTCGGTGAGCAAATGAAGACCCTTTGAAGTCATATTGCATGGTACCCATTCCACGGGTCTCAACTCTCCAGGTTTAAGGGATTCTTCCTTCAGCTAAACATGCATTTGGAACCCAGACTATGATCAACCGTGTGATCGTGAGTCATGTTCAAACATGTCTCAGTTCTCAACCCCTGGTTATCGGGTGCAACATTCCAGACACTTTACTAACACTCTCCCGACTTGGAGAGTCAGTGCCTTTAACCTCCTGTTTGGCCCAGTTTGCAAATTCCGCGGATGATGAACAGGAATAGGGAGAACCAATGAGAGACTAGCTGGAGGTGTCTGGACGGGCAAATTTAACTCTCATTTCCCACCAGGAAGAGGAATTAACCAAAGGCTCAGCGTGCCGTGCCGGAACAAGATTAGGGCCTGAGGCAATCCTGCGGTGTTGCGGACAGCTCACAAGAAAGCGAGCTGAAGAGAGGAGCTCAGGGGCACTGGAATTCACAAACCTGCAGAGTTATAAATGACAGCTATCGTCCAAAAATATACTGAAGTAAGGCTGCCAAGAGGACTTGAAAGCTGGGCAGAATTGCAGGAAACCGATTTCAGGAGTTAGATTGGAATTGCATTTAAAGCATAGGAAAAGAGGCAGAACGTCGACAATGATGCACTAGGCCAAAAAGGGCATATGCGTTTTTTCCTGAATATATTCAGGAAAAAATGCATACGCACTTTTTGGCCAACCATGCAAGCTTGCAAAGGAAATCTGCACTACAATGAAGTCTCACTTCCCCCGGGTCAAAAGGGCCATCTGTAAAAAGTGTAAAATCCAGAAAGGCAGGACAGGCCATGGAGAACTGGGAGCCTTGTTATGCTGATGGGCGGGATGTAAATTGCCAACAGCCACTTGGGAGAAGTGTATGGTGTTTCCTGAAACATCTAAAAAACAAAGCAACAGAGCCTAGGGCACTTCCACTTATGGTCCTATAGCTTAGGGAAATTAAAATAAAAAAGACACAGCCACCCCAATATTTGGGATGGCTCTGTTTACAAGAACCTCATTTACGGTACATGTTCAATATCGCAGAAAGTGAAAAATGGATAAAGAAATTGTGGTACTTACGTACAATGTAATATCACTCAGCAATGAAATCTATGTCATCTGGCCCATAGCAGCATAATGAGTGGATTCAGGTATGATGATTCTAACTGAAATAAGTCACACAGAAAAAGAAACATCATAAGATATCACTAATACACGGAATGTAAACTTGGCTACACAGGAACTGGATTACAAAACAGAAGAGGGTCTCAAATTTAGAAAACCTACTTATGCTTGTTTAAGGGGAAAGGTGAGTTGGGGTGCTGCATAAAACCAGAGATTGAAATGAGCACAGATAAAGTTCCTTAAGCCAAATATGGAATAGACAAGAGCTACTCCTTGCTCAACGAAATGGACTCAACACCCCATATTAAACGCCTAATAATGTACCTGACAGTAAGTATCTTAAAACCTATGGATTGCTATGTCTCTGAAAGAGAATCAAGCGTGAGTACCGGGGCATAAACGCAGCAGTGATAGGATTGGAGAGGTTCGGTGTGCAAATGAAGACCCTTTGAAGTCATATTGCATGGTACCCATTCCACGGGTCTCAACTCTCCAGGCTTAAGGGATTCTTCCTTCAGCTAAAACATGCATGTGGATCCCGGAGTATGATCAACCATGTGATCGGGAGACGGGTTCAAATATGTCTCAGTTCTTGTCCCCTGGTACTCGGGTGCAACATTCCACGTGCTTTACTAAGACTCTCCCGACTTGGAGAGTCAGTGCCTTTAACCTCCTGTTTGGCTCAGTTTGCAATTTCTGCGGAAGATGAACAGGGATAGGGAGGACCAATGAGGCACTAGCTGGAGGTGTCTGGACGGGCAAATTTAACTCTCATTTCCCACCAGGAAGAGGAATTAACCAAAGGCTCAGCGTGCCGTGCCGGAACCAGATTAGGGCCTGAAGCAATCCTGCGGTGTTGCGGCCAGCTCACAAGAAAGCGAGTTGAAGAAAGGAGCTCAGGGGCACTGTAATTCACAAACCTGCAGAGTTATAAATGACAGCTATCGTCCAAAAATATACTGAAGTAAGGCTGCCAAGAGGACTTGAAAGCTGGGCAGAATTGCAGGAAACCGATTTCAGGAGGTAGACTGGAATTGCATTTAAAGCATAGGAAAAGAGGCAGAACATCGACAATGATGCACTTGGCCAAAAAGGGCGTATGCGTTTTTTCCTGAATATATTCAGGAAAAAACGCATACGCCCTTTTTGGCCAACCAAGCAAGCTTGCAAAGGAAATCTGCACTACAATGAAGTCTCACTTCCCCCCGGTCAAAGGGGCCATGTGAAAAAAGTGTAAAATCCAGAAAGGCAGGACAGGCCATGGAGAACTGGGAGCCTTGTTATGCTGATGGGCGGGATGAAAATTGCCAACAGCCACTCAGGAGAAGTGTATGGTGTTTCCTGAAACATCTAAAAAACAAAGCAACAGAGCCTAGGGCACTTCCACTTATGGTCCTATAGCTTAGGGAAATTAAAATCAAAAAGACACAGTCACCCCAAAGTTTGGGACGGCTCTGTTTACAAGAACCTCGTTTACGGTACAAGTTCAATATCGCAGAAAGTGAAAAATGGATAAAGAAGTTGTGGTACTTACGTACAATGCAATATCACTCAGCAATGAAATCTATGTCATCAGGCCCCTAGCAGCATAGAGTGGATTCAGGTATGATAATTCTAACTGAAATAAGTCACACAGAAAAAGAAACATCATAAGATATCACTAATACATGGAATGTAAACTTGGCTACACAGGAACTGGATTACAAAACAGAACAGGGTCTCAAATTTAGAAAACCAACTTATGCTTGCTTAAGGGGAAAGTTGAGTTGGGGTGCTGCATAAAACCAGAGATTGAAATGAGCAGAGATAAAGTTCCTTAAGCCAAATATGGAATAGACAAGAGCTACTCTTTGCTCAACGAAATGGACTCAAAACACCATATTAAACGCCTAATAATGTACCTGACAGTAAGTATCTTAACACCTATGGATTGCTATGTCTCGGAAAAAGAATCAAGCGTGAGAACAGGGGCATAAACGCAGCAGTGATAGGATTGGAGAGGTTCGGTGAGCAAATGAAGACCCTATGAAGTCATATTGCATGGTACCCATTCCACGGGTCTCAACTCTCCAGGTTTAAGGGATTCTTCCTTCAGCTAAACATGCATTTGGAACCCAGACTATGATCAACCATGTGATCGTGAGTCATATTCAAATATGTCTCAGTTCTCATCCCCTGGTACTCGGGTGCAACATTCTAGACACTTTACTAACACTCTCCCGACTTGGAGAGTCAGTGCCTTTAACCTCCTCTTTGGCCCAGTTTGCAAATTCCGCGGATGATGAACAGGAATAGGGAGAACCAATGAGAGACTAGCTGGAGATGTCTGGACGGGCAAATTTAACTCTCATTTCCCACCAGGAAGAGGAATTAAGCAAAGGCTCAGCGTTCCGTGCCGGAACCAGATTAGGGCCTGAAGCAATCCTGCGGTGTTGCGGCCAGCTCACAAGAAAGCGAGTTGAAGAATGGAGCTCAGGGGCACTGTAATTCACAAATCTGCAGAGTTATAAATGACAGCTATCGTCCAAAAATATACTGAAGTAAGGTTTCCAAGAGGACTTGAAAGCGGGGCAGAATTGCAGGAAACCGATTTCAGGAGGTAGACTGGAATTGCATTTAAAGCATAGGAAAACAGGCAGAACGTCGACAATGATGCACTAGGCCAAAAAGGGCATATGCGTTTTTTCCTGAATATATTCAGGAAAAAAAGCATACGCACTTTTTGGCCAACCAAGCAAGCTTTCAAAGGAAATCTGCACTACAATGAAGTCTCACTTCCCCCGGGTCAAAAGGGCCATCTGTAAAAAGTGTAAAATCCAGAAAGGCAGGACAGGCCATGGAGAACTGGGAGCCTTGTTATGCTGATGGGCGGGATGTAAATTGCCAACAGTCACTGGGGAGAAGTGTATGGTGTTTCCTGAAACATCTAAAAAACAAAGCAACAGAGCCTAGGGCACTTCCACTTATTGTCATATAGCTTAGGGAAATTAAAATCAAAAAGACACAGCCACCCCAAAGTTTGGGACGGCTCTGTTTACAAGAACCTCGTTTACGGTACAAGTTCAATATCGCAGAAAGCGAAAAATGGATAAAGAAGTTGTGGTACTTACGTACAATGCAATATCACTCAGCAATGAAATCTATGTCATCATTCCCGTAGCAGCATAATGAGTGGATTCAGGTATGATGATTCTAACTGAAATAAGTCACACAGAAAAAGAAACGTCATAAGATATCACTAATACACGGAATGTAAACTTGGCGACACAGGCACTGAATTACAAAACACAACAGGGTCTCAAATTTAGAAAACCAACTTATGCTTGCTTAAGGGGAAAGGTGAGTTGGGGTGCTGCATAAAACCAGAGATTGAAATGAGCACAGATAAAGTTCCTTAAGCCAAATATGTAATACACAAGAGCTACTCCTTGCTCAATGAAATGGACTCAACACCCCATATTAAACGCCTAAGAATGTACCTGACTAGTAAGTATCTTAAAACCTATGAATTGCTATGTCTCCGAAAGAGAACCAAGCGTGTGTACAGGGGCATAAACGCAGCAGTGATAGGATTGCAGAGGTTCGGTGAGCAAATGAAGACCCTTTGAAGTCACATTGCATGGTACCCATTCCACGGGTGTCAACTCTCCAGGTTTAAGGGATTCTTCCTTCAGCTAAAACATGCATGTGGAACCCAGAGTATGATCAACCGTGTGATTGGGAGACGTGTTCAAATATGTCTCAGTTCTCATACCCTGTTACTCGGGTGCAACATTCCAAACGCTTTATTAACACTCTCCCGAATTGGAAAGTCAGTGCCTTTAATCTCCTGTTTGGCCCAGTTTGCAATTTCTGCGGAAGATGAACAGGAATAGGGAGAAGCAATGAGAGACTAGCTGGAGGTGTCTGGACGGGCAAATTTAACTCTCATTTCCCACCAGGAAGAGGAATTAACCGAAGGCTCAGCATGCCGTGCCGGAACCAGATTAGGGCCTGAAGCAATCCTGCGGTGTTGCGGCCAGCTCACAAGAAAGCGAGTTGAAGAAAGGAGCTCAGGGGCACTGTAATTCACAAACCTGCAGAGTTATAAATGACAGCTATCGTCCAAAAATACACTGAAGTAAGGCTGCCAAGAGGACTTGAAAGCGGGGCAGAATTGCAGGAAACCGATTTCAGGAGGTAGACTGGAATTGCATTTAAAGCATAGGAAAAGAGGCAGAAGGTCGACAATGATGCACTTGGCCAAAAAGGGCGTAGGCGTTTTTTCCTGAATATATTCAGGAAAAAACGCATACGCCCTTTTTGGCCAACCAAGCAAGCTTGCAAAGGAAATCTGCACTACAATGAAGTCTCACTTCCCCCCGGTCAAAAGGGCCATCTGAAAAAAGTGTAAAATCTAGAAAGGCAGAACAGGCCATGGAGAAATGGGAGCCTTGTTATGCTGATGGGCGGGATGTAAATTGCCAACAGCCACTCGGGAGAAGTGTATGGTGTTTCCTGAAACATCTAAAAAACAAAGCAACAGAGCCTAGGGCACTTCCACTTATGGTCCTATAGCTTAGGGAAATTAAAATCAAAAACACACAGCCACCCCAAAGTTTGGGACCTCTCTTTACAAGAACCTCATTTACGGTAGAAGTTCAATATCGCAGAATGTGAAAAATGGATAAAGAAGTTGTGGTAGTTACGTACAATGCAATATCACTCAGCAATGAAATCTATGTCATCAGGCCCGTAGCAACATAGACTGGATTCAGGTATGATGATTCTCACTGAAATAAGTCACACAGAAAAAGAAACATCATAAGATATCACTAATACACGGAATGTAAACTTGGTTACACAGGAACTGGATTACAAAACAGAAGAGGGTCTCAAATTTAGAAAACCAACTTATGCTTGCTTAAGGGGAAAGGTGAGTTTGGGTGCTACATAAAACCAGAGATTGAAATGAGCACAGATAAAGTTCCTTAAGCCAAATATGTAATATACAAGAGCTACTCCTTGCTCAACGAAATGGACTCAACACCCCATATTAAACGCCTAAGAATGTACCTGACTAGTAAGTATCTTAAAACCTATGGATTGCTATGTCTCCGAAAGAGAACCAAGCGTGTGTACAGGGGCATAAACGCAGCAGTGATAGGATTGGAGAGGTTCGGTGAGCAAATGAAGACCCTTTGAAGTCATATTGCATGGTACCCATTCCACGGGTCTCAACTCTCCACGTTTAAGGGATTCTTCCTTCAGCTAAAGCATGCATGTGGAACACAGAGTATGATCAACCGTGTGATCGGGAGACGTGTTCCAATATGTCTCAGTTCTCGTCCCCTGGTACTCGGGTGCAACATTCCAGACGCTTTACTAACACTCTTCCGACTTGGAGAGTCAGTGCCTTTAACCTCCTGTTTGGCCCAGTTTGCAATTTCCGCGGAAGATGAACAGGAATAGGGAGAACCAATGAGAGACTAGCTGGAGGTGTCTGGACGGGCAAATTTAACTCTCATTTCCCACCAGGAAGAGGAATTAAGCAAAGGCTCAGCGTTCCGTGCCGGAACCAGATTAGGGCCTGAAGCAATCCTGCGGTGTTGCGGCCAGCTCACAAGAAAGCGAGTTGAAGAAAGGAGCTCAGGGGCACTGTAATTCACAAACCTGCAGAGTTATAAATGACAGCTATCGTCCAAAAATATACTGAAGTAAGGCTGCCAAGAGGACTTGAAATCGGGGCAAAATTGCAGGAAACCGATTTCAGGAGGTAGACTGGAATTGCATTTAAAGCATAGGGAAAGAGGCAGAACGTCGACAATGATGCACTAGGCCAAAAAGGGCATATGCGTTTTTTCCTGAATATATTCAGGAAAAACAGTATACGCAGTTTTTGGCCAACCAAGCAAGCTTGCAAAGGAAATCTGCACTACAATGAAGTCTCACTTCCCCCCCCTCAAAAGGGCCATCTGAAAAAAGTGTAAAATCCAGAAAGGCAGGACAGGCCATGGAGAACTGGGAGCCTTGTTATGCTGATGTTCAGGATGTAAATTTCCAACAGCCACTCGGGATAATTGTATGGTGTTTCCTGAAACATCTAAAAAACAAAGCAACAGAGCCTAGAGCACTTCCACTTATGGTCCTACAGCTTAGGGAAATTAAAATCAAAAAGACACAGCCACCCAAAAGTTTGGGACGGCTCTGTTTATAAGAACCTCGTTTACAGTACAAGTTCAATATCGCAGAAAGTGAAAAATGGATAAAGAAGTTGTGGTACTTACGTACAATGCAATATCACTCAGCAATGAAATCTATGTCATCAGGCCCGTAGCAGCATAATGAGTGGATTCAGGTATGATGATTCTAACTGAAATAAGTCACACAGAAAATGAAACATCATAAGATATCACTAATACACGGAATGTAAACTTGGCTACACAGGAACTGGATTACAAAACAGAACAGGGTCTCAAATGTAGAAAACCAACTTATGCTTGCTTAAGTGGAAAGGTGAGTTGGGGTGCTGCAAAAAACCAGAGATTGAAATGAGGACAGATAAGGTTCCTTAAGTCAAATATGTAATAGACAAGAGCTACTCCTTGCTCAACGAAATGGACTCAAAACCCCATATTAAACGCCTAATAATGTAGCTGACTAGTAAGTATCTTAAAACCTATGGATTGCTATGTCTCTGAAAGAGAATCAAGCGTGAGAACAGGGGCATAAACGCAGCAGTGATAGGATTGGAGAGGTTCGGTGAGCAAATGAAGACCCTTTGAAGTCATATTGCATGGTACCCATTCCACGGGTCTCAACTCTCCAGGTTTAAGGGATTCTTCCTTCAGCTAAACATGCATTTGGAACCCAGACTATGATCAACCGTGTGATCGTGAGTCATGTTCAAATATGTCTCAGTTCTCATCCCCTGGTACTCGGGTGCAACATTCTAGACACTTTACTAACAATCTCCCGACTTGGAGAGTCAGTGCCTTTAACCTCCTGTTTGGCCCAGTTTGCAAATTCCGCGGATGATGAACAGGAATAGGGAGAACCAATGAGAGACTAGCTGGAGGTGTCTGGACGGGCATATTTAACTCTCATTTCCCACCAGGAAGAGGAATTAACCGAAGGCTCAGCATGCCGTGCCGGAACCAGATTAGGGCCTGAAGCAATCCTGCGGTGTTGCGGCCAGCTCACAAGAAAGCGAGTTGAAGAAAGGAGCTCAGGGGCACTGTAATTCACAAACCTGCAGAGTTATAAATGACAGCTATCGTCCAAAAATACACTGAAGTAAGGCTGCCAAGAGGACTTGAAAGCGGGGCAGAATTGCAGGAAACCGATTTCAGGAGGTAGACTGGAATTGCATTTAAAGCATAGGAAAAGAGGCAGAAGGTCGACAATGATGCACTTGGCCAAAAAGGGCGTAGGCGTTTTTTCCTGAATATATTCAGGAAAAAACGCATACGCCCTTTTTGGCCAACCAAGCAAGCTTGCAAAGGAAATCTGCACTACAATGAAGTCTCACTTCCCCCCGGTCAAAAGGGCCATCTGAAAAAAGTGTAAAATCTAGAAAGGCAGAACAGGCCATGGAGAACTGGGAGCCTTGTTATGCTGATGGGCGGGATGTAAATTGCCAACAGCCACTCGGGAGAAGTGTATGGTGTTTCCTGAAACATCTAAAAAACAAAGCAACAGAGCCTAGGGCACTTCCACTTATGGTCCTATAGCTTAGGGAAATTAAAATCAAAAACACACAGCCACCCCAAAGTTTGGGACCTCTCTTTACAAGAACCTCATTTACGGTAGAAGTTCAATATCGCATAAAGTGAAAAATGGATAAAGAAGTTGTGGTAGTTACGTACAATGCAATATCACTCAGCAATGAAATCTATGTCATCAGGCCCGTAGCAGCATAGACTGGATTCAGGTATGATGATTCTCACTGAAATAAGTCACACAGAAAAAGAAACATCATAAGATATCACTAATACACGGAATGTAAACTTGGTTACACAGGAACTGGATTACAAAACAGAAGAGGGTCTCAAATTTAGAAAACCAACTTATGCTTGCTTAAGGGGAAAGGTGAGTTTGGGTGCTACATAAAACCAGAGATTGAAATGAGCACAGATAAAGTTCCTTAAGCCAAATATGTAATATACAAGAGCTACTCCTTGCTCAACGAAATGGACTCAACACCCCATATTAAACGCCTAAGAATGTACCTGACTAGTAAGTATCTTAAAACCTATGGATTGCTATGTCTCCGAAAGAGAACCAAGCGTGTGTACAGGGGCATAAACGCAGCAGTGATAGGATTGGAGAGGTTCGGTGAGCAAATGAAGACCCTTTGAAGTCATATTGCATGGTACCCATTCCACGGGTCTCAACTCTCCACGTTTAAGGGATTCTTCCTTCAGCTAAAGCATGCATGTGGAACACAGAGTATGATCAACCGTGTGATCGGGAGACGTGTTCCAATATGTCTCAGTTCTCGTCCCCTGGTACTCGGGTGCAACATTCCAGACGCTTTACTAACACTCTTCCGACTTGGAGAGTCAGTGCCTTTAACCTCCTGTTTGGCCCAGTTTGCAATTTCCGCGGAAGATGAACAGGAATAGGGAGAACCAATGAGAGACTAGCTGGAGGTGTCTGGACGGGCAAATTTAACTCTCATTTCCCACCAGGAAGAGGAATTAAGCAAAGGCTCAGCGTTCCGTGCCGGAACCAGATTAGGGCCTGAAGCAATCCTGCGGTGTTGCGGCCAGCTCACAAGAAAGCGAGTTGAAGAAAGGAGCTCAGGGGCACTGTAATTCACAAACCTGCAGAGTTATAAATGACAGCTATCGTCCAAAAATATACTGAAGTAAGGCTGCCAAGAGGACTTGAAATCGGGGCAAAATTGCAGGAAACCGATTTCAGGAGGTAGACTGGAATTGCATTTAAAGCATAGGGAAAGAGGCAGAACGTCGACAATGATGCACTAGGCCAAAAAGGGCATATGCGTTTTTTCCTGAATATATTCAGGAAAAACAGTATACGCAGTTTTTGGCCAACCAAGCAAGCTTGCAAAGGAAATCTGCACTACAATGAAGTCTCACTTCCCCCCCCTCAAAAGGGCCATCTGAAAAAAGTGTAAAATCCAGAAAGGCAGGACAGGCCATGGAGAACTGGGAGCCTTGTTATGCTGATGTTCAGGATGTAAATTTCCAACAGCCACTCGGGATAATTGTATGGTGTTTCCTGAAACATCTAAAAAACAAAGCAACAGAGCCTAGAGCACTTCCACTTATGGTCCTACAGCTTAGGGAAATTAAAATCAAAAAGACACAGCCACCCAAAAGTTTGGGACGGCTCTGTTTATAAGAACCTCGTTTACAGTACAAGTTCAATATCGCAGAAAGTGAAAAATGGATAAAGAAGTTGTGGTACTTACGTACAATGCAATATCACTCAGCAATGAAATCTATGTCATCAGGCCCGTAGCAGCATAATGAGTGGATTCAGGTATGATGATTCTAACTGAAATAAGTCACACAGAAAATGAAACATCATAAGATATCACTAATACACGGAATGTAAACTTGGCTACACAGGAACTGGATTACAAAACAGAACAGGGTCTCAAATGTAGAAAACCAACTTATGCTTGCTTAAGTGGAAAGGTGAGTTGGGGTGCTGCAAAAAACCAGAGATTGAAATGAGGACAGATAAGGTTCCTTAAGTCAAATATGTAATAGACAAGAGCTACTCCTTGCTCAACGAAATGGACTCAAAACCCCATATTAAACGCCTAATAATGTAGCTGACTAGTAAGTATCTTAAAACCTATGGATTGCTATGTCTCTGAAAGAGAATCAAGCGTGAGAACAGGGGCATAAACGCAGCAGTGATAGGATTGGAGAGGTTCGGTGAGCAAATGAAGACCCTTTGAAGTCATATTGCATGGTACCCATTCCACGGGTCTCAACTCTCCAGGTTTAAGGGATTCTTCCTTCAGCTAAACATGCATTTGGAACCCAGACTATGATCAACCGTGTGATCGTGAGTCATGTTCAAATATGTCTCAGTTCTCATCCCCTGGTACTCGGGTGCAACATTCTAGACACTTTACTAACAATCTCCCGACTTGGAGAGTCAGTGCCTTTAACCTCCTGTTTGGCCCAGTTTGCAAATTCCGCGGATGATGAACAGGAATAGGGAGAACCAATGAGAGACTAGCTGGAGGTGTCTGGACGGGCATATTTAACTCTCATTTCCCACCAGGAAGAGGAATTAACCGAAGCCTCAGCGTGCCGTGCCGGAACCAGATTAGGGCCTGAAGCAATCCTGCGGTGTTGCGGCCAGCTCACAAGAAAGCGAGCTGAAGAAAGGAGCTCAGGGGCACTGTAATTCACAAACCTGCAGAGTTATAAATGACAGCTATCGTCCAAAAATATACTGAAGTAAGGCTGCCAAGAGGACTTGAAAGCGGGGCAGAATTGCAGGAAACTGATTTCAGGAGTTACACTGGAATTGCATTTAAAGCATAGGAAAAGAGGCAGAACGTCGACAATGATGCACTTGGCCAAAATGTGCGTATGCGTTTTTTCCTGAATATATTCAGGAAAAAACGCATACGCCCTTTTTGGCCAACCAAGCAAGCTTGCAAAGGAAATCTTCACTACAATGAAGTCTCACTTCCCCCGGGTCAAAAGGGCCATCTGTAAAAAGTGTAAAATCCAGAAAGGCAGGACAGGCCATGGAGAACTGGGAGCCTTGTTATGCTGATGGGCGGGATGTAAATTGCCAACAGCCACTCGGGAGAAGTGCATGGTGTTTCCTGAAACATCTAAAAAACAAAGCAACAGAGCCTAGGGCACTTCCACTTATGGTCCTATAGCTTAGGGAAATTAAAATCAAAAAGCAGAATCACCCAAAAGTTTTGGACGGCTCTGTTTACAAGAACCTCGTTTACGGTACAAGTTCAATATCGCAGAAAGTGAAAAATGGATAAAGAAGTTGTGGTACTTACGTACAATGCAATATCACTCAGCAATGAAATCTATGTAATCAGGCCCGTAGCAGCATAGAGTGGATTCAGGTATGATGATTCTAACTGAAATAAGTCACACAGAAAAAGAAACATCATAAGATATCACTAATACATGGAATGTAAACTTGGCTACCCAGGAACTGGATTACAAAACAGAAGAGGGTCTCAAATTTAGAAATCCAACTTATGCTTGCTTAAGGGGAAAGGTGAGTTGGGGTGCTGCATAAAACCAGAGATTGAAATGAGCACAGATAAAGTTCCTTAAGCCAAATATGGAATAGACAAGAGCTACTCCTTGCTCAACGAAATGGACTCAAAACACCATATTAAACGCCTAATAATGTACCTGACTAGTAAGTATGTTAAAACCTATGGATTGCTATGTCTCTGAAAGAGAATCAAGCGTGAGTACAGGGACATAAACGCAGCAGTGATAGGATTGGAGAGGTTCGGTGAGCAAATGAAGACCCTTTGAAGTCATATTGCATGGTACCCATTCCACGGGTCTCAACTCTCCAGGTTTAAGGGATTCTTCCTTCAGCTGAAATATGCATGTGAAACCCAGAGTATGATCAACCGTGTGATCGGAAGACGTGTTCAAATATGTCTCAGTTCTCCTCCCCTGGTACTCGGGTGTAACATTCCACACGCTTTAGTAACACACTCCCGATTTGGAGAGTCAGTGCCTTTAACCTCCTGTTTGGCCCAGTTTGCAATTTCCGCGGAAAATGAACAGGAATAGGGAGAACCAATGAGAGACTAGCTGGAGGTGTCTGGACGGGCAAATTTAACTCTCATTTCCCACCAGGAAGAGGAATTAAGCAAAGGCTCAGCGTTCCGTGCCGGAACCAGATTAGGGCCTGAAGCAATCCTGCGGTGTTGCGGCCAGCTCACAAGAAAGCGAGTTGAAGAAAGGAGCTCAGGGGCACTGTAATTCACAAACCTGCAGAGTTATAAATGACAGCTATCGTCCAAAAATATACTGAAGTAAGGCTGCCAAGAGGACTTGAAATCGGGGCAAAATTGCAGGAAACCGATTTCAGGAGGTAGACTGGAATTGCATTTAAAGCATAGGGAAAGAGGCAGAACGTCGACAATGATGCACTAGGCCAAAAAGGGCATATGCGTTTTTTCCTGAATATATTCAGGAAAAACAGTATACGCAGTTTTTGGCCAACCAAGCAAGCTTGCAAAGGAAATCTGCACTACAATGAAGTCTCACTTCCCCCGGGTCAAAAGGGCCATCTGTAAAAAGTGTAAAATCCAGAAAGGCAGGACAGGCCATGGAGAACTGGGAGCCTTGTTATGCTGATGTTCAGGATGTAAATTTCCAACAGCCACTCGGGATAATTGTATGGTGTTTCCTGAAACATCTAAAAAACAAAGCAACAGAGCCTAGGGCACTTCCACTTATGGTCCTACAGCTTAGGGAAATTAAAATCAAAAAGACACAGCCACCCAAAAGTTTGGGACGGCTCTGTTTATAAGAACCTCGTTTACAGTACAAGTTCAATATCGCAGAAAGTGAAAAATGGATAAAGAAGTTGTGGTACTTACGTACAATGCAATATCACTCAGCAATGAAATCTATGTCATCAGGCCCGTAGCAGCATAATGAGTGGATTCAGGTATGATGATTCTAACTGAAATAAGTCACACAGAAAATGAAACATCATAAGATATCACTAATACACGGAATGTAAACTTGGCTACACAGGAACTGGATTACAAAACAGAACAGGGTCTCAAATGTAGAAAACCAACTTATGCTTGCTGAAGGGGAAAGGTGAGTTGGGGTGCTGCAAAAAACCAGAGATTGAAATGAGGACAGATAAGGTTCCTTAAGTCAAATATGTAATAGACAAGAGCTACTCCTTGCTCAACGAAATGGACTCAAAACCCCATATTAAACGCCTAATAATGTAGCTGACTAGTAAGTATCTTAAAACCTATGGATTGCTATGTCTCTGAAAGAGAATCAAGCGTGAGAACAGGGGCATAAACGCAGCAGTGATAGGATTGGAGAGGTTCGGTGAGCAAATGAAGACCCTTTGAAGTCATATTGCATGGTACCCATTCCACGGGTCTCAACTCTCCAGGTTTAAGGGATTCTTCCTTCAGCTAAACATGCATTTGGAACCCAGACTATGATCAACCGTGTGATCGTGAGTCATGTTCAAATATGTCTCAGTTCTCATCCCCTGGTACTCGGGTGCAACATTCTAGACACTTTACTAACAATCTCCCGACTTGGAGAGTCAGTGCCTTTAACCTCCTGTTTGGCCCAGTTTGCAAATTCCGCGGATGATGAACAGGAATAGGGAGAACCAATGAGAGACTAGCTGGAGGTGTCTGGACGGGCAAATTTAACTCTCATTTCCCACCAGGAAGAGGAATTAACCGAAGCCTCAGCGTGCCGTGCCGGAACCAGATTAGGGCCTGAAGCAATCCTGCGGTGTTGTGGCCAGCTCACAAGAAAGCGAGCTGAAGAAAGGAGCTCAGGGGCACTGTAATTCACAAACCTGCAGAGTTATAAATGACAGCTATCGTCCAAAAATATACTGAAGTAAGGCTGCCAAGAGGACTTGAAAGCGGGGCAGAATTGCAGGAAACCGATTTCAGGAGTTAGACTGGAATTGCATTTAAAGCATAGGAAAAGAGGCAGAACGTCGACAATGATGCACTTGGCCAAAATGTGCGTATGCGTTTTTTCCTGAATATATTCAGGAAAAAACGCATACGCCCTTTTTGGCCAACCAAGCAAGCTTGCAAAGGAAATCTGCACTACAATGAAGTCTCACTTCCCCCGGGTCAAAAGGGCCATCTGTAAAAAGTGTAAAATCCAGAAAGGCAGGACAGGCCAAGGAGAACTGGGAGCCTTGTTATGCTGATGGGCGGGATGTAAATTGCCAACAGCCACTCGGGAGAAGTGTATGGTGTTTCCTGAAACATCTAAAAAACAAAGCAACAGAGCCTAGGGCACTTCCACTTATGGTCCTATAGCTTAGGGAAATTAAAATCAAAAAGCAGAACCACCCAAAAGTTTTGGACGGCTCTGTTTACAAGAACCTCGTTTACGGTACAAGTTCAATATCGCAGAAAGTGAAAAATGGATAAAGAAGTTGTGGTACTTACGTACAATGCAATATCACTCAGCAATGAAATCTATGTAATCAGGCCCGTAGCAGCATAGAGTGGATTCAGGTATGATGATTCTAACTGAAATAAGTCACACAGAAAAAGAAACATCATAAGATATCACTAATACATGGAATGTAAACTTGGCTACCCAGGAACTGGATTACAAAACAGAAGAGGGTCTCAAATTTAGAAATCCAACTTATGCTTGCTTAAGGGGAAAGGTGAGTTGGGGTGCTGCATAAAACCAGAGATTGAAATGAGCACAGATAAAGTTCCTTAAGCCAAATATGGAATAGACAAGAGCTACTCCTTGCTCAACGAAATGGACTCAAAACACCATATTAAACGCCTAATAATGTACCTGACTAGTAAGTATGTTAAAACCTATGGATTGCTATGTCTCTGAAAGAGAATCAAGCGTGAGTACAGGGACATAAACGCAGCAGTGATAGGATTGGAGAGGTTCGGTGAGCAAATGAAGACCCTTTGAAGTCATATTGCATGGTACCCATTCCACGGGTCTCAACTCTCCAGGTTTAAGGGATTCTTCCTTCAGCTGAAATATGCATGTGAAACCCAGAGTATGATCAACCGTGTGATCGGAAGACGTGTTCAAATATGTCTCAGTTCTCCTCCCCTGGTACTCGGGTGTAACATTCCACACGCTTTAGTAACACACTCCCGATTTGGAGAGTCAGTGCCTTTAACCTCCTGTTTGGCCCAGTTTGCAATTTCCGCGGAAAATGAACAGGAATAGGGAGAACCAATGAGAGACTAGCTGGAGGTGTCTGGACGGGCAAATTTAACTCTCATTTCCCACCAGGAAGAGGAATTAAGCAAAGGCTCAGCGTTCCGTGCCGGAACCAGATTAGGGCCTGAAGCAATCCTGCGGTGTTGCGGCCAGCTCACAAGAAAGCGAGTTGAAGAAAGGAGCTCAGGGGCACTGTAATTCACAAACCTGCAGAGTTATAAATGACAGCTATCGTCCAAAAATATACTGAAGTAAGGCTGCCAAGAGGACTTGAAATCGGGGCAAAATTGCAGGAAACCGATTTCAGGAGGTAGACTGGAATTGCATTTAAAGCATAGGGAAAGAGGCAGAACGTCGACAATGATGCACTAGGCCAAAAAGGGCATATGCGTTTTTTCCTGAATATATTCAGGAAAAACACTATACGCACTTTTTGGCCAACCAAGCAAGCTTGCAAAGGAAATCTGCACTACAATGAAGTCTCACTTCCCCCGGGTCAAAAGGGCCATCTGTAAAAAGTGTAAAATCCAGAAAGGCAGGACAGGCCATGGAGAACTGGGAGCCTTGTTATGCTGATGTTCAGGATGTAAATTTCCAACAGCCACTCGGGATAATTGTATGGTGTTTCCTGAAACATCTAAAAAACAAAGCAACAGAGCCTAGGGCACTTCCACTTATGGTCCTACAGCTTAGGGAAATTAAAATCAAAAAGACACAGCCACCCAAAAGTTTGGGACGGCTCTGTTTATAAGAACCTCGTTTACAGTACAAGTTCAATATCGCAGAAAGTGAAAAATGGATAAAGAAGTTGTGGTACTTACGTACAATGCAATATCACTCAGCAATGAAATCTATGTCATCAGGCCCGTAGCAGCATAATGAGTGGATTCAGGTATGATGATTCTAACTGAAATAAGTCACACAGAAAATGAAACATCATAAGATATCACTAATACACGGAATGTAAACTTGGCTACACAGGAACTGGATTACAAAACAGAACAGGGTCTCAAATGTAGAAAACCAACTTATGCTTGCTGAAGGGGAAAGGTGAGTTGGGGTGCTGCAAAAAACCAGAGATTGAAATGAGGACAGATAAGGTTCCTTAAGTCAAATATGTAATAGACAAGAGCTACTCCTTGCTCAACGAAATGGACTCAAAACCCCATATTAAACGCCTAATAATGTAGCTGACTAGTAAGTATCTTAAAACCTATGGATTGCTATGTCTCTGAAAGAGAATCAAGCGTGAGAACAGGGGCATAAACGCAGCAGTGATAGGATTGGAGAGGTTCGGTGAGCAAATGAAGACCCTTTGAAGTCATATTGCATGGTACCCATTCCACGGGTCTCAACTCTCCAGGTTTAAGGGATTCTTCCTTCAGCTAAACATGCATTTGGAACCCAGACTATGATCAACCGTGTGATCGTGAGTCATGTTCAAATATGTCTCAGTTCTCATCCCCTGGTACTCGGGTGCAACATTCTAGACACTTTACTAACAATCTCCCGACTTGGAGAGTCAGTGCCTTTAACCTCCTGTTTGGCCCAGTTTGCAAATTCCGCGGATGATGAACAGGAATAGGGAGAACCAATGAGAGACTAGCTGGAGGTGTCTGGACGGGCAAATTTAACTCTCATTTCCCACCAGGAAGAGGAATTAACCGAAGCCTCAGCGTGCCGTGCCGGAACCAGATTAGGGCCTGAAGCAATCCTGCGGTGTTGTGGCCAGCTCACAAGAAAGCGAGCTGAAGAAAGGAGCTCAGGGGCACTGTAATTCACAAACCTGCAGAGTTATAAATGACAGCTATCGTCCAAAAATATACTGAAGTAAGGCTGCCAAGAGGACTTGAAAGCGGGGCAGAATTGCAGGAAACCGATTTCAGGAGTTAGACTGGAATTGCATTTAAAGCATAGGAAAAGAGGCAGAACGTCGACAATGATGCACTTGGCCAAAATGTGCGTATGCGTTTTTTCCTGAATATATTCAGGAAAAAACGCATACGCCCTTTTTGGCCAACCAAGCAAGCTTGCAAAGGAAATCTGCACTACAATGAAGTCTCACTTCCCCCGGGTCAAAAGGGCCATCTGTAAAAAGTGTAAAATCCAGAAAGGCAGGACAGGCCAAGGAGAACTGGGAGCCTTGTTATGCTGATGGGCGGGATGTAAATTGCCAACAGCCACTCGGGAGAAGTGTATGGTGTTTCCTGAAACATCTAAAAAACAAAGCAACAGAGCCTAGGGCACTTCCACTTATGGTCCTATAGCTTAGGGAAATTAAAATCAAAAAGCAGAACCACCCAAAAGTTTTGGACGGCTCTGTTTACAAGAACCTCGTTTACGGTACAAGTTCAATATCGCAGAAAGTGAAAAATGGATAAAGAAGTTGTGGTACTTACGTACAATGCAATATCACTCAGCAATGAAATCTATGTAATCAGGCCCGTAGCAGCATAGAGTGGATTCAGGTATGATGATTCTAACTGAAATAAGTCACACAGAAAAAGAAACATCATAAGATATCACTAATACATGGAATGTAAACTTGGCTACCCAGGAACTGGATTACAAAACAGAAGAGGGTCTCAAATTTAGAAATCCAACTTATGCTTGCTTAAGGGGAAAGGTGAGTTGGGGTGCTGCATAAAACCAGAGATTGAAATGAGCACAGATAAAGTTCCTTAAGCCAAATATGGAATAGACAAGAGCTACTCCTTGCTCAACGAAATGGACTCAAAACACCATATTAAACGCCTAATAATGTACCTGACTAGTAAGTATGTTAAAACCTATGGATTGCTATGTCTCTGAAAGAGAATCAAGCGTGAGTACAGGGACATAAACGCAGCAGTGATAGGATTGGAGAGGTTCGGTGAGCAAATGAAGACCCTTTGAAGTCATATTGCATGGTACCCATTCCACGGGTCTCAACTCTCCAGGTTTAAGGGATTCTTCCTTCAGCTGAAATATGCATGTGAAACCCAGAGTATGATCAACCGTGTGATCGGAAGACGTGTTCAAATATGTCTCAGTTCTCCTCCCCTGGTACTCGGGTGTAACATTCCACACGCTTTAGTAACACACTCCCGATTTGGAGAGTCAGTGCCTTTAACCTCCTGTTTGGCCCAGTTTGCAATTTCCGCGGAAAATGAACAGGAATAGGGAGAACCAATGAGAGACTAGCTGGAGGTGTCTGGACGGGCAAATTTAACTCTCATTTCCCACCAGGAAGAGGAATTAAGCAAAGGCTCAGCGTTCCGTGCCGGAACCAGATTAGGGCCTGAAGCAATCCTGCGGTGTTGCGGCCAGCTCACAAGAAAGCGAGTTGAAGAAAGGAGCTCAGGGGCACTGTAATTCACAAACCTGCAGAGTTATAAATGACAGCTATCGTCCAAAAATATACTGAAGTAAGGCTGCCAAGAGGACTTGAAATCGGGGCAAAATTGCAGGAAACCGATTTCAGGAGGTAGACTGGAATTGCATTTAAAGCATAGGGAAAGAGGCAGAACGTCGACAATGATGCACTAGGCCAAAAAGGGCATATGCGTTTTTTCCTGAATATATTCAGGAAAAACACTATACGCACTTTTTGGCCAACCAAGCAAGCTTGCAAAGGAAATCTGCACTACAATGAAGTCTCACTTCCCCCGGGTCAAAAGGGCCATCTGTAAAAAGTGTAAAATCCAGAAAGGCAGGACAGGCCATGGAGAACTGGGAGCCTTGTTATGCTGATGTTCAGGATGTAAATTTCCAACAGCCACTCGGGATAATTGTATGGTGTTTCCTGAAACATCTAAAAAACAAAGCAACAGAGCCTAGGGCACTTCCACTTATGGTCCTACAGCTTAGGGAAATTAAAATCAAAAAGACACAGCCACCCAAAAGTTTGGGACGGCTCTGTTTATAAGAACCTCGTTTACAGTACAAGTTCAATATCGCAGAAAGTGAAAAATGGATAAAGAAGTTGTGGTACTTACGTACAATGCAATATCACTCAGCAATGAAATCTATGTCATCAGGCCCGTAGCAGCATAATGAGTGGATTCAGGTATGATGATTCTAACTGAAATAAGTCACACAGAAAATGAAACATCATAAGATATCACTAATACACGGAATGTAAACTTGGCTACACAGGAACTGGATTACAAAACAGAACAGGGTCTCAAATGTAGAAAACCAACTTATGCTTGCTGAAGGGGAAAGGTGAGTTGGGGTGCTGCAAAAAACCAGAGATTGAAATGAGGACAGATAAGGTTCCTTAAGTCAAATATGTAATAGACAAGAGCTACTCCTTGCTCAACGAAATGGACTCAAAACCCCATATTAAACGCCTAATAATGTAGCTGACTAGTAAGTATCTTAAAACCTATGGATTGCTATGTCTCTGAAAGAGAATCAAGCGTGAGAACAGGGGCATAAACGCAGCAGTGATAGGATTGGAGAGGTTCGGTGAGCAAATGAAGACCCTTTGAAGTCATATTGCATGGTACCCATTCCACGGGTCTCAACTCTCCAGGTTTAAGGGATTCTTCCTTCAGCTAAACATGCATTTGGAACCCAGACTATGATCAACCGTGTGATCGTGAGTCATGTTCAAATATGTCTCAGTTCTCATCCCCTGGTACTCGGGTGCAACATTCTAGACACTTTACTAACAATCTCCCGACTTGGAGAGTCAGTGCCTTTAACCTCCTGTTTGGCCCAGTTTGCAAATTCCGCGGATGATGAACAGGAATAGGGAGAACCAATGAGAGACTAGCTGGAGGTGTCTGGACGGGCAAATTTAACTCTCATTTCCCACCAGGAAGAGGAATTAACCGAAGCCTCAGCGTGCCGTGCCGGAACCAGATTAGGGCCTGAAGCAATCCTGCGGTGTTGTGGCCAGCTCACAAGAAAGCGAGCTGAAGAAAGGAGCTCAGGGGCACTGTAATTCACAAACCTGCAGAGTTATAAATGACAGCTATCGTCCAAAAATATACTGAAGTAAGGCTGCCAAGAGGACTTGAAAGCGGGGCAGAATTGCAGGAAACCGATTTCAGGAGTTAGACTGGAATTGCATTTAAAGCATAGGAAAAGAGGCAGAACGTCGACAATGATGCACTTGGCCAAAATGTGCGTATGCGTTTTTTCCTGAATATATTCAGGAAAAAACGCATACGCACTTTTTGGCCAACCAAGCAAGCTTGCAAAGGAAATCTGCACTACAATGAAGTCTCACTTCCCCCGGGTCAAAAGGGCCATCTGTAAAAAGTGTAAAATCCAGAAAGGCAGGACAGGCCAAGGAGAACTGGGAGCCTTGTTATGCTGATGGGCGGGATGTAAATTGCCAACAGCCACTCGGGAGAAGTGTATGGTGTTTCCTGAAACATCTAAAAAACAAAGCAACAGAGCCTAGGGCACTTCCACTTATGGTCCTATAGCTTAGGGAAATTAAAATCAAAAAGCAGAACCACCCAAAAGTTTTGGACGGCTCTGTTTACAAAAACCTCGTTTACGGTACAAGTTCAATATCGCAGAAAGTGAAAAATGGATAAAGAAGTTGTGGTACTTACGTACAATGCAATATCACTCAGCAATGAAATCTATGTCATCAGGCCCGTAGCAGCATAGACTGGATTCAGGATTGATGATTATCACTGAAATAAGTCACACAGAAAAAGAAACATCATAAGATATCACTAATACACGGAATGTAAACTTGGCTACACAGGAACTGGATTACAAAACAGAAGAGGGTCTCAAATTTAGAAACCCAACTTATGCTTGCTTAAGGGGAAAGGTGAGTTGGGGTGCTACATAAAACCAGAGATTGAAATGAGCACAGATAAATTTCCTTAAGCCAAATATGGAATAGACAAGAGCTACTCCTTGCTCAATGAAATGGACTCAACACCCCATATTAAACGCCTCAGAATGTACCTGACTAGTAAGTATCTTAAAACCTATGGATTGCTATGTCTCCAAAAGAGAATCAAGCGTGTGTACAGGGGCATAAACGCAGCAGTGATAGGATTGGAGAGATTCGGTGAGCAAATGAAGACCCTTTGAAGTCATATTGCATGGTACCCATTCCACGGGTCTCAACTCTCCAGGTTTAAGGGATTCTTCCTTCAGCTAAAGCATGCATGTGGAACCCAGAGTATGATCAATCATGTGATTGGGAGACGTGTTCCAATATGTCTCAGTTTTCGACCGCTGGTACTCAGGTGCAACATTCCAGATGCTTTACTAACACTCTCCCGACTTGGAGAGTCAGTGCCTTTAACCTCCTGCTTGGCCCAGTTTGCAATTTCTGCGGAAGATGAACAGGGATAGGGAGGACCAATGAGAGACTAGCTGGAGATGTCTGGACGGGCAAATTTAACTCTCATTTCCCACCAGGAAGAGCAATTAAGCAAAGGCTCAGCGTGCCGTGCCGGAACCAGATTAGGGCCTGAAGCAATCGTGCGGTGTTGCGGCGAGCTCACAAGAAAGCGAGTTGAAGAAAGGAGCTCAGGGGCACTGTAATTCACAAACCTGCAGAGTTATAAATGACAGCTATCGTCCAAAAATATACTGAAGTAAGTCTGCCACGAGGACTTGAAAGCGGGGCAGAATTGCAGGAAACCGATTTCAGGAGGTAGACTGGAATTGCATTTAAAGCATAGGAAAAGAGGCAGAACGTCGACAATGATGCACTTGGCCAAAAAGGGCGTATGCGTTTTTTCCTGAATATATTCAGGAAAAAACGCATACGCCCTTTTTGGCCAACCAAGCAAGCTTGCAAAGGAAATCTGCACTACAATGAAGTCTCACTTCCCCCCGGTCAAAAGGGCCATCTGAAAAAAGTGTAAAATTCAGAAAGGCAGGACAGGCCATGGAGAACTGGGAGCATTGTTATGCTGATGGATGGAATGTAAATTGCCAACAGCCACTGGGGAGAAGTGTATGGTGTTTCCTGAAACATCTAAAAAACAAAGCAACAGAGCCTAGGGCACTTCCACATATGGTCCTATAGCTTAGGGAAATTAAAATCAAAAAGACACAGCCACCCCAATGTTTGGAACGGCTCTGTTTACAAGAACCTCGTTTACGGTACAAGTTCAATATCACAGAAAGTGAAAAATGGATAAAGAAGTTGTGGTACTTACGTACAATGCAATATCACTCAGCAATGAAATCTATGTCATCAGGCCCGTAGCAGCATAATGAGTGGATTCAGGTATGATGATTCTGTCTGAAATAAGTCACACAGAAAAAGAAACATCATAAGACATCACTAATACACGGAATGTAAACTTGGCTACACAGGAACTGGATTACAAAAGAGAACAGGGTCTCAAATTTAGAAAACCAACTTATGCTTGCTTAAGGGGAAAGGTGAGTTGGGGTGCTGCATAAAACCAGAGATTGAAATGAGCACAGATAAAGTTCCTTAAGCCAAACATGTAATAGACACGAGCTATTCCTTGCTCAAAGAAATGGACTCAACACCCCATATGAAACGCCTAAGAATGTACCTCACTAGTTAGTATCTTAAAACCTATGGATTGCTATGTCTCCAAAAGAGAATCAAGCGTGTTTACAAGGGCATAAACGCAGCAGTGATAGGATTGGAGAGGTTTGGTGAGCAAATGAAGACCCTTTGAAGTCATATTGCATGGTACCCATTCCACGGGTCTCAACTCTCCACGTTTAAGGGATTCTTCCTTCAGCTAAAGCATGCATGTGGAACCCAGAGTATGATCAACCGTGTGATCGGGAGACGTGTTCTAATATGTCTCAGTTCTCGTCCCCTGGTACTCGGGTGCAACATTCCAGCCGCTTTACTAACACTCTCCCGACTTGGAGAGTCAGTGCCTTTAACCTCCTGTTTGGCCCAGTTTGCAATTTCTGCGGAAGATGAACAGGAATAGGGAGGACCAATGAGAGACTAGCTGGAGGTGTCTGGACGGGCAAATTTAACTCTCATTTCCCACCAGGAAGAGGAATTAACCAAAGGCTCAGCGTGCCATGCCGGAACCTGATTAGGGCCTGAAGCAATCCTGCGGTGTTGCGGCCAGCTCACAAGAAAGCGAGTTGAAGAAAGGAGCTCAGGGGCACTGTAATTCACAAACCTGCAGAGTTATAAATGACAGCTATCGTCCAAAAATATACTGAAGTAAGGCTGCCAAGAGGACTTGAAAGCTGGGCAGAATTGCAGGAAACCGATTTCAGGAGGTAGACTGGAATTGCATTTAAAGCATAGGAAAAGAGGCAGAACGTCCACAATGATGCACTTGGCCAAAAAGGGCGTATGCGTTTTTTCCTGAATATATTCAGGAAAAAACGCATACGCCCTTTTTGGCCAACCAAGCAAGCTTGCAAAGGAAATCTGCACTACAATGAAGTCTCACTTCCCCCCGGTCAAAAGGGCCATCTGAAAAAAGTGTAAAATCCAGAAAGGCAGGACAGGCCATGGAGAACTGGGAGCCTTGTTATGCTGATGGACGGGATGTAAATTGCCAACAGCCACTCTGGAGAAGTGTATGGTGTTTCCTGAAACATCTAAAAAACAAAGCAACAGAGCCTAGGGCACTTCCACTTATGGTCCTATAGCTTAGGGAAATTAAAATCAAAAAGACACAGCCAACACAAAGTTTGGGACGGCTGTGTTTACAAGAACCTCCTTTACAGTACAAGTTCAATATCGCAGAAAGCGAAAAATGGATAAAGAAGTTGTGGTACTTACGTACAATTCAATATCACTCAGCAATGAAATCTATGTCATCAGGCCCGTAACAGCATAATGAGTGGATTCAGGTATGATGATTCTAACTGAAATAAGTCACACAGAAAAAGAAACATCATAAGATATCACTAATACACGGAATGTAAACTTGGCTACACAGGAACTGGATTACAAAAGAGAACAGGGTCTCAAATTTAGAAACCCAACTTATGCTTGCTTAAGGGGAAAGGTGAGTTGGGGTGCTGCATAAAACCAGAGATTGAAATGAGCACAGATAAAGTTCCTTAAGCCAAATATGGAATAGACAAGAGCTACTCCTTGCTCAACGAAATGGACTCAACACCCCATATTAAACGCCTAAGAATGTACCTGACTAGTAAGTATCTTAAAACCTATGGATTGCTATGTCTCCGAAAGAGAATCAAGCGTGTGTACAGGGGCATAAACGCAGCAGTGATAGGATTGGAGAGGTTCGGTGAGCAAACGAAGACCATTTGAAGTCATATTGCATGGTACCCATTCCACGGGTCTCAACTCTCCAGGTTTAAGGCATTCTTCCTTCAGCTGAAACATGCATGTGAAACGCAGAGTATGATGAACCGTGTGATCAGAAGACGTGTTCAAATATGTCTCAGTTCTCCTCCCCTGGTAATCGGGTGCAACATTCCAGACGCTTTACTAACACTCTCCCGACTTGGAGAGTCAGTGCCTTTAACCTCCTGCTTAGCCCAGTTTGCAATTTCTGCGGAAGATGAACAGGGATAGGGAGGACCAATGAGAGACTAGCTGGAGGTGTCTGGATGGGCAAATTTAACTCTCATTTCCCACCAGGAATAGCAATTAAGCAAAGGCTCAGCGTGCCGTGCCGGAACCAGATTAGGGCCTGAAGCAATCGTGCGGTGTTGCGGCCAGCTCACAAGAAAGTAAGTTGAAGAAAGGAGCTCAGGGGCACTGTAATTCACAAACCTGCAGAGTTATAAATGACAGCTATCGTCCAAAAATATACTGAAGTAAGTCTGCCAAGAGGACTTGAAAGCGGGGCAGAATTGCAGGAAACCGATTTCAGGAGGTAGACTGGAATTGCATTTAAAGCATAGGAAAAGAGGCAGAACGTCGAAAATGATGCACTTGGCCAAAAAGAGCGTATGCGTTTTTTCCTGAATATATTTAGGAAAAAACGCATACGCCCTTTTTGGCCAACCAAGCAAGCTTGCAAAGGAAATCTGCACTACAATGAAGTCACACTTCCCCCTGGTAAAAGGGCCATCTGAAAAAAGTGTAAAATCCAGAAAGGCAGGACAGGCCATGGAGAACTGGGAGCCTTGTTATGCTGATGGGCGGGATGTAAATTGCCAACAGCCACTCGGGAGAAGTGTATGGTGTTTCCTGAAACATCTAAAAAACAAAGCAACAGAGCCTAGGGCACTTCCACTTATGGTCCTATAGCTTAGGGAAATTAAAATAAAAAAGACACAGCCACCCCAAAGTTTGGGATGGCTCTGTTGACAAGAACCTCGTTTACGGTACAAGTTCAATATCACAGAAACTGAAAAATGGATAAAGCAGTTGTGGTACTTACGTACAATGCAATATCACTCAGCAATGAAATCTATGTCATCAGGCCCGTAGCAGCATAATGAGTGGATTCAGGTATGATGATTCTAACTGAAATAAGTCACACAGAAAAAGAAACATCATAAGATATCACTAATACATGGAATGTAAACTTGGCTACACACGAACTGGATTACAAAACAGAACAGTGTCTCAAATTTAGAAAACCAACTTATGCTTGCTTAAGGGGAAAGGTGAGTTGGGGTGCTGCATAGAACCAGAGATTGAAATGAGCACAGATAAAGTTGCTTAAGCCAAACATGTAATAGAGAAGAGCTACTCCTTGCTCAACGAAATGGACTCAACATCCCATATTAAACGCATAAGAATGTAGCTGACTAGTAAGTATCTTAAAACCTATGGATTGCTATGTCTCCAAAAGAGAATCAAGCGTGTGTACAGGGGCATAAACGCAGCAGTGATAGGATTGGAGAGGTTCGGTGAGCAAATGAAGACCCTTTGAAGTCATATTGCATGGTACCCATTCCACGGGTCTCAACTCTCCAGCTTTAAGGGATTCTTCCTTCAGCTAAAGCATGCATGTGGAACCCAGAGTATGATCAACCATGTGATCGGGAGACGTGTTCCAATATGTCTCAGTTCTCGTCCCCTGGTACTCGGGTGCAACATTGCAGATGCTTTACTAACACTCTCCCGACTTGGAGAGATAGTGCCTTTAACCTCCTGTTTGGCCCAGTTTGCAATTTCCGCGGAAAATGAACAGGAATAGGGAGAACCAATGAGAGACTAGCTGGAGGTGTCTGGATGGGCAAATTTAACTCTCATTTCCCACCAGGAAGAGCAATTAAGCAAAGGCTCAGCGTGCCGTGCCGGAACCAGATTAGGGCCTGAAGCAATCGTGCGGTGTTGCGGCCAGCTCACAAGAAAGCGAGTTGAAGAAAGGAGCTCAGGGGCACTGTAATTCACAAACCTGCAGAGTTATAAATGACAGCTATCATCCAAAAATATACTGAAGTAAGGCTGCCACGAGGACTTGAAAGCGGGGCAGAATTGCAGGAAACCAATTTCAGGAGGTAGACTGGAATTGCATTTAAAGCATAGGAAAAGAGGCAGAACGTCGACAATGATGCACTTGGCCAAAAAGGGCGTATGCGTTTTTTCCTGAATATATTCAGGAGAAAACGCATACGCCCTTTTTGGCCAACCAAGCAAGCTTGCAAAGGAAATCTGCACTACAATGAAGTCTCACTTCCCCCAGGTCAAAAGCGCCATCTGAAAAAAGTGTAAAATCCAGAAAGGCAGGACCGGCCATGGAGAACTGGGATCCTTGTTATGCTGATGGGCGGGATGTAAATTGCCAACAGCCACTCAGGAGAAGTGTATGGTGTTTCCTGAAACATCTAAAAAACAAAGCAACAGAGCCTAGGGCACTTCCACTTATGGTCCTATAGCTTAGGGAAATTAAAATCAAAAAGACACAGCCACCCCAAAGTTTGGGATGGCTCTGTTTACAAGAACCTCGTTTATGGTACAAGTTCAATATCGCAGAAAGCGAAAAATGGATAAAGAATTTGTGGTACTTACGTACAATGCAATATCACTCAGCAATGAAATCTATGTCATCATTCCCGTAGCAGCATAATGAGTGGATTCAGGTATGATGATTCTAACTGAAATAAGTCACACAGAAAAAGAAACGTCATAAGATATCACTAATACACGGAATGTAAACTTGGCTACACAGGAACTGGATTACAAAACAGAACGGGGTCTCAAATTTAGAAAACCAACTTATGCTTGTTTAAGGGGAAAGGTGAGTTGGGGTGCTGCATAAAACCAGAGATTGAAATGAGCACAGATAAAGTTCCTTAAGCCAAATATGGAATAGACAAGAGCTACTCCTTGCTCAACGAAATGGACTCAACACCCCATATTAAATGCCTAAGAATGTACCTGACTAGTAAGTATCTTAAAACCTATGGATTGCTATGTCTCCGAAACAGAATCAAGCGTGTGTACACGGGCATAAACGCAGCAGTGATAGGATTGGAGAGGTTCGGTGAGCAAATGAAGACCCTTTGAAGTCATATTGCATGGTACCCATTCCACGGGTCTCAACTCTCCAGCTTTAAGGGATTCTTCCTTCAGCTGAAACATGCATGTGGAACCCAGAGTATGATCAACCGTGTGATTGGGAGACGTGTTCAAATATGTCTCAGTTTTCGACCGCTGGTACTCAGGTGCAACATTCCAGATGCTTTACTAACACTCTCCCAACTTGGAGAGTCAGTGCCTTTAACTTCCTGCTTGGCCCAGTTTGCAATTTCTGCGGAAGATGAACAGGGATAGGGAGGACCAATGAGAGCCTAGCTGGAGGTGTCTGGACGGGCAAATTTAACTGTCATTTCCCACCAGGAAGAGCAATTAAGCAAAGGCTCAGCGTGCCGTGCCGGAACCAGATTAGGGCCTGAAGCAATCGTGTGGTGTTGCGGCCAGCTCACAAGAAAGCGAGTTGAAGAAAGGAGCTCAGGGGCACTGTAATTCACAAACCTGCAGAGTTATAAATGACAGCTATCGTCCAAAAATATACTGAAGTAAGGCTGCCAAGAGGACTTGAAAGCTGGGCAGAATTGCAGGAAACCGATTTCAGGAGGTAGACTGGAATTGCATTTAAAGCATAGGAAAAGAGGTAGAACTTAGACAATGATGCACTTGGCCAAAAAGGGCGTATGTGTTGTTTCCTGAATATATTCAGGAAAAAACGCATACGCCCTTTTCGGCCAACCAAGCAAGCTTGCAAAGGAAATCTGCACTACAATGAAGTCTCACTTCCCCCCGGTCAAAAGGGCCATCTGAAAAAAGTGTAAAATCCAGAAAGGCAGGACAGGCCATGGAGAACAGGGAGCATTGTTATGCTGATGGGCGGAATGTAAATTGCCAACAGCCACTGGGGAGAAGTGTATGGTGTTTCCTGAAACATCTAAAAAACAAAGCAACAGAGCCTAGGGCACTTCCACATATGGTCCTATAGCTTAGGGAAATTAAAATCAAAAAGACACAGCCACCCCTAAGTTTGGAACGGCTCTGTTTACAAGAATCTCGTTTACGGGACAAGTTCAATATCGCAGAAAGCGAAAAATGGATAAAACAGTTGTGGTACTTACGTACAATGCAATATCACTCAGCAATGAAATCTATGTCATCAGGCCCGTAGCAGCATAATGAGTGGATTCAGGTATGATGCTTCTAACTGAAATAAGTCACACAGAAAAAGAAACATCATAAGATATCACTAATACACGGAATGTAAACTTGGCTACACAGGAACAGGATTACAAAAGAGAACAGGGTCTCAAATTCAGAAAACCAACTTATGCTTGCTTAAGGGGAAAGGTGAGTTGGGGTGCTGCATAAAACCAGAGATTGAAATGAGCACAGATAAAGTTCCTTAAGCCAAACATGTAATAGACAAGAGCTATTCCTTGCTCAACGAAATGGACTCAACACCCCATATGAAACGCCTAAGAATGTACCTCACTAGTTAGTATCTTAAAACCTATGGATTGCTATGTCTCCAAAAGAGAAGCAAGCGTGTGTACAAGGGCATAAACGCAGCAGTGATAGGATTGGAGAGGTTCGGTGAGCAAACGAAGACCATTTGAAGTCATATTGCATGGTACCCATTCCACGGGTCTCAACTCTCCAGGTTTATGGGATTCTTCCTTCAGCTGAAACATGCATGTGAAACCCAGAGTATGATCAACCGTGTGATCGGAGGACGTGTTCAAATATGTCTCAGTTCTCCTCCCCTGGTACTCGGGTGCAACATTCCACACGCTTTAGTAACACACTCCCGATTTGGAGAGTCAGTGCCTTTAACCTCCTGTTTGGCCCAGTTTGCAATTTCCGCGGAAGATGAACAGGAATAGGGAGAACCAATGAGAGACTAGCTGGAGGTGTCTGGACGGGCAAATTTAACTCTCATTTCCCACCAGGAAGAGGAATTAACCAAAGCCTCAGCGTGCCGTGCCGGAACCAGATTAGGGCCTGAAGCAATCCTGCGGTGTTGCGGCCAGCTCACAAGAAAGCGAGTTGAAGAAAGGAGCTCAGGGGCACTGTTATCACAAACCTGCAGAGTTATGAATGACAGCTATCGTCCAAAAATATACTGAAGTAAGGCTGCCAAGAGGACTTGAAAGCGGGGCAGAATTACAGGAATCCGATTTTAGGAGGTAGACTGGAATTGCATTTAAGCATAGGAAAAGAGGCAGAACGTCGACAATGATGCACTTGGCCAAAAAGGGCGTATGCGTTCTTTCCTGCATATATTCAGGAAAAAACGCATACGCCCTTTTTGGCCAACCAAGCAAGCTTGCAAAGGAAATCTGCACTACAATGAAGTCTCACTTCCCCCCAGTCAAAAAGGCCATGTGAAAAAAGTGTAAAATCCAGAAAGGCAGGACAGGCCATGGAGAACTGGGAGCCTTGTTATGCTGATGGGCGGGATGAAAATTGCCAACAGCCACTCAGGAGAAGTGTATGGTGTTTCCTGAAACATCTAAAAAACAAAGCAACAGAGCCTAGGGCACTTCCACTTATAGTCCTATAGCTTAGGGAAATTAAAATCAAAAAGACACAGCCACCCCAAAGTTTGGCACCTCTCTGTTTACAAGAACCCCATTTACAGTAGAAGTTCAATATCGCAGAAAGTGAAAAATGGATAAAGAAGTTGTGGTAGTTACGTACAATGCAATATCACTCAGCAATGAAATCTATGTCATCAGGCCCGTAGCAGCATAGACTGGATTCAGGTATGATGATTCTCACTGAAATAAGTCACACAGAAAAAGAAACATCATAAGATATCACTAATACACGGAATGTAAACCTGGCTACACAGGAACTGGATTACAAAACAGAAGAGGGTCTCAAACTTAGAAAACCAACTTATGCTTGCTTAAGGGGAAAGGTGAGTTGGGGTGCTGCATAAAACCAGAGATTGAAATGAGCACAGATAAATTTCCTTAAGCCAAATATGGAATAGACAAGAGCTACTCCTTGCTCAACGAAATGGATTCAACACCCCATATTAAACGCCTAAGAATGTACCTGACTAGTAAGTATCTTAAAACCTATGGATTGCTATGTCTCCGAAAGAGAATCAAGCGTGTGTACAGGGGCATAAACGCAGCAGTGATAGGATTGGAGAGGTTCGGTGAGCAAATGAAGACCCTTTGAAGTCATATTGCATGGTACCCATTCCACGGGTCTCAACTCTCCAGCTTTAAGGGATTCTTCCTTCAGCTGAAACATGCATGTGGAACCCAGAGTATGATCAACCGTGTGATTGGGAGACGTGTTCAAATATGTCTCAGTTTTCGACCGCTGGTACTCAGGTGCAACATTCCAGATGCTTTACTAACACTCTCCCAACTTGGAGAGTCAGTGCCTTTAACCTCCTGCTTGGCCCAGTTTGCAGTTTCTGCGGAAGATGAACAGGGATAGGGTGGACCAATGAGAGACTAGCTGGAGGTGTCTGGACGGGCAAATTTAACTCTCATTTCCCACCAGGAAGAGCAATTAAGCAAAGCCTCAGCGTGCCGTGCCGGAACCAGATTAGGGCCCGAAGCAATCCTGCGGTGTTGCGGCCAGCTCACAAGAAAGCGAGTTGAAGATAGGAGCTCAGGGGCACTGTAATTCACAAACCTGCAGAGTTATCAATGACAGCTATTGTCCAAAAATATACTGAAGTAAGGCTGCCAAGAGGACTTGAAAGCAGGGCAGAATTGCAGGAAACCGATTTCAGGAGTTAGACTGGAATTGCATTTAAAGCATAGGAAAAGAGGCAGAACGTCGACAATGATGCACTAGGCCAAAAAGGGCATATGCGTTTTTTCCTGAATATATTCAGGAAAAAAAGCATACGCACTTTTTGGCCAACCAAACAAGCTTGCAAAGGAAATCTGCACTACAATGAATTCTCACTTCCCCCGGGTCAAAAGGGCCATTTGTAAAAAGTGTAAAATCCAGAAAGGCAGGAAAGGCCATGGAGAACTGGGAGCCTTGTTATGCTGAGGGGCAGGATGTAAATTGCCAACAGCCACTGGGGAGAAGTGTATTGTGTTTCCTGAACCATCTAAATATCAAAGCAACAGAGCCTAGGGCAGTTCCACTTATGGTCCTATAGCTTAGGGAAATTAAAATCAAAAATACACAGCCACCCCAATGTTTCGGATGGCTCTCTTTACAAGAACCTCGTTTACGGAACAAGTTCAATATCGCAGAAAGTGAAAAATGGATAAAGAAATTGTAGTACTTACGTATAATGCAATATCACTCAGCAATGAAATCTATGTCATCAGGCCCATAGCAGCATAATGAGTGGATTCAGGTATGATGATTCTAACTGAAATAAGTCACACAGAAAAAGAAACATCATAAGATATCACTAATACACGGAATGTAAACTTGGCTACACAGGAACTGAATTACAAAACAGAACAGGGTCTCAAATGTAGAAAAGCAACTTATGCTTGCTTAAGGGGAAAGGTGAGTTGGGGTGCTGCATAAAACCAGAGATTGAAATGAGCACAGATAAGGTTCCTTAAGCCAAATATGTAATAGACAAGAGCTACTCCTTGCTCAACGAAATGGACTCAAAACCCCATATTAAACACTTAATAATGTACCTGACAGTAAGTATCTTAAAACCTATGGATTGCTATGTCTCTGAAAGAGAATCAAGCGTGAGTACAGCACCATAAACGCAGCAGTGATAGGATTGGAGAGGTTCGGTGAGCAAATGAAGACCCTTTGAAGTCATATTGCATGGTACCCATTCCACGGTTCTCAACTCTCCAGGTTTAAGGGATTCTTCCTTCAGCTGAAACATGCATGTGGAACCCAGAGTATGATCAACCGTGTGATTGGGAGACGTGTTCAAATATGTCTCAGTTTTCGACCGCTGGTACTCAGGTGCAACATTCCAGATGCTTTACTAACACTCTCCCGACTTGGAGAGTCAGTGCCTTTAACCTCCTGTTTGACCCAGTTTGCAAATTCCGTGGATGATGAACAGGAATAGGGAGAACCAATGAGAGACTAGCTGGAGATGTCTGGACGGGCAAATTTAACTCTCATTTCCCACCAGGAAGAGGAATTAAGCAAAGGCTCAGCATTCCGTTCCGGAACCAGATTAGGGCCTGAAGCAATCCTGCGGTGTTGCGGCCAGCTCACAAGAAAGCGAGTTGAAGAAAGGAGCTCAGGGGCACTGTAATTCACAAACCTGCAGAGTTATAAATGACAGCTATCGTCCAAAAATATATTGAAGTAAGGCTGCCAAGAGGACTGGAAAGCGGGGCAAAATTGCAGGAAACCAATTTCAGGAGGTAGAGTGGAATTGCATTTAAAGCATAGGAAAACAGGCAGAACGTCGACAATGATGCACTAGGCCAAAAAGGGCATATGCAGTTTTTCCTGAATATATTCAGGAAAAACAGCATACGCACTTTTTGGCCAACCAAGCAAGCTTACAAAGGAAATCTGCACTACAATGAAGTCTCACTTCCCCCGGGTCAAAAGGGCCATCTGTAAAAAGTGTAAAATCCAGAAAGGCAGGACAGGCCATGGAGAACTGGGAGCCTTGTTATGCTGATGTTCAGGATGTAAATTTCCAACAGCCACTCGGGATAATTGTATGGTGTTTCCTGAAACATCTAAAAAACAAAGCAACAGAGCCTAGAGCACTTCCACTTATGGTCCTACAGCTTAGGGAAATTAAAATCAAAAAGACACAGCCACCCAAAAGTTTGGGATGGCTCTGTTTATAAGAACCTCGTTTACAGTACAAGTTCAATATCGCAGAAAGTGAAAAATGGATAAAGAAGTTGTGGTACTTACGTACAATGCAATATCACTCAGCAATGAAATCTATGTCATCAGGCCCGTAGCAGCATAATGAGTGGATTCAGGTATGATGATTCTAACTGAAATAAGTCACACAGAAAATGAAACATCATAAGATATCACTAATACACGGAATGTAAACTTGGCTACACAGGAACTGGATTACAAAACAGAACAGGGTCACAAATGTAGAAAACCAACTTATGCTTGCTTAAGGGGAAAGGTGAGTTGGGGTGCTGCAAAAAACCAGAGATTGAAATGAGCACAGATAAAGTTCCTTAAGTCAAATATGTAATAGACAAGAGCTACTCCTTGCTCAACGAAATGGACTCAAAACCCCATATTAAACGCCTAATAATGTAGCTGACTAGTAAGTATCTTAAAACCTATGGATTGCTATGACTCTGAAAGAGAATCAAGCGTGAGAACAGGGGCATAAACGCAGCAGTGATAGGATTGGAGAGGTTCGGTGAGCAAATGAAGACCCTTTGAAGTCATATTGCATGGTACCCATTCCACGGGTCTCAACTCTCCAGGTTTAAGGGATTCTTCCTTCAGCTAAACATGCATTTGGAACCCAGACTATGATCAACCGTGTCATCATGAGTCATGTTCCAATATGTCTCAGTTCTCATCCCCTGGTACTCGGGTGCAACATTGCAGATGCTTTACTAACACTCTCCCGACTTGGAGAGATAGTGCCTTTAACCTCCTGTTTGGCCCAGTTTGCAATTTCTGCGGAAGATGAACAGGAATAGGGAGAACCAATGAGAGACTACCTGGAGGTGTCTGGATGGGCAAATTTAACTCTCATTTCCCACCAAGAAGAGGAATTAAGCAAAGGCTCAGCGTGCCGTGCCAGAACCAGATTAGGGCCTGAAGCAATCTTGCGGTGTTGCGGCCAGCTCACAAGAAAGCGAGTTGAAGAAAGGAGCTCAGGGGCACTGTAATTCACAAACCTGCAGAGTTATAAATGACAGCTATCGTCCAAAAATATACTGAAGTAAGCCTGCCAAGAGGACTTGAAAGCGGGGCAGAATTACAGGAAACCGATTTCAGGAGGTAGACTGGAATTGCATTTAAAGCATAGGAAAAGAGGCAGAACGTCCACAATGATGCACTTGGCCAAAAAGGGCGTATGCGTTTTTTCCTGAATATATTCAGGAAAAAACGCATACGCACTTTTTGGCCAACCAAGCAAGCTTGCAAAGGAAATCTGCACTACATTGAAGTCTCACTTCCCTCCCGGTCAAAAGGACCATCTGAAAAAAGTGTAAAATCCAGAAAGGCAGGACAGGCCATGGAGAACTGGGAGTCTTGTTATGCTGATGGGCGGGATGTAAACTGCCAACAGCCACTCGGGAGAAGTGTATGGTGTTTCCTGAAACATCTAAAAAACAAAGCAACAGAGCCTAGGGCACTTCCACTTATGGTCCTATAGCTTAGGGAAATTAAAATCAAAAAGACACAGCCACCCCAAAGTTTGGGACGGCTCTGTTTACAAGAACCTCGTTTACGGTACAAGTTCAATATCGCAGAAAGCGAAAAATGGATAAAGAAGTTGTGGTACTTACGTACAATGCAATATCACTCAGCAATGAAATCTATGTCATCAGGCCCGTAGCAGCATAATGAGTGGATTCAGGTATGATGATTCTAACTGAAATAAGTCACACAGAAAAAGAAACATCATAAGATATCACTAATACATGGAATGTAAACTTGGCTACACAGGCACTGAATTACAAAACAGAACAGGATCTGAAATTTAGAAAACCAACTTATGCTTGCTTAAGGGGAAAGGTGAGTTGGGGTGCTGCATAAAACCAGAGATTGAAATGAGCACAGATAAAGTTCCTTAAGCCAAATATGTAATATACAAGAGCTACTCCTTGCTCAACGAAATGGACTCAACACCCCATATTAAATGCCTACGAATGTACCTGACTAGTAAGTATCTTAAAACCTATGGATTGCTATGTCTCCGAAAGAGAACCAAGCGTGTGTACAGGGGCATAAACGCAGCAGTGATAGGATTGGAGAGGTTCGGTGAGCAAATGAAGACCCTTTGAAGTCACATTGCATGGTACCCATTGCACGGGTCTCAACTCTCCAGGTTTAAGGGATTCTTCCTTCAGCTAAAACAGGCATGTGGAACCCAGAGTATGATCAACCGTGTGATCGGGAGACGTGTTCAAATATGTCTCAGTTCTCGTACCGTGTTACTCGGGTGCAACATTCCAAACGCTTTATTAACACTCTCCCGAATTGGAAAGTCAGTGCCTTTAATCTCCTGTTTGGCCCAGTTTGCAATTTCTGCAGAAGATGAACAGGAATAGGGAGAACCAATGAGAGACTAGCTGGAGGTGTCTGGACGGGCAAATTTAACTCTCATTTCCCACCAGGAAGAGGAATTAATCAAAGGCTCAGCATGCCGTGCCGGAACCAGATTAGGGCCCGAAGCAATCCTGCGGTGTTGCGGCCAGCTCACAAGAAAGCGAGTTGAAGATAGGAGCTCAGTGGAACTGTAATTCACAACCCTGCAGAGTTATAAATGACAGCTATCGTCCAAAAATATACTGAAGTAAGCCTGCCAAGAGGACTTGAAAGCGGGGCAGAATTGCAGGAAACCGATTTCAGGAGGTAGACTGGAATTGTATTTAAAGCATAGGAAAAGAGGCAGAACGTCGACAATGATGCACTTGGCCAAAAAGGGCGTATGCGTTTTTTCCTGAATATATTCAGGAAAAAACGCATACGCACTTTTTGGCCAACCAAGCAAGCTTGCAAAGGAAATCTGCACTACAATGAAGTCTCACTTCCCCCTGGTCAAAAGGGCCATCTGAAAAAAGTGTAAAATCCAGAAAGGCAGGACAGGCCATGGAGAACTGGGAGCCTTGTTATGCTGATGGGCGGGATGTAAACTGCCAACAGCTACTAGGGAGAAGTGTATGGTGTTTCCTGAAACATCTATAAAACAAAGCAACAGAGCCTAGGGCACTTCCACTTATGGTCCTATAGCTTAGGGAAATTAAAATCAAAAAGACACAGCCACCCCAAAGTTTGGGATGGCTCTGTTTACAAGAACCTCGTTTACGGTACATGTTCAATATCACAGAAAGTGAAAAATGGATAAAGCAGTTGTGGTACTTACGTACAATGCAATATCACTCAGCAATGAAATCTATGTCATCAGGCCTGTAGCAGCATAATGAGTGGATTCAGGTATGATGATTCTAACTGAAATAAGTCACACAGAAAAAGAAACATCATAAGATATCACTAATACATGGAATGTAAACTTGGCTACACACGAACTGGATTACAAAACAGAACAGGGTCTCAAATTTAGAAAACCAACTTATGCTTGCTTAAGGGGAAAGGTGAGTTGGGGTGCTGCATAAAACCAGAGATTGAAATGAGCACAAATAAAGTTCCTTAAGCCAAACATATAATAGACAAGAGCTACTCCTTGCTCAACGAAATGGACTCAACACCCCATATTAAACGCCTAAGAATGTAGCTGACTAGTAAGTATCTTAAAACCTATGGATTGCTATGTCTCCAAAAGAGAATCAAGCGTGTGTACAGGGGCATAAACGCAGCAGTGATAGGATTGGAGAGGTTCGGTGAGCAAACGAAGACCCTTTGAAGTCATATTGCACGGTACCCATTCCACGGGTCTCAACTCTCCAGCTTTAAGGGATTCTTCCTTCAGCTAAAGCATGCATGTGGAACCCAGAGTATGATCAATCATGTGATCGGGAGACGTGTTCCAATATGTCTCAGTTCTCGTCCCATGGTACTCGGGTGCAACATTCCAGATGCTTTACTAACACACTCCCGACTTGGAGAGTCAGTACCTTTAACCTCCTGTTTGGCCCAGTTTGCAATTTCTGCGGAAGATGAACAGGAATAGGGAGAACCAATGAGAGACTAGCTGGAGGTGTCTGGATGGGCAAATTTAACTCTCATTTCCCACCAAGAAGAGGAATTAACCAAAGGATCAGCGTGCCGTGCCGGAACCAGATTAGGGCCTGAAGCAATCCTGCGGTGTTGCGGCCAGCTCACAAGAAAGCGAGTTGAAGAAAGGAGCTCAGGGGCACTGTAATTCACAAACCTGCAGAGTTATAAATGACAGCTATCGTCCAAAAATATACTGAAGTAAGCCTGCCAAGAGGACTTGAAAGCGGGGCAGAATTGCAGGAAACCGATTTCAGGAGGTAGACTGGAATTGCATTTAAAGCATAGGAAAAGAGGCAGAACGTCCACAATGATGCACTTGGCCAAAAAGGGTGTATGCGTTTTTTCCTGAATATATTCAGGAAAAAACGCATACGCACTTTTTGGCCAACCAAGCAAGCTTGCAAAGGAAATCTGCACTACATTGAAGTCTCTCTTCCCTCCCGGTCAAAAGGATCATCTGAAAAAAGTGTAAAATCCAGAAAGGCAGGACAGGCAATGGAGAACTGGGAGCCTTGTTATGCTGATGGGCGGGATGTAAATTGCCAACAGTCACTGGGGAGAAGTGTATGGTGTTTCCTGAAACATCTAAAAAACAAAGCAACAGAGCCTAGGGCACTTCCACTTATTGTCATATAGCTTAGGGAAATTAAAATCAAAAAGACACAGCCACCCCAAAGTTTGGGACGGCTCTGTTTACAAGAACCTCGTTTACGGTACAAGTTCAATATCGCAGAAAGCGAAAAATGGATAAAGAAGTTGTGGTACTTACGTACAATGCAATATCACTCAGCAATGAAATCTATGTCATCATTCCCGTAGCAGCATAATGAGTGGATTCAGGTATGATGATTCTAACTGAAATAAGTCACACAGAAAAAGAAACGTCATAAGATATCACTAATACACGGAATGTAAACTTGGCTACACAGGCACTGAATTACAAAACAGAAGAGGGTCTCAAATTTAGAAAACCAACTTATGCTTGCTTAAGGGGAAAGGTGAGTTGGGGTGCTGCATAAAACCAGAGATTGAAATGAGCACAGATAAAGTTCCTTAAGCCAAATATGTAATATACAAGAGCTACTCCTTGCTCAACGAAATGGACTCAACACCCCATATTAAACGCCTAAAAATGTACCTGACTAGTAAGTATCTTAAAACCTATGGATTGCTATGTCTCCGAAAGGGAACCAAGCGTGTGTACAGGGGCATAAACGCAGCAGTGATAAGATTGGAGAGGTTCGGTGAGCAAATGAAGACCCTTTGAAGTCACATTGCATGGTACCCATTCCACGGGTCTCAACTCTCCAGGTTTAAGGGATTCTTCCTTCAGCTAAAACAGGCATGTGGAACCCAGAGTATGATCAACCATGTGATCGGGAGACGTGTTCAAATATGTCTCAGTTCTCGTAACCTGTTACTCGGGTGCAACATTCCAAACGCTTTATTAACACTCTCCCGAATTGGAAAGTCAGTGCCTTTAATCTCCTGTTTGGCCCAGTTTGCAATTTCTGCAGAAGATGAACAGGAATAGGGAGAACCAATGAGAGACTAGCTGGAGGTGTCTGGACGGGCAAATTTAACTCTCATTTCCCAATAAGAAGAGGAATTAACCAAAGGCTCAGCATGCCGTGCCGGAACCAGATTAGGGCCCGAAGCAATCCTGCAGTGTTGCGGCCAGCTCACATGAAAGCGAGTTGAAGATAGGAGCTCAGTGGAACTGTAATTCACAACACTGCAGAGTTATAAATGACAGCTATCGTCCAAAAATATACTGAAGTAAGCCTGCCAAGAGGACTTGAAAGCGGGGCAGAATTGCAGGAAACCGATTTCAGGAGGTAGACTGGAATTGCATTTAAAGCATAGGAAAAGAGGCAGAACGTCGACAATGATGCACTTGGCCATAAAGGGCGTATGCGTTTTTTCCTGAATATATTCAGGAAAAAACGCATACGCCCTTTTTGGCCAACCAAGCAAGCTTGCAAAGGAAATCTGCACTACAATGAAGTCTCACTTCCCCCTGGTCAAAAGGACCATCTGAAAAAAGTGTAAAATCCAGAAAGGCAGGACAGGCCATGGAGAACTGGGAGCCTTGTTATGCTGATGGGCGGGATGTAAACTGCCAACAGCCACTAGGGAGAAGTGTATGGTGTTTCCTGAAACATCTAAAAAACAAAGCAACAGAGCCTAGGGCACTTCCACTTATGGTCCTATAGCTTAGGGAAATTAAAATAAAAAAGACACAGCCACCCCAAAGTTTGGGATGGCTCTGTTTACAAGAACCTCGTTTACGGTACAAGTTCAATATCACAGAAAGTGAAAAATGGATAAAGCAGTTGTGGTACTTACGTACAATGCAATATCACTCAGCAATGAAATCTATGTCATCAGGCCCGTAGCAGCATAATGAGTGGATTCAGGTATGATGATTCTAACTGAAATAAGTCACACAGAAAAAGAAACATCATAAGATATCACTAATACATGGAATGTAAACTTGGCTACACACGAACTGGATTACAAAACACAACAGGGTCTCAAATTTAGAAAACCAACTTATGCTTGCTTAAGGGGAAAGGTGAGTTGGGGTGCTGCATAAAACCAGAGATTGAAATGAGCACAAATAAAGTTCCTTAAGCCAAACATGTAATAGACAAGAGCTACTCCTTGCTCAACGAAATGGACTCAACACCCCATATTAAACGCCTAAGAATGTAGCTGACTAGTAAGTATCTTAAAACCTATGGATTGCTATGTCTCCAAAAGAGAATCAAGCGTGTGTACAGGGGCATAAACGCAGCAGTGATAGGATTGGAGAGGTTCCGTGAGCAAACGAAGACCCTTTGAAGTCATATTGCATGGTACCCATTCCACGGGTCTCAACTCTCCAGCTTTAAGGGATTCTTCCTTCAGCTAAAGCATGCATGTGGAACCCAGAGTATGATCAATCATGTGATCGGGAGACGTGTTCCAATATGTCTCAGTTCTCGTCCCATGGTACTCGGGTGCAACATTGCAGATGCTTTACTAACACTCTCCCGACTTGGAGAGTCAGTACCTTTAACCTCCTGTTTGGCCCAGTTTGCAATTTCTGCGGAAGATGAACAGGAATAGGGAGAACCAATGAGAGACTAGCTGGAGGTGTCTGGACGGGCAAATTTAACTCTCATTTCCCACCAGGAAGAGCAATTAAGCAAAGGCTCAGCGTGCCGTGCCGGAACCAGATTAGGGCCTGAAGCAATCGTGCGGTGTTGCGGCCAGCTCACAAGAAAGCGAGTTGAAGAAAGGAGCTCAGGGGCACTGTAATTCACAAACCTGCAGAGTTATAAATGACAGCTATCGTCCAAAAATATACTGAAGTAAGGCTGCCAAGAGGACTTGAATGCGGGGCAGAATTGCAGGAAACCGATTTCAGGAGGTAGACTGGAATTGCATTTAAAGCATAGGAAAAGAGGCAGAACGTCCACAATGATGCACTTGGCCAAAAAGGGCGTATGCGTTTTTTCCTGAATATATTCAGGAAAAAACGCATACGCACTTTTTGGCCAACCAAGCAAGCTTGCAAAGGAAATCTGCACTACATTGAAGTCTCACTTCCCTCCCGGTCAAAAGGATCATCTGAAAAAAGTGTAAAATCCAGAAAGGCAGGACAGGCCATGGAGAACTGGGAGCCTTGTTATGCTGATGGGCGGGATGTAAATTGCCAACAGTCACTGGGGAGAAGTGTATGGTGTTTCCTGAAACATCTAAAAAACAAAGCAACAGAGCCTAGGGCACTTCCACTTATTGTCATATAGCTTAGGGAAATTAAAATCAAAAAGACACAGCCACCCCAAAGTTTGGGACGGCTCTGTTTACAAGAACCTCATTTACGGTACAAGTTCAATATCGCAGAAAGCGAAAAATGGATAAAGAAGTTGTGGTACTTACGTACAATGCAATATCACTCAGCAATGAAATCTATGTCATCAGGCCTGTAGCAGCATAATGAGTGGATTCAGGTATGATGATTCTCACTGAAATAAGTCACACAGAAAAAGAAACATCATAAGATATCACTAATACACGGAATGTAAACTTGGCTACACAGGAACTGGATTACAAAACAGAAGAGGGTCTCAAATTTAGAAACCCAACTTATGCTTGCTTAAGGGAAAAGGTGAGTTGGGGTGCTACATAAAACCAGAGATTGAAATGAGCACAGATAAATTTCCTTAAGCCAAATATGGAATAGAAAAGAGCTACTCCTTGCTCAATGAAATGGACTCAACACCCCATATTAAACGCCTAAGAATGTACCTGACTAGTAAGTATCTTAAAACCTATGGATTGCTATGTCTCCAAAAGAGAATCAAGCGTGTGTACAAGGGCATAAACGCAGCAGTGATAGGATTGGAGAGGTTCGGTGAGCAAATGAAGACCCTTTGAAGTCATATTGCATGGTACTCATTCCACGGGTCTCAACTCTCCAGCTTTAAGGGATTCTTCCTTCAGCTAAAACATACATGTGGAAACCACGTTATGATAAACCATGTGATCGGGAGACGTGTTCAAATATGTCTCAGTTTTCATCCCCTGGTACTCGGGTGCAACATTCCAGACGCTTTACTAACACTCTCCCGACTTGGAGAGTCAATGCCTTTAACCTCCTGTTTGGCCCAGTTTGCAATTTCTGCGGAAGATGAACAGGAATAGGGAGAACCAATGAGAGACTAGCTGGAGGTGTCTGAACGGGCAAATTTAACTCTCATTTCCCACCAGGAAGAGGAATTAACCAAAGGCTCAGCATACCGTGCCGGAACCAGATTAGGGCCTGAAGTAATCGTGTGGTGTTGCGGCCAGCTCACAAGAAAGTGAGTTGAAGAAAGCAGCTCAGGGGCACTGTAATTCACAAACATGCAGAGTTATAAATGACAGCTATCGTCCAAAAATATACTGAAGTAAGGCTGCCAAGAGGACTTGAAAGCGGGGCAGAATTGCAGGAAACCGATTTCAGGAGGTAGACTGGAATTGCATTTAAAGCATAGGAAAAGAGGCAGAACGTCCACAATGATGCACTTGGCCAAAAAGGGCGTATGCGTTGTTTCCTGAATATATTCAGGAAACAACGCATACGCACTTTTTGGCCAACCAAGCAAGCTTGCAAAGGAAATCTGCACTACAATGAAGTCTCACATTCCCCCTGTCAAAAGGGCCATCTGAAAAAAGTGTAAAATCCAGAAAGGCAGGACAGGCCATGGAGAACTGGGAGCCTTGTTATGCTGATGGGCGGGATGAAAATTGCCAACAGCCACTCAGGAGAAGTGTATGGTGTTTCCTGAAACATCTAAAAAACCAAACAACAGAGCCTAGGGCACTTCCACTTATAGTCCTATAGCTTAGGGAAATTAAAATCAAAAAGACACAGCCACCCCAAAGTTTGGGACCTCTCTGTTTACAAGAACCTCATTTACAGTAGAAGTTCAATATCGCAGAAATTGAAAAATGGATAAAGAAGTTTTGGTACTTACGTACAATGCAATATCACTCAGCAATGAAATCTATGTCATCAGGCCCATAGCAGCATAATGAGTGGATTCAGGTGTGATGATTCTAACTGAAATAAGTCACACAGAAAAAGAAACATCATAAGATATCACTAATACACGGAATGTAAACTTGGCTACACAGGAATTGGATAACAAAACAGAACAGGGTCTCAAATTTAGAAAGCCAACTTATGCTTGCTTAAGGGGAAAGGTGAGTTGGGGTGCTGCATAAAACCAGAGATTGAAATGAGCACAGATAAAGTTCCTTAAGCCAAATATATAATAGACAAGAGCTACTCCTTGCTCAACGAAATGGACTCAACACCCCATATTAAACGCCTAAGAATGTACCTGACTAGTAAGTATCTTAAAAGCTATGGATCGCTATGTCTCCGAAAGAGAATCAAGCATGTGTACAGGGGCATAAACGCAGCAGTGATAGGATTGGAGAGGTTCGGTGAGCAAATGAAGACCCTTTGAAGTCATATTGCATAGTACCCATTCCACGGGTCTCAACTCTCCAGGTTTAAGGGATTCTTCCTTCAGCTAAAGCATGCATGTGGAACCCAGAGTATGATCAACCGTGTGATCGGGAGACGTGTTCCAATATGTCTCAGTTCTCGTCCCCTGGTACTCGGGTGCAACATTCCAGACGCTTTACTAACACTCTCCCGACTTGGAGAGTCAGTGCCTTTAACCTCCTGTTTGGACCAGTTTGCAATTTCTGCCTAAGATGAACAGGAATAAGGAGAACCAATGAGAGACTAGCTGGAGGTGTCTGGACGGGCAAATTTAACTCTCATTTCCCACCAGGAAGAGGAATTAACCAAAGGCTCAGCGTGCCGTGCCGGAACCAGATTAGGGCCTGAAGCAATCGTGCGGTGTTGCGGCCAGCTCACAACAAAGCGAGTTGAAGAAAGGACCTCAGGGGCACTGTAATTCACAGACCTGCAGAGTTATAAATGACAGCTATCGTCCAAAAATATACTGAAGTAAGGCTGCCAAGAGGACTTGAAAGCGGGGCAGAATTGCAGGAAACCGATTTCAGGAGGTAGACTGGAATTGCACTTAAAGCATAGGAAAAGAGGCAGAACGTCGACAATGATGCACTGGGCCAAAAAGGGCGTATGCGTTTTTTCCTGAATATATTCAGGAAAAAACGCATACGCCCTTTCTGGCCAACCAAGCAAGCTTGCAAAGGAAATCTGCACTACAATGAAGTCTCACTTCCCCCTGGTCAAAAGGGCCATCTGAAAAAAGTGTAAAATCCAGAAAGGCAGGACAGGCCATAGAGAACTGGGAGCCTTGTTATGCTGATGGGTGGAATGTAAATTGCCAACAGCCACTGGGGAGAAGTGTATGGTGTTTCCTGAAACATCTAAAAAACAAAGCAACAGAGCCTACGGCACTTCCACATATGGTCCTATAGCTTAGGGAAATTAAAATCAAAAAGACACAGCCACCCCTAAGTTTGGAACGGCTCTGTTTACAAGAACCTCGTTTATGGTACAAGTTTAATATCGCAGAAAGTGAAAAATGGATAAAGCAGTTGTGGTACTTACGTAGAGTGCAATATCACTCAGCAATGAAATCTATGTCATCAGGCCCATAGCAGCATAATGAGTGCATTCAGGTATGATGATTCTATCTGAAATAAGTCACACAGAAAAAGAAACATCATAAGATATCACTAATACACGGAATGTAAACTTGGCTACACAGGAACAGGATTACAAAAGAGAACAGGGTCTCAAATTTAGAAAACCAACTTATGCTTTCTTAGGGGAAAGGTGAGTTGGGGTGCTGCATAAAACCAGAGATTGAAATGAGCACAGATAAGGTTCCTTAAGCCAAACATGTAATAGACAAGAGCTACTCCTTGCTCAACGAAATGGACTCAACACCACAGATGAAACGCCTAAGAATGTACCTCACTAGTTAGTATCTTAAATCCTATGGATTGCTATGTCTCCAAAAGAGAAGCAAGCGTGTGTACAAGGGCATAAACGCAGCAGTGATAGGATTGGAGAGGTTCGGTGAGCAAATGACGACCTTTGAAGTCATATTGCATGGTACCCATTCCACGGGTCTCAACTCTCCACGTTTAAGGGATTCTTCCTTCAGCTAAAGCATGCATGTGGAACCCAGAGTATGATCAACCGTGTGATCGGTAGACGTGTTCCAATATGCCTCAGTTCTCATCCCCTGGTACTCGGGTGCAACATTCCAGACGCTTTACTAACACTCTCCCGACTTGGAGAGTCAGTGCCTTTAACCTCCTGTTTGGCCCAGTTTGCAATTTCTGCGGAAGATGAACAGGAATAGGGAGAACCAATGAGAGACTAGCTGGAGGTGTCTGGACGGGCAAATTTAACTCTCATTTCCCACCAGGAAGAGGAATTAACCAAAGGCTCAGCGTGCCATGCCGGAACCAGATTAGGGCCTGAAGCAATCCTGCTGTGTTGCGGCCAGCTCACAAGAAAGCGAGTTGAAGAAAGGAGCTCAGGGGCACTGTAATTCACAAACCTGCAGATTTATAAATGACAGCTATCGTCCAAAAATATACTGAAGTAAGGCTGCCAAGAGGACTAGAAAGCAGAGCAGAATTGCAGGAAACCGATTTCAGGAGGTAGACTGGAATTACATTTAAAGCATAGGAAAAGAGGCAGAACGTCGACAATGATGCACTTGGCCAAAAAGGGCGTATACGTTTTTTCCTGAATATATTCAGGAAAAAACGCATACGCCCTTTTTGGCCAACCAAGCAAGCTTGCAAAGGAAATCTGCACTACAATGAAGTCTCACTATCCCCCGGTCAAAAGGGCCATCTGAAAAAAGTGTAAAATCCAGAAAGGCAGGACAGGCCATGGAGAACTGGGAGCCTTGTTATGCTGATGGGCGGGATGTAAATTGCCAACAGCCACTCGGGAGAAGTGTATGGTGTTTCCTGAAACATCTAAAAAACAAAGCAACAGAGCCTAGGGCACTTGCACTTATGGTCCTATAGCTTAGGGAAATTAAAATCAAAAAGACACAGCCACCCCAAAGTTTGGGACCTCTCTGTTTACAAGAACCTCATTTACAGTAGAAGTTCAATATCGCAGAAATTGAAAAATGAATAAAGAAGTTGTGGTACTCACGTACAATGCAATATCACTCAGCAATGAAATCTATGTCATCTGGCCCATAGCAGCATAATGAGTGGATTCAGGTATGTTGATTCTCACTGAAATAAGTCACACAGAAAAAGAAACATCATAAGATATCACTAATACACGGAATGTAAACTTGGCTACACAGGAACTGGATTACAAAACAGAAGAGGGTCTCAAATTTAGAAAACCAACTTATGCTTGTTTAAGGGGAAAGGTGAGTTGGGGTGCTGCATAAAACCAGAGATTGAAATGAGCACAGATAAAGTTCCTTAAGCCAAATATGGAATAGACAAGAGCTACTCCTTGCTCAACGAAATGGACTCAAAACCCCATATTAAATGCCTAATAATGTACCTGACTAGTAAGTATCTTAAAACCTATGGATTGTTATGTCTCTGAAAGAGAATCAAGCGTGAGTACCGGGGCATAAACGCAGCAGTGATAGGATTGGAGAGGTTCGGTGAGCAAATGAAGACCCTTTGAAGTCATATTGCATGGTACCCATTCCACGGGTCTCAACTCTCCAGGTTTAAGGGATTCTTCCTTCAGCTAAAACATGCATGTGGAACCCAGAGTATGATCAACCATGTGATCGGGAGACGTGTTCAAATATGTCTCAGTTCTCATCCCCTGGTACTCGGGTGCAACATTCCAGATGCTTTACTAACACTCTCCCGACTTTGAGAGTCAGTGCCTTTAACCTCCTGTTTGGCCCAGTTTGCAAATTCTGCGGAAGATGAACAGGAATAGGGAGAACCAATGAGAGACTAGCTGGAGGTGTCTGGACGGGCAAATTTAACTCTCATTTCCCACCAGGAAGAGGAATTAAGCAAAGGCTCAGCATGCCGTACTGGAACCAGATTAGGGCCTGAAGCAATCCTGCGGTGTTGCGGCCAGCTCACAAGAAAGCAAGTTGAAGAAAGGAGCTCAGGGGCACTGTTATCACAAACGTGCAGAGTTATGAATGACAGCTATCGTCCAAAAATATACTGAAGTAAGGCTGCCAAGAGGACTTGAAAGCGGGGCAGAATTGCAGGAATCCGATTTCAGGAGGTAGACTGGAATTGCATTTAAGCATAGGAAAAGAGGCAGAACGTCGACAATGATGCACTTGGCCGAAAAGTGCGTATGCGTTTTTTCCTGCATATATTCAGAAAAAACGCATACGCCCTTTTTGGCCAACCAAGCAAGCTTGCAAAGGAAATCTGCACTACAATGAAGTCTCACTTCCCCCCAGTCAAAAGGGCCATGTGAAAAAAGTGTAAAATCCAGAAAGGCAGGACAGGCCATGGAGAACTGGGAGCCTTGTTATGCTGATGGGCGGGATGAAAATTGCAAACAGCCACTCAGGAGAAGTGTATGGTGTTTCATGAAACATCTAAAAAACAAAGCAACAGAGCCTAGGGCACTTCCACTTATAGTCCTATAGCTTAGGGAAATTAAAATCAAAAAGACACAGCCACCCCAAAGTTTGGGACCTCTCTGTTTACAAGAACCTCATTTACGGTAGAAGTTCAATATCGCAGAAAGCGAAAAATGGATAAAGAAGTTGTGGTACTTACGTACAATGCAATATCACTCAGCAATGAAATCTATGTCATCAGGCCCGTAGCAGCATAATGAGTCGATTCAGGTATGATGATTCTAACTGAAATAAGTCACACAGAAAATGAAACATCATAAGATATCACTAATACACGGAATGTAAACTTGGCTACACAGGAACTGGATTACAAAACAGAACAGGGTCACAAATGTAGAAAACCAACTTATGCTTGCTTAAGGGGAAAGGTGAGTTGGGGTGCTGCAAAAAACCAGAGATTGAAATGAGCACAGATAAAGTTCCTTAAGTCAAATATGTAATAGACAAGAGCTACTCCTTGCTCAACGAAATGGACTCAAAACCCCATATTAAACGCCTAATAATGTAGCTGACTAGTAAGTATCTTAAAACCTATGGATTGCTATGTCTCTGAAAGAGAATCAAGCGTGAGAACAGGGGCATAAACGCAGCAGTGATAGGATTGGAGAGGTTCGGTGAGCAAATGAAGACCCTTTGAAGTCATATTGCATGGTACCCATTCCACGGGTCTCAACCCTCCAGGTTTAAGGGATTCTTCCTTCAGCTAAACATGCATTTGGAACCCAGACTATGATCAACCGTGTGATCATGAGTCATGTTCCAATATGTCTCAGTTCTCATCCCCTGGTACTCGGGTGCAACATTCTAGACACTTTACTAACAATCTCCCGACTTGGAGAGTCAGTGCCTTTAACCTCCTGTTTGGCCCAGTTTGCAAATTCCGCGGATGATGAACAGGAATAGGGAGAACCAATGAGAGACTAGCTGGAGGTGTCTGGACGGGCAAATTTAACTCTCATTTCCCACCAGGAAGAGGAATTAACCAAAGGCTCAGCGTGCCGTGCCGGAACCAGATTAGGGCCTGAAGCAATCCTGCGGTGTTGCGGCCAGCTCACAAGAAAGCGAGTTGAAGAAAGGAGCTCAGGGGCACTGTAATTCACAAACCTGCAGAGTTATAAATGACAGCTATCGTCCAAAAATATACTGAAGTAAGGCTGCCACGAGGACTTGAAAGCGGGGCAGAATTGCAGGAAACCGATTTCAGGAGGTAGACTGGAATTGCATTTAAAGCATAGGAAAAGAGGCAGAACGTCGACAATGATGCACTTGACCAAAAAGGGCGTATGCGTTTTTTCCTGAATATATTCAGGAAAAAACGCATACGCACTTTTTGGCCAACCAAGCAAGCTTGCAAAGGAAATCTGCACTACAATGAAGTCTCACTTCCCTCCCGGTCAAAAGGACCATCTGAAAAAAGTGTAAAATCCAGAAAGGCAGGACCAGCCATGGAGAACTGGGAGCCTTGTTATGCTGATGGGCGGGATGTAAATTGCCAACAGCCACTCGGGAGAAGTGTATGGTGTTTCCTGAAACATCTAAAAAACAAAGCAACAGAGCCTAGGGCACTTCCACTTATGGTCCTATAGCTTAGGGAAATTAAAATCAAAAAGACACAGCCACCCCAAAGTTTGGGATGGCTCTGTTTACAAGAACCTCGTTTACGGTACAAGTTCAATATCACAGAAAGTGAAAAATGGATAAAGCAGTTGTGGTACTTACGTACAATGCAATATCACTCAGCAATGAAATCTATGTCATCAGGCCCGTAGCAGCATAATGAGTGGATTCAGGTATGATGATTCTAACTGAAATAAGTCACACAGAAAAAGAAACCTCATAAGATATCACTAATACATGGAATGTAAACTTGGCTACACACGAACTGGATTACAAAACAGAACAGTGTCTCAAATTTAGAAAACCAACTTATGCTTGCTTAAGGGGAAAGTTGAGTTGGGGTGCTGCATAAAACCACAGATTGAAATGAGCACAGATAAAGTTCCTTAAGCCAAACATGTAATAGACAAGAGCTACTCCTTGCTCAACGAAATGGACTCAACACCCCATATTAAACGCCTAAGAATGTAGCTGACTAGTAAGTATCTTAAAACCTATGGATTGCTATGTCTCCAAAAGAGAATCAAGCGTGTGTACAGGGGCATAAACGCAGCAGTGATAGGATTGGAGAGGTTCGGTGTGCAAATGAAGACCCTTTGAAGTCATATTGCATGGTAACCATTCCACGGGTCTCAACTCTCCAGGTATAAGGGATTCTTCCTTCAGCTAAAGCATGCATGTGGAACCCAGAGTATGATCAATCATGTGATCGGGAGACGTGTTCCAATATGTCTCAGTTCTCGTCCCCTGGTAGTCGGGTGCAACATTGCAGATGCTTTACTAACACTCTCCCGACTTGGAGAGATAGTGCCTTTAACCTCCTGTTTGGCCCAGTTTGCAATTTCTGCGGAAGATGAACAGGAATAGGGAGAACCAATGAGAGACTAGCTGGAGGTGTCTGGATGCGCAAATTTAACTCTCATTTCCCACCAAGAAGAGGAATTAAGCAAAGGCTCAGCGTGCCTTTGCCAGAACCAGATTAGGGCCTGAAGCAATCCTGCGGTGTTGCGGCCAGCTCACAAGAAAGCGAGTTGAAGAAAGGAGCTCAGGGGCACTGTAATTCACAAACCTGCAGAGTTATAAATGACAGCTATCGTCCAAAAATATACTGAAGTAAGCCTGCCAAGAGGACTTGAAAGCGGGGCAGAATTACAGGAAACCGATTTCAGGAGGTAGACTGGAATTGCATTTAAAGCATAGGAAAAGAGGCAGAACGTCCACAATGATGCACTTGGCCAAAAAGGGCGTATGCGTTTTTTCCTGAATATATTCAGGAAAAAACGCATACGCACTTTTTGGCCAACCAAGCAAGCTTGCAAAGGAAATCTGCACTACATTGAAGTCTCACTTCCCTCCCGGTCAAAAGGACCATCTGAAAAAAGTGTAAAATCCAGAAAGGCAGGACAGGCCATGGAGAACTGGGAGCCTTGTTATGCTGATGGACGGGATGTAAACTGCCAACAGCTACTCGGGAGAAGTGTATGGTGTTTCCTGAAACATCTAAAAAACAAAGCAACAGAGCCTAGGGCACTTCCACTTATTGTCATATAGCTTAGGGAAATTAAAATCAAAAAGACACAGCCACCCCAAAGTTTGGGACGGCTCTGTTTACAAGAACCTCGTTTACGGTACAAGTTCAATATCGCAGAAAGCGAAAAATGGATAAAGAAGTTGTGGTACTTACGTACAATGCAATATCACTCAGCAATGAAATCTATGTCATCAGGCCCGTAGCAGCATAATGAGTGGATTCAGGTATGATGATTCTAACTGAAATAAGTCACACAGAAAAAGAAACGTCATAAGATATCACTAATACATGGAATGTAAACTTGGCTACACAGGCACTGAATTACAAAACAGAACAGGGTCTCAAATTTAGAAAACCAACTTATGCTTGCTTAAGGGGAAAGGTGAGTTGGGGTGCTGCATAAAACCAGAGATTGAAATGAGCACAGATAAAGTTCCTTAAGCCAAATATGTAATATACAAGAGCTACTCCTTGCTCAACGAAATGGACTCAACACCCCATATTAAACGCCTAAGAATGTACCTGACTAGTAAGTATCTTAAAACCTATGGATTGCTATGTCTCCGAAAGAGAACCAAGCGTGTGTACAGGGCCATAAACGCAGCAGTGATAGGATTGGAGAGGTTCGGTGAGCAAATGAAGACCCTTTGAAGTCACATTGCATGGTACCCATTGCACGGGTCTCAACTCTCCAGGTTTAAGGGATTCTTCCTTCAGCTAAAACAGGCATGTGGAACCCAGAGTATGATCAACCGTGTGATCGGGAGACGTGTTCAAATATGTCTCAGTTCTCGTACCGTGTTACTCGGGTGCAACATTCCAAACGCTTTATTAACACTCTCCCGAATTGGAAAGTCAGTGCCTTTAATCTCCTGTTTGGCCCAGTTTGCAATTTCTGCAGAAGATGAACAGGAATAGGGAGAACCAATGAGAGACTAGCTGGAGGTGTCTGGACGGTCAAATTTAACTCTCATTTCCCACCAGGAAGAGGAATTAATCAAAGGCTCAGCATGCCGTGCCGGAACCAGATTAGGGCCCGAAGCAATCCTGCGGTGTTGCGGCCAGCTCACAAGAAAGCGAGTTGAAGATAGGAGCTCAGTGGAACTGTAATTCACAACCCTGCAGAGTTATAAATGACAGCTATCGTCCAAAAATATACTGAAGTAAGCCTGCCAAGAGGACTTGAAAGCGGGGCAGAATTGCAGGAAACCGATTTCAGGAGGTAGACTGGAATTGTATTTAAAGCATAGGAAAAGAGGCAGAACGTCGACAATGATGCACTTGGCCAAAAAGGGCGTATGCGTTTTTTCCTGAATATATTCAGGAAAAAACGCATACGCCCTTTTTGGCCAACCAAGCAAGCTTGCAAAGGAAATCTGCACTACAATGAAGTCTCACTTCCCCCTGGTCAAAAGGGCCATCTGAAAAAAGTGTAAAATCCAGAAAGGCAGGACAGGCCATGGAGAACTGGGAGCCTTGTTATGCTGATGGGCGGGATGTAAACTGCCAACAGCTACTAGGGAGAAGTGTATGGTGTTTCCTGAAACATCTATAAAACAAAGCAACAGAGCCTAGGGCACTTCCTCTTATGGTCCTATAGCTTAGGGAAATTAAAATCAAAAAGACACAGCCACCCCAAAGTTTGGGATGGCTCTGTTTACAAGAACCTCGTTTACGGTACATGTTCAATATCACAGAAAGTGAAAAATGGATAAAGCAGTTGTGGTACTTACGTACAATGCAATATCACTCAGCAATGAAATCTATGTCATCAGGCCTGTAGCAGCATAATGAGTGGATTCAGGTATGATGATTCTAACTGAAATAAGTCACACAGAAAAAGAAACATCATAAGATATCACTAATACATGGAATGTAAACTTGGCTACACACGAACTGGATTACAAAACAGAACAGGTTCTCAAATTTAGAAAACCAACTTATGCTTGCTTAAGGGGAAAGGTGAGTTGGGGTGCTGCATAAAACCAGAGATTGAAATGAGCACAAATAAAGTTCCTTAAGCCAAACATGTAATAGACAAGAGCTACTCCTTGCTCAACGAAATGGACTCAACACCCCATATTAAACGCCTAAGAATGTAGCTGACTAGTAAGTATCTTAAAACCTATGGATTGCTATGTCTCCAAAAGAGAATCAAGCGTGTGTACAGGGGCATAAACGCAGCAGTGATAGGATTGGAGAGGTTCGGTGAGCAAACGAAGACCCTTTGAAGTCATATTGCATGGTACCCATTCCACGGGTCTCAACTCTCCAGCTTTAAGGGATTCTTCCTTCAGCTAAAGCATGCATGTGGAACCCAGAGTATGATCAATCATGTGATCGGGAGACGTGTTCCAATATGTCTCAGTTCTCGTCCCATGGTACTCGGGTGCAACATTGCAGATGCTTTACTAACACTCTCCCGACTTGGAGAGTCAGTACCTTTAACCTCCTGTTTGGCCCAGTTTGCAATTTCTGCGGAAGATGAACAGGAATAGGGAGAACCAATGAGAGACTAGCTGGAGGTGTCTGGATGGGCAAATTTAACTCTCATTTCCCACCAAGAAGAGGAATTAACCAAAGGATCAGCGTTCCGTGCCGGAACCAGATTAGGGCCTGAAGCAATCCTGCGGTGTTGCGGCCAGCTCACAAGAAAGCGAGTTGAAGAAAGGAGCTCAGGGGCACTGTAATTCACAAACCTGCAGAGTTATAAATGACAGCTATCGTCCAAAAATATACTGAAGTAAGCCTGCCAAGAGGACTTGAAAGCGGGGCAGAATTGCAGGAAACCGATTTCAGGAGGTAGACTGGAATTGCATTTAAAGCATAGGAAAAGAGGCAGAACGTCCACAATGATGCACTTGGCCAAAAAGGGCGTATGCGTTTTTTCCTGAATATATTCAGGAAAAAACGCATACGCACTTTTTGGCCAACCAAGCAAGCTTGCAAAGGAAATCTGCACTACATTGAAGTCTCACTTCCCTCCCGGTCAAAAGGATCATCTGAAAAAAGTGTAAAATCCAGAAAGGCAGGACAGGCCATGGAGAACTGGGAGCCTTGTTATGCTGATGGGCGGGATGTAAATTGCCAACAGTCACTGGGGAGAAGTGTATGGTGTTTCCTGAAACATCTAAGAAACAAAGCAACAGAGCCTAGGGCACTTCCACTTATTGTCATATAGCTTAGGGAAATTAAAATCAAAAAGACACAGCCACCCCAAAGTTTGGGACGGCTCTGTTTACAAGAACCTCGTTTACGGTACAAGTTCAATATCGCAGAAAGCGAAAAATGGATAAAGAAGTTGTGGTACTTACGTACAATGCAATATCACTCAGCAATGAAATCTATGTCATCATTCCCATAGCAGCATAATGAGTGGATTCAGGTATGATGATTCTAACTGAAATAAGTCACACAGAAAAAGAAACGTCATAAGATATCACTAATACACGGAATGTAAACTTGGCTACACAGGCACTGAATTACAAAACAGAAGAGGGTCTCAAATTTAGAAAACCAACTTATGCTTGCTTAAGGGGAAAGGTGAGTTGGGGTGCTGCATAAAACCAGAGATTGAAATGAGCACAGATAAAGTTCCTTAAGCCAAATATGTAATATACAAGAGCTACTCCTTGCTCAACGAAATGGACTCAACACCCCATATTAAACGCCTAAGAATGTACCTGACTAGTAAGTATCTTAAAACCTATGGATTGCTATGTCTCCGAAAGAGAACCAAGCGTGTGTACAGGGGCATAAACGCAGCAGTGATAGGATTGGAGAGGTTCGGTGAGCAAATGAAGACCCTTTGAAGTCACATTGCATGGTACCCATTCCACGGGTCTCAACTCTCCAGGTTTAAGGGATTCTTCCTTCAGCTAAAACAGGCATGTGGAACCCAGAGTATGATCAACCATGTGATCGGGAGACATGTTCAAATATGTCTCAGTTCTCGTAACCTGTTACTCGGGTGCAACATTCCAAACGCTTTATTAACACTCTCCCGAATTGGAAAGTCAGTGCCTTTAATCTCCTGTTTGGCCCAGTTTGCAATTTCTGCAGAAGATGAACAGGAATAGGGAGAACCAATGAGAGACTAGCTGGAGGTGTCTGGACGGGCAAATTTAACTCTCATTTCCCAATAAGAAGAGGAATTAACCAAAGGCTCAGCATGCCGTGCCGGAACCAGATTAGGGCCCGAAGCAATCCTGCAGTGTTGCGGCCAGCTCACATGAAAGCGAGTTGAAGATAGGAGCTCAGTGGAACTGTAATTCACAACACTGCAGAGTTATAAATGACAGCTATCGTCCAAAAATATACTGAAGTAAGCCTGCCAAGAGGACTTGAAAGCGGGGCAGAATTGCAGGAAACCGATTTCAGGAGGTAGACTGGAATTGCATTTAAAGCATAGGAAAAGAGGCAGAACGTCGACAATGATGCACTTGGCCATAAAGGGCGTATGCGTTTTTTCCTGAATATATTCAGGAAAAAACGCATACGCCCTTTTTGGCCAACCAAGCAAGCTTGCAAAGGAAATCTGCACTACAATGAAGTCTCACTTCCCCCTGGTCAAAAGGGCCATCTGAAAAAACTGTAAAATCCAGAAAGGCAGGACAGGCCATGGAGAACTGGGAGCCTTGTTATGCTGATGGGCGGGATGTAAACTGCCAACAGCCACTAGGGAGAAGTGTATGGTGTTTCCTGAAACATCTAAAAAACAAAGCAACAGAGCCTAGGGCACTTCCACTTATGGTCCTATAGCTTAGGGAAATTAAAATCAAAAAGACACAGCCACCCCAAAGTTTGGGATGGCTCTGTTTACAAGAACCTCGTTTACGGTACAAGTTCAATATCAAAGAAAGTGAAAAATGGATAAAGCAGTTGTGGTACTTACGTACAATGCAATATCACTCAGCAATGAAATCTATGTCATCAGGCCCATAGCAGCATAATGAGTGGATTCAGGTATGATGATTCTAACTGAAATAAGTCACACAGAAAAAGAAACATCATAAGATATCACTAATACATGGAATGTAAACTTGGCTACACACGAACTGGATTACAAAACACAACAGGGTCTCAAATTTAGAAAACCAACTTATGCTTGCTTAAGGGGAAAGGTGAGTTGGGGTGCTGCATAAAACCAGAGATTGAAATGAGCACAAATAAAGTTCCTTAAGCCAAACATGTAATAGACAAGAGCTACTCCTTGCTCAACGAAATGGACTCAACACCCCATATTAAACGCCTAAGAATGTAGCTGACTAGTAAGTATCTTAAAACCTATGGATTGCTATGTCTCCAAAAGAGAATCAAGCGTGTGTACAGGGGCATAAACGCAGCAGTGATAGGATTGGAGAGGTTCGGTGAGCAAACGAAGACCCTTTGAAGTCATATTGCATGGTACCCATTCCACGGGTCTCAACTCTCCAGCTTTAAGGGATTCTTCCTTCAGCTAAAGCATGCATGTGGAACCCAGAGTATGATCAATCATGTGATCGGGAGACGTGTTCCAATATGTCTCAGTTCTCGTCCCATGGTACTCGGGTGCAACATTGCAGATGCTTTACTAACACTCTCCCGACTTGGAGAGTCAGTACCTTTAACCTCCAGTTTGGCCCAGTTTGCAATTTCTGCGGAAGATGAACAGGAATAGGGAGAACCAATGAGAGACTAGCTAGAGGTGTCTGGATGGGCAAATATAACTCTCATTTCCCACCAAGAAGAGGAATTAACCAAAGGCTCAGCGTGCCATGCCGGAACCAGATTAGGGCCTGAAGCAATCCTGCGGTGTTGCGGCCAGCTCACAAGAAAGCGAGTTGAAGAAAGGAGCTCAGGGGCACTGTAATTCACAAACCTGCAGAGTTATAAATGACAGCTATCGTCCAAAAATATACTGAAGTAAGCCTGCCAAGAGGACTTGAATGCGGGGCAGAATTGCAGGAAACCGATTTCAGGAGGTAGACTGGAATTGCATTTAAAGCATAGGAAAAGAGGCAGAACGTCCACAATGATGCACTTGGCCAAAAAGGGCGTATGCGTTTTTTCCTGAATATATTCAGGAAAAAACGCATACGCACTTTTTGGCCAACCAAGCAAGCTTGCAAAGGAAATCTGCACTACATTGAAGTCTCACTTCCCTCCCGGTCAAAAGGATCATCTGAAAAAAGTGTAAAATCCAGAAAGGCAGGACAGGCCATGGAGAACTGGGAGCCTTGTTATGCTGATGGGCGGGATGTAAATTGCCAACAGTCACTGGGGAGAAGTGTATGGTGTTTCCTGAAACATCTAAAAAACAAAGCAACAGAGCCTAGGGCACTTCCACTTATGGTCCTATAGCTTAGGGAAATTAAAATCAAAAAGACACAGCCACCCCAAAGTTTGGGACGGCTCTGTTTACAAGAACCTCGTTTACGGTACAAGTTCAATATCGCAGAAAGCGAAAAATGGATAAAGAAGTTGTGGTACTTACGTACAATGCAATATCACTCAGCAATGAAATCTATGTCATCAGGCCCGTAGCAGCATAATGAGTGGATTCAGGTATGATGATTGTAACTGAAATAAGTCACACAGAAAAAGAAACGTCATAAGATATCACTAATACACGGAATGTAAACTTGGCTACACAGGCACTGAATTACAAAACAGAAGAGGGTCTCAAATTTAGAAAACCAACTTATGCTTGCTTAAGGGGAAAGGTGAGTTGGGGTGCTGCATAAAACCAGAGATTGAAATGAGCACAGATAAAGTTCCTTAAGCCAAATATGTAATATACAAGAGCTACTCCTTGCTCAACGAAATGGACTCAACACCCCATATTAAACGCCTAAGAATGTACCTGACTAGTAAGTATCTTAAAACCTATGGATTGCTATGTCTCCGAAAGAGAACCAAGCGTGTGTACAGGGGCATAAACGCAGCAGTGATAGGATTGGAGAGGTTCGGTGAGCAAATGAAGACCCTTTGAAGTCACATTGCATGGTACCCATTGCACGGGTCTCAACTCTCCAGGTTTAAGGGATTCTTCCTTCAGCTAAACCATGCATGTGGAACCCAGAGTATGATCAACAGTGTGATCGGGAGACGTGTTCAAATATGTCTCAGTTCTCGTACCCTGTTATTCGGGTGCAACATTCCAAACACTTTATTAACACTCTCCCGAATTGGAAAGTCAGTGCCTTTAATCTCCTGTTTGGCCCAGTTTGCAATTTCTGCGGAAGATGAACAGGAATAGGGAGAACCAATGAGAGACTAGCTGGAGGTCTCTACACGGGCAAATTTAACTCTCATTTCCCACCAGGAAGAGAAATTAACCAAAGGCTCAGCATGCCGTGCCGGAACCAGATTAGGGCCCGAAGCAATCCTGCGGTGTTGCGGCCAGCTCACAAGAAAGCGAGTTGAAGATAGGAGCTCAGTGGCACTGTAATTCACAAACCTGCAGAGTTATAAATGACAGCAATCGTCCAAAAATATACTGAAATAACGCTGCCAAGAGGACTTGAAAGCGGGGCAGAATTGCAGGAAACCGATTTCAGAAGGTAGACTGGAATTGCATTTAAAGCATAGGAAAAGAGGCAGAACGTCGACAATGATGCACTTGGCCGAAAAGTGCGTATGCGTTTTTTCCTGCATATATTCAAGAAAAAACGCATACGCACTTTTTGGCCAACCAAGCAAGCTTGCAAAGGAAATCTGCACTACAATGAAGTCTCACTTCCCCCCAGTCAAAAGGGCCATGTGACAAAAGTGTAAAATCCAGAAAGGCAGGACAGGCCATGGAGAACTGGGAGCCTTGTTATGCTGATGGGCGGGATGAAAATTGCCAACAGCCACTCAGGAGAAGTGTATGGTGTTTCATGAAACATCTAAAAAACAAAGCAACAGAGCCTAGGGCACTTCCACTTATAGTCCTATAGCTTAGGGAAATTAAAATCAAAAAGACACAGCCACCCCAATGTTTGGGACCTCTCTGTTTACAAGAACCTCATTTACGGTAGAAGTTCAATATCGCAGAAAGTGAAAAATGGATAAAGAAGTTGTGGTAGTTACGTAAAATGCAATATCACTCAGCAATGAAATCTATGTCATCAGGCCCGTAGCAGCATAGACTGGATTCAGGTATGATGATTCTAACTGAAATAAGTCACACAGAAAAAGAAACATCATAAGATATCACTAATACACGGAATGTAAACTTGGCTACACAGGAACTGGATTACAAAACAGAAGAGGGTCTCAAATTTAGAAACCAAACTTATGCTTGCTTAAGGGAAAAGGTGAGTTGGGGTGCTACATAAAACCAGAGATTGAAATGAGCACAGATAAATTTCCTTAAGCCAAATATGGAATAGAAAAGAGCTACTCCTTGCTCAATGAAATGGACTCAACACCCCATATTAAACGCCTAAGAATGTACTGACTAGTAAGTATCTTAAAACCTATGGATTGCTATGTCTCCAAAAGAGAATCAAGCGTGTGTACAAGGGCATAAACGCAGCAGTGATAGGATTGGAGAGGTTCGGTGAGCAAATGAAGACCCTTTGAAGTCATATTGCATGGTACTCATTCCACGGGTCTCAACTCTCCAGCTTTAAGGGATTCTTCCTTCAGCTAAAACATACATGTGGAAACCACGTTATGATAAACCATGTGATCGGGAGACGTGTTCAAATATGTCTCAGTTTTCATCCCCTGGTACTCGGGTGCAACATTCCAGACGCTTTACTAACACTCTCCCGACTTGGAGAGTCAATGCCTTTAACCTCCTGTTTGGCCCAGTTTGCAATTTCTGCGGAAGATGAACAGGAATAGGGAGAACCAATGAGAGACTAGCTGGAGGTGTCTGAACGGGCAAATTTAACTCTCATTTCCCACCAGGAAGAGGAATTAACCAAAGGCTCAGCATACCGTGCCGGAACCAGATTAGGGCCTGAAGCAATCGTGTGGTGTTGCGGCCAGCTCACAAGAAAGTGAGTTGAAGAAAGCAGCTCAGGGGCACTGTAATTCACAAACCTGCAGAGTTATAAATGACAGCTATCGTCCAAAAATATACTGAAGTAAGGCTGCCAAGAGGACTTGAAAGCGGGGCAGAATTGCAGGAAACCGATTTCAGGAGGTAGACTGGAATTGCATTTAAAGCAAAGGAAAAGAGGCAGAACGTCCACAATGATGCACTTGGCCAAAAAGGGCGTATGCGTTTTTTCCTGAATATATTCAGGAAACAACGCATACGCACTTTTTGGCCAACCAAGCAAGCTTGCAAAGGAAATCTGCACTACAATGAAGTCTCACATTCCCCCTGTCAAAAGGGCCATCTGAAAAAAGTGTAAAATCCAGAAAGGCAGGACAGGCCATGGAGAACTGGGAGCCTTGTTATGCTGATGGGCGGGATGAAAATTGCCAACAGCCACTCAGGAGAAGTGTATGGTGTTTCCTGAAACATCTAAAAAACCAAACAACAGAGCCTAGGGCACTTCCACTTATAGTCCTATAGCTTAGGGAAATTAAAATAAAAAAGACACAACCACCCCAAAGTTTGGGACCTCTCTGTTTACAAGAACCTCATTTACAGTAGAAGTTCAATATCGCAGAAATTGAAAAATGGATAAAGAAGTTTTGGTACTTACGTACAATGCAATATCACTCAGCAATGAAATCTATGTCATCAGGCCCATAGCAGCATAATAAGTGGATTCAGGTGTGATGATTCTAACTGAAATAAGTCACACAGAAAAAGAAACATCATAAGATATCACTAATACACGGAATGTAAACTTGGCTACACAGGAATTGGATAACAAAACAGAACAGGGTCTCAAATTTAGAAAGCCAACTTATGCTTGCTTAAGGGGAAAGGTGAGTTCGGGTGCTGCATAAAACCAGAGATTAAAATGAGCACAGATAAAGTTACTTAAGCCAAATATATAATAGACAAGAGCTACTCCTTGCTCAACGAAATGGACTCAACACCCCATATTAAACGCCTAAGAATGTACCTGACTAGTAAGTATCTTAAAAGCTATGGATCGCTATGTCTCCGAAAGAGAATCAAGCATGTGTACAGGGGCATAAACGCAGCAGTGATAGGATTGGAGAGGTTCGGTGAGCAAATGAAGACCCTTTGAAGTCATATTGCATAGTACCCATTCCACGGGTCTCAACTCTCCAGGTTTAAGGGATTCTTCCTTCAGCTAAAGCATGCATGTGGAACCCAGAGTATGATCAACCGTGTGATCGGGAGACGTGTTCCAATATGTCTCAGTTCTCGTCCCCTGGTACTCGGGTGCAACATTCCAGACGCTTTACTAACACTCTCCCGACTTGGAGAGTCAGTGCCTTTAACCTCCTGTTTGGACCAGTTTGCAATTTCTGCGGAAGATGAACAGGAATAAGGAGAACCAATGAGAGACTAGCTGGAGGTGTCTGGACGGGCAAATTTAACTCTCATTTCCCACCAGGAAGAGGAATTAACCAAAGGCTCAGCGTGCCGTGCCGGAACCAGATTAGGGCCTGAAGCAATCGTGCGGTGTTGCGGCCAGCTCACAACAAAGCGAGTTGAAGAAAGGACCTCAGGGGCACTGTAATTCACAGACCTGCAGAGTTATAAATGACAGCTATCGTCCAAAAATATACTGAAGTAAGGCTGCCAAGAGGACTTGAAAGCGGGGCAGAATTGCAGGAAACCGATTTCAGGAGGTAGACTGGAATTGCACTTAAAGCATAGGAAAAGAGGCAGAACTTCGACAATGATGCACTGGGCCAGAAAGGGCGTATGCGTTTTTTCCTGAATATATTCAGGAAAAAACGCATACGCCCTTTCTGGCCAACCAAGCAAGCTTGCAAAGGAAATCTGCACTACAATGAAGTCTCACTTCCCCCTGGTCAAAAGGGCCATCTGAAAAAAGTGTAAAATCCAGAAAGGCAGGACAGGCCATGGAGAACTGGGAGCCTTGTTATGCTGATGGGCGGAATGTAAATTGCCAACAGCCACTGGGGAGAAGTGTATGGTGTTTCCTGAAACATCTAAAAAACAAAGCAACAGAGCCTACGGCACTTCCACATATGGTCCTATAGCTTAGGGAAATTAAAATCAAAAAGACACAGCCACCCCTAAGTTTGGAACGGCTCTGTTTACAAGAACCTCGTTTATGGTACAAGTTCAATATCGCAGAAAGTGAAAAATGGATAAAGCAGTTGTGGTACTTACGTACAGTGCAATATCACTCAGCAATGAAATCTATGTCATCAGGCCCATAGCAGCATAATGAGTGCATTCAGGTATGATGATTCTATCTGAAATAAGTCACACAGAAAAAGAAACATCATAAGATATCACTAATACACGGAATGTAAACTTGGCTACACAGGAACAGGATTACAAAAGAGAACAGGGTCTCAAATTTAGAAAACCAACTTATGCTTTCTTAGGGGAAAGGTGAGTTGGGGTGCTGCATAAAACCAGAGATTGGAATGAGCACAGATAAGGTTCCTTAAGCCAAACATGTAATAGACAAGAGCTACTCCTTGCTCAACGAAATGGACTCAAAACCACAGATGAAACGCCTAAGAATGTACCTCACTAGTTAGTATCTTAAATCCTATGGATTGCTATGTCTCCAAAAGAGAAGCAAGCGTGTGTACAAGGGCATAAACGCAGCAGTGATAGGATTGGAGAGGTTCGGTGAGCAAATGAAGACCTTTGAAGTCATATTGCATGGTACCAATTCCACGGGTCTCAACTCTCCACGTTTAAGGGATTCTTCCTTCAGCTAAAGCATGCATGTGGAACCCAGAGTATGATCAACCGTGTGATCGGTAGACGTGTTCCAATATGCCTCAGTTCTCATCCCCTGGTACTCGGGTGCAACATTCCAGACGCTTTACTAACACTCTCCCGACTTGGAGAGTCAGTGCCTTTAACCTCCTGTTTGGCCCAGTTTGCAATTTCTGCGGAAGATGAACAGGAATAGGGAGAACCAATGAGAGACTAGCTGGAGGTGTCTGGACGGGAAAATTTAACTCTCATTTCCCACCAGGAAGAGGAATTAACCAAAGGCTCAGCATGCCGTGCCGGAACCAGATTAGGGCCTGAAGCAATCCTGCTGTGTTGCGGCCAGCTCACAAGAAAGCGAGTTGAAGAAAGGAGCTCAGGGGCACTGTAATTCACAAACCTGCAGATTTATAAATGACAGCTATCGTCCAAAAATATACTGAAGTAAGGCTGCCAAGAGGACTTGAAAGCAGAGCAGAATTGCAGGAAACCGATTTCAGGAGGTAGACTGGAATTACATTTAAAGCATAGGAAAAGAGGCAGAACGTCGAAAATGATGCACTTGGTCAAAAAGGGCGTATGCGTTTTTTCCTGAATATATTCAGGAAAAAACGCATACGCCCTTTTTGGCCAACCAAGCAAGCTTGCAAAGGAAATCTGCAGTACAATGAAGTCTCACTATCCCCCGGTCAAAAGGGCCATCTGAAAAAAGTGTAAAATCCAGAAAGGCAGGACAGGCCATGGAGAACTGGGAGCCTTGTTATGCTGATGGGCGGGATGTAAATTGCCAACAGCCACTCGGGAGAAGTGTATGGTGTTTCCTGAAACATCTAAAAAACAAAGCAACAGAGCCTAGGGCACTTGCACTTATGGTCCTATAGCTTAGGGAAATTAAAATCAAAAAGACACAGCCACCCCAAAGTTTGGGACCTCTCTGTTTACAAGAACCTCATTTACAGTAGAAGTTCAATATCGCAGAAATTGAAAAATGGATAAAGAAGTTGTGGTACTCACGTACAATGCAATATCACTCAGCAAAGAAATCTATGTCATCTGGCCCATAGCAGCATAATGAGTGGATTCAGGTATGTTGATTCTCACTGAAATAAGTCACACAGAAAAAGAAACATCATAAGATATCACTAATACACGGAATGTAAACTTGGCTACACAGGAACTGGATTACAAAACAGAAGAGGGTCTCAAATTTAGAAAACCAACTTATGCTTTCTTAGGGGAAAGGTGAGTTGGGGTGCTGCATAAAACCAGAGATTGAAATGAGCACAGATAAGGTTCCTTAAGCCAAACATGTAATAGACAAGAGCTACTCCTTGCTCAACGAAATGGACTCAACACCACAGATGAAACGCCTAAGAATGTACCTCACTAGTTAGTATCTTAAATCCTATGGATTGCTATGTCTCCAAAAGAGAAGCAAGCGTGTGTACAAGGGCATAAACGCAGCAGTGATAGGACTGGAGAGGTTCGGTGAGCAAATGAAGACCTTTGAAGTCATATTGCATGGTACCCATTCCACGGGTCTCAACTCTCCACGTTTAAGGGATTCTTCCTTCAGCTAAAGCATGCATGTGGAACCCAGAGTATGATCAACCGTGTGATCGGTAGACGTGTTCCAATATGCCTCAGTTCTCATCCCCTGGTACTCGGGTGCAACATTCCAGACGCTTTACTAACACTCTCCCGACTTGGAGAGTCAGTGCCTTTAACCTCCTGTTTGGCCCAGTTTGCAATTTCTGCGGAAGATGAACAGGAATAGGGAGAACCAATGAGAGACTAGCTGGAGGTGTCTGGACGGGCAAATTTAACTCTTATTTCCCACCAGGAAGAGGAATTAACCAAAGGCTCAGCGTGCCGTGCCGGAACCAGATTAGGGCCTGAAGCAATCCTGTTGTGTTGCGGCCAGCTCACAAGAAAGCGAGTTGAAGAAAGGAGCTCAGGGGCACTGTAATTCACAAACCTGCAGATTTATAAATGACAGCTATCATCCAAAAATATACTGAAGTAAGGCTGCCAAGAGGACTTGAAAGCAGAGCAGAATTGCAGGAAACCGATTTCAGGAGGTAGACTGGAATTACATTTAAAGCATAGGAAAAGAGGCAGAACGTCGACAATGATGCACTTGGCCAAAAAGGGCGTATGCGTTTTTTCCTGAATATATTCAGGAAAAAACGCATACGCCCTTTTTGGCCAACCAAGCAAGCTTGCAAAGGAAATCTGCACTACAATGAAGTCTCACTATCCCCCGGTCAAAAGGGCCATCTGAAAAAAGTGTAAAATCCAGAAAGGCAGGACAGGCCATGGAGAACTGGGAGCCTTGTTATGCTGATGGGCGGGATGTAAATTGCCAACAGCCACTCGGGAGAAGTGTATGGTGTTTCCTGAAACATCTAAAAAACAAAGCAACAGAGCCTAGGGCACTTGCACTTATGGTCCTATAGCTTAGGGAAATTAAAATCAAAAAGACACAGCCACCCCAAAGTTTGGGACCTCTCTGTTTACAAGAACCTCATTTACAGTAGAAGTTCAATATCACAGAAATTGAAAAATGGATAAAGAAATTGTGGTACTCACGTACAATGCAATATCACTCAGCAATGAAATCTATGTCATCTGGCCCATAGCAGCATAATGAGTGGATTCAGGTATGTTGATTCTCACTGAAATAAGTCACACAGAAAAAGAAACATCATAAGATATCACTAATACACGGAATGTAAACTTGGCTACACAGGAACTGGATTACAAAACACAACAGGGTCTCAAATTTAGAAAACCAACTTATGCTTGTTTAAGGGGAAAGGTGAGTTGGGGTGCTGCATAAAACCAGAGATTGAAATGAGCACAGATAAAGTTCCTTAAGCCAAATATAGAATAGACAAGAGCTACTCCTTGCTCAATGAAATGGACTCAACACCCCATATTAAACGCCTAAGAATGTACCTGACTAGTAAGTATCTTAAAACCTATGGATTGCTATGTCTCCGAAACAGAATCAAGCGTGTGTACAGGGGCATAAACGCAGCAGTGATAGGATTGGAGAGGTTCGGTGAGCAAATGAAGACCCTTTGAAGTCATATTGCATGGTACCCATTCCACGGGTCTCAACTCTCCAGCTTTAAGGGATTCTTCCTTCAGCTGAAACATGCATGTGGAACCCAGAGTATGATCAACCGTGTGATTGGGAGACGTGTTCAAATATGTCTCAGTTTTCGACCGCTGGTACTCAGGTGCAACATTCCAGATGCTTTACTAACACTCTCCCGACTTGGAGAGTCAGTTCCTTAAACCTCCTGCTTGGCCCAGTTTGCAAATTCTGCGGAAGATGAACAGGGATAGGGAGGACCAATGAGAGACTAGCTGGAGGTGTCTGGACGGGCAAATTTAACTCTCATTTCCCACCAGGAAGAGCAATTAAGCAAAGGCTCACCGTGCCGTGCCGGAACCAGATTAGGGCCTGAAGCAATCGTGCGGTGTTGCGGCCAGCTCACAAGAAAGCGAGTTGAAGAAAGGAGCTCAGGGGCACTGTAATTCACAAACCTGCAGAGTTATAAATGACAGCTATCGTCCAAAAATATACTGAAGTAAGGCTGCCACGAGGACTTGAAAGCGGGGCAGAATTGCAGGAAACCAATTTCAGGAGGTAGACTGGAATTGCATTTAAAGCATAGGAAAAGAGGCAGAACGTCGACAATGATGCACTTGGCCAAAAAGGGCGTATGCGTTTTTTCCTGAATATATTCAGGAAAAACCGCATACGCCCTTTTTGGCCAACCAAGCAAGCTTGCAAAGGAAATCTGCACTACAATGAAGTCTCACTTCCCCCTGGTCAAAAGGGCCATCTGAAAAAAGTGTAAAATCCAGAAAGGCAGGACAGGCCATGGAGAACTGGGAGCCTTGTTATGCTGATGGGCGGGATGTAAATTGCCAACAGCCACTCGGGACAAGTGTATGGTGTTTCCTGAAACATCTAAAAAACAAAGCAACAGAGCCTAGGGCACTTCCACGTATGGTCCTATAGCATAGGGAAATGAAAATCAAAAAAACACAGCCACCCCAAAGTTTGGGACCTCTCTGTTTACAAGAACCCCATTTACGGTAGAAGTTCAATATCGCAGAAAGTGAAAAATGGATAAAGAAGATGTGGTAGTTACGTACAATGCAATATCACTCAGCAATGAAATCTATGTCATCAGGCCCGTAGCAGCATAGACTGGATTCAGGTATGATGATTCTCACTGAAATAAGTCACACAGAAAAAGAAACATCATAAGATATCACTAATACACGGAATGTAAACCTGGCTACACAGGAACTGGATTACAAAACAGAAGAGGGTCTCAAATTTAGAAACCCAACTTATGCTTGCTTAAGGGGAAAGGTGAGTTGGGGTGCTACATAAAACCAGAGATTGAAATGAGCACAGATAAATTTCCTTAAGCCAAATATGGAATAGGCAAGAGCTACTCCTTGCTCAACGAAATGGACTCAACACCCCATATTAAACGCCTAAGAATGTACCTGACTAGTAAGTATCTTAAAACCTATGGATTGCTATGTCTCCAAAAGAGAATCAAGCGTGTGTACAGGGGCATAAACGCAGCAGTGATAGGATTGCAGAGGTTCGGTGAGCAAATGAAGACCCTTTGAAGTCATATTGCATGGTACCCATTCCACGGGTCTCAACTCTCCAGCTTAAAGGGATTCTTCCTTCAGCTGAAACATGCATGTGGAACCCAGAGTATGATCAACTGTGTGACTGGGAGACGTGTTCAAATATGTCTCAGTTTTCGTCCGCTGGTACTCAGGTGCAACATTTCAGACGCTTTACTAACACTCTCCCGACTTGGAGAGTCAGTGCCTTTAACCTCCTGCTTGGCCCAGTTTGCAATTTCTGCGGAAGATGAACAGGGATAGGGAGGACCAATGAGAGACTAGCTGGAGGTGTCTGGACGGGCAAATTTAACTCTCATTTCCCACCAGGAATAGCAATTAAGCAAAGGCTCAGCGTGCCGTGCCGGAACCAGATTAGGGCCTGAAGCAATCGTGCGGTGTTGCGGCCAGAGCACAAGAAAGCGAGTGGAAGAAAGGAGCTCAGGGGCACTGTAATTCACAAACCTGCAGAGTTATAAATGACAGCTATCGTCCAAAAATATACTGAAGTAAGGCTGCCAAGAGGACTTGAAAGCAGGGCAGAATTGAAGGAAACCGATTTCAGGAGTTAGACTGGAATTGCATTTAAAGCATAGGAAAAGAGGCAGAACGTCCACAGTGATGCACTTGGCCAAAAAGGGCGTATGCGTTTTTTCCTGAATATATTCAGGAAAAAACGCATACGCACTTTTTGGCCAACCAAGCAAGCTTGCAAAGGAAATCTGCACTTCAATGAAGTCTCACTTCCCCCCGGTCAAAAGGGCCATGTGAAAAAAGTGTAAAATCCAGAAAGGCAGGACACGCCATGGAGAACTGGGAGCCTTGTTATGCTGATGGGCGGGATGAAAACTGCCAACAGCCACTCAGGAGAAGTGTATGGTGTTTCCTGAAACATCTAAAAAACAAAGCAACAGAGCCTAGGGCAGTTCCACTTATGGTCCTATAGCTTAGGGAAATTAAAATCAAAAAGACACAGCCACCCCAAAGTTTGGGACGACTCTGTTTACAAGAACCTCGTTTACGGTACAAGTTCAATATCGCAGAAAGTGAAAAATGGACAAAGAAGTTGTGGTACTTACGTACAATGCAATATCACTCAGCAATGAAATCTATGTCATCAGGCCCGTAGCAGCATAGAGTGGATTCAGGTATGATGATTCTAACTGAAATAAGTCACACAGAAAAAGAAACATCATAAGATATCACTAATACACGGAATGTAAACTTGACTACACAGGAACTGAATTACAAAACAGAACAGGGTCTCAAATGTAGAAAAGCAACTTATGCTTGCTTAAGGGGAAAGGTGAGTTGGGGTGCTGCATAAAACCAGAGATTGAAGTGAGCACAGATAAGGTTCCTTAAGCCAAATATGTAATAGACAAGAGGTACTCCTTGCTCAACGAAATGGACTCAAAACCCCATATTAAACACCTAATAATGTACCTGACAGTAAGTATCTTAAAACCTATGGATTGCTATGTCTCTGAAAGAGAATCAAGCGTGAGAACAGGGGCATAAACGCAGCAGTGATAGGATTGGAGAGGTTCGGTGAGCAAATGAAGACCCTTTGAAGTCATATTGCATGGTACCCATTCCACGGGTCTCAACTCTCCAGGTTTAAGGGATTCTTCCTTCAGCTAAACATGCATTTGGAACCCAGACTATGATCAACCGTGTGATCGTGAGTCATGTTCAAATATGTCTCAGTTCTCATCCCCTGGTACTCGGGTGCAACATTCCACACGCTTTACTAACACTCTCCCGACTTGGAGAGTCAGTGCTTTTAACCTCCTGTTTGGCCCAGTTTGCAAATTCCGCGGAAGATGAACAGGAATAGGGAGAACCAATGAGAGACTAGCTGGAGATGTCTGGACGGGCAAATTTAACTCTGATTTCCCACCAGGAAGAGGAATTAAGCAAAGGCTCAGCTTTCCGTGCCAGAACCAGATTAGGGCCTGAAGCAATCCTGCGGTGTTGCGGCCAGCTCACAAGAAAGCGAGTTGAAGAAAGGAGCTCAGGGGCACTGTAATTCACAAAACTGCAGAGTTATAAATGACAGCTATCGTCCAAAAATATACTGAAGTAAGGCTGCCAAGAGGACTTGAAAGCGGGGCAGAATTGCAGGAAGCCGATTTCAGGAGGTAGACTGGAATTGCATTTAAAGCATAGGAAAAGAGGCAGAACGTCGACAATGATACACTAGGCCAAAAAGGGCATATGCGTTTTTTCCTGAATATATTCAGGAAAAAAAGCATACGCACTTTTTGGCCAACCAAGCAAGCTTGCAAAGGAAATCTGCACTACAATGAAGTCTCACTTCCCCCGGGTCAAAAGGGCCATCTGTAAAAAGTGTAAAATCCAGAAAGGCAGGACAGGCCATGGAGAACTGGGAGCCTTGTTATGCTGATGTTCGGGATGTAAATTTCCAACAGCCACTCAGGATAATTTTATGGTGTTTCCTGAAACATCTAAAAAACAAAGCAACAGAGCCTAGGGCACTTCCACTTATGGTCCTACAGCTTAGGGAAATTAAAATCAAAAAGACACAGCCACCCAAAAGTTTGGGACGGCTCTGTTTATAAGAACCTCGTTTACAGTACAAGTTCAATATTGCAGAAAGTGAAAAATGCATAAAGAAGTTGTGGTACTTACGTACAATGCAATATCACTCAGCAATGAAATCTATGTCATCAGGCCCGTAGCAGCATAATGAGTGGATTCAGGTATGATGATTCTAACTGAAATAAGTCACACAGAAAATGAAACATCATAAGATATCACTAATACACGGAATGTAAACTTGGCTACACAGGAACTGGATTACAAAACAGAACAGGGTCTCAAATGTAGAAAAGCAACTTATGCTTGCTTAAGGGGAAAGGTGAGTTGGGGTGCTGCATAAAACCAGAGATTGAAATGAGCACAGATAAGGTTCCTTAAGCCAAATATGTAATAGACAAGAGCTACTCCTTGCTCAACGAAATGGACTCAAAACCCCATATTAAACGCCTAATAATGTACCTGACAGTAAGTATCTTAAAACCTATGTATTGCTATGTCTCCGAAAGAGAATCAAGCGTGAGAACAGGGGCATAAACGCAGCAGTGATAGGATTGGAGAGGTTCGGTGAGCAAATGAAGACCCTTTGAAGTCATATTGCATGGTACCCATTCCACGGGTCTCAACTCTCCAGGTTTAAGGGATTCTTCCTTCAGCTAAACATGCATTTGGAACTCAGACTATGATCAACCGTGTGATCGTGAGTCATGTTCAAATATGTCTCAGTTCTCATCCCCTGGTACTCGGGTGCAACATTCCACACGCTTTAGTAACACACTCCCGATTGGGAGAGTCAGTGCCTTTAACCTCCTGTTTGGCCCAGTTTGCAATTTCCACGGAAGATGAACAGGAATAGGGAGAACCAATGAGAGACTAGCTGGAGGTGTCTGGACGGGCAAATTTAACTCTCATTTCCCACCAGGAATAGCAATTAAGCAAAGGCTCAGCGTGCCGTGCCGGAACCAGATTAGGGCCTGAAGCAATCCTGCGGTGTTGTGGCCAGCTCACAAAAAAGCGAGTTGAAGAAAGGAGCTCAGGGGCACTGTAATGCACAAACATGCAGAGTTATAAATGACAGCTATCGTCCAAAAGTATACTGAAGTAAGGCTGCCAAGAGGACTTGAAAGCGAGCCAGAAATGCAGTAAACCGATTTCAGGAGGTAGACTGGAATTGCATTTAAAGCATAGGAAAAGAGGCAGAACGTCCAAAATGATGCACTTGGCCTAAAAGGGCGTATGCTTTTTTTAATGAATATATTCAGGAAAAAACGCATACGCCCTTTTTGGCCAACCAAGCAAGCTTGCAAAGGAAATCTGCACTACAATGAAGTCTCACTTCCCCCCGGTCAAAAGGGCCATCTGAAAAAAGTGTAAAATCCAGAAAGGCAGGACAGGCCATGGAGAACTGGGAGCCTTGTTATGCTGATGGGCGGGATGTAAATTGCCAACAGCGACTGGGGAGAAGTGTATGGTGTTTCCTGAAACATCTAAAAAACAAAGCAACAGAGCCTAGGACACTTCCACTTATAGTCCTATAGCTTAGGGAAATTAAAATCAAAAAGACACAGCCACCCCAAAGTTTGGGATGGCTCTGTTTACAAGAACCTCATTTACGGTACAAGTTCAATATCGCAGAAAGTGAAAAATGGATAAAGAAGTTGTGGTACTTACGTACAATGCAATATCACTCAGCAATGAAATCTATGTCATCAGGCCCGTAGCAGCATAGAGTGGATTCAGGTATGATGATTCTAACTGATATAAGTCACACAGAAAAAGAAACAGTATAAGATATCACTAATACACGGAATGTAAACTTGGCTACACAGGAACTGGATTACAAAACAGAAGAGCATCTCAAATTTAGAAAACCAACTTATGCTTAAGGGGAAAGATGAGTTGGGGTGCTGCATAAAACCAGAGATTGAAATGAGCACAGATAAAGTTCCTTAAGCCAAATATGTAACAGACAAGAGCTACTCGTTGCTCAACGAAATGGACTCAACACCCCATATTAAACGCCTAAGAATGTACCTGACTAGTAAGTATCTTAAACCAATGGATCGCTATGTCTCGGAAAGAGAATCAAGCGTGTGTACAGGGGCATAAACGCAGCAGTGATAGGATTGGAGAGGTTCGGTGAGCAAATGAAGACCCTTTGAAGTCATATTGCATGGTACCCATTCCACGGGTCTCAACTCTCCAGGTTTAAGGGATTCTTCCTTCAGCTAAATCATGCATGTGGAACCCGGAGTATGAACAACCATGTGATCGGGAGACGTGTTCCAATCTGTCTCAGTTCTCGTCCCCTGGTACTCGGGTGCAACATTCCAGACGCTTTACTAACACTCTCCCGACTTGGAGAGTCAGTGCCTTTAACCTCCTGTTTGGCCCAGTTTTCAATTTCTGTGGAAGATGAACAGGAATAGGGAGAACCAATGAGAGACTAGCTGGAGGTGTGTGGATGGGCAAATTTAACTCTCATTTCCCACCAGGAAGAGGAATTAACCAAAGGCTCAGCGTGCCGTGCCAGAACATGATTAGGGCCTGAAGCAATCCTGCGGTGTTGTGGCCAGCTCACAAGAAAGCGAGTTGAAGAAAGGAGCTCAGGGGCACTGTAATTCACAAACCTGCAGAGTTATAAATGACAGCTATCGTCCAAAAATATACTGAAGTAAGCCTCCCAAGAGGACCTGAAAGCGGGGCAGAATTGCAGGAAACCGATATCAGGAGGTAGATTGGAATTGCATTTAAAGCATAGGAAAAGAGGCAGAACGTCGACAATGATGCCCTTGGCCAAAAAGGGCGTATGCGTTTTTTCCTGTATATATTCAGGAAAAAACGCATACGCCCTTTTTGGCCAACCAAGCAAGCTTGCAAAGGAAATCTGCACTACAATGAAGTCTCACTTCCCCCGGTCAAAAGGGCCATCTGAAAAAAGTGTAAAATCCAGAAAGGCAGGACAGGCCATGGAGAACTGGGAGCCTTGTTATGCTGATGGGTGGGATGTAAATTGCCAACAGCCACTTGGGAGAAGTGTATGGTGTTTCCTGAACCATCTAGGAAACAAAGCAACAGAGCCTAGGGCACTTCCACTTATGGTCCTATAGCTTAGGGAAATTAAAATCAAAAAGACACAGCCACCCCAAAGTTTGGGATGGCTCTGTTTACAAGAATCTTGTTTACGGGACAAGTTCAATATCGCAGAAAGTGAAAAATGGATAAAGAAGTTGTGGTACTTACGTACAATACAATTTCACTCAGCCATGATATCTATGTCATCAGGCCCGTAGCAGCCTAATGAGTGGATTCAGGTATAATGATTCTAACTGAAATAAGTCACACAGAAAAAGAAACATCATAAGATATCACTAATACATGGAATGTAAACTTGGTTACACAGGAACTGAATTACAAAACAGAACAGGGTCTCAAATTTAGAAAACCAACTTATGCTTGTTTAAGGGGAAAGGTGAGTTGGGGTGCTGCATAAAACCAGAGATTGAAATGAGCACAGATAAAGTTCCTTAAGCCAAATATGGAATAGACAAGAGCTACTCCTTGCTCAACGAAATGGACTCAACACCCCATATTAAACGCCTAAGAATGTACCTGAGTAGTAAGTACCTTAAAACCTATGGATTGCTATGTCTCCGAAAGAGAATCAAGCATGTGTACAGGGGCATAAACGCAGCAGTGATAGAATTGGAGAGGTTAGGTGAGCAAACGAAGACCCTTTGAAGTCATATTGCATGGTACCCATTCCACGGGTCTCATCTCTCCAGGTTTAAGGGATTCTTCCTTCAGCTAAAACATGCATGTGGAACCCAGAGTATGATCAATCGTGTGATCGGGAGACGTGTTCCAATATATCTCAGTTCTCGTCCCCTGGTACTCGGGTGCAACATTCCAGACGCTTTACTAACACTCTCCCGACTTGGTGAGTCAGTGCCTTTAACCTCCTGTTTGGCCCAGTTTGCAATTTCTGCGGAAGATGAACAGGAATAGGGAGGACCAATGTGAGACTAGCTGGAGGTGTCTGGACGGGCAAATTTAACTCTCATTTCCCACCAGGAAGAGGAATTAACCGAAGGCTCAGCATGCCGTGCCGGAACCAGATTAGGGCCTGAAGCAGTCCTGCGGTGTTGCGGCCAGCTCACAAGAAAGCGAGTTGAAGAAAGGAGCTCAGGGGCACTGTAATTCACAAACCTGCAGAGTTATAAATGACAGCTATCGTCCAAAAATATACTGAAGTAAGGCTGCCAAGAGGACTTGAAAGCGGGGCAGAATTGCAGGAAGCCGATTTCAGGAGGTAAACTGGAATTGCATTTAAAGCATAGGAAAAGAGGCAGAAAGTCGACAATGATGCACTTGGCCAAAAAGGGCATATGCGTTTTTTCCTGAATATATTCAGGAAAAAAGGCATAGGTCCTTTTTGGCCAACCAAGCAAGCTTGCAAAGGAAATCTGCACTACAATGAAGTCTCACTTCTCCCAGGTCAAAAGAGCCATCTGAAAAAAGTGTAAAATCCAGAAAGGCAGGACAGGCCATGGAGAACTGGGAGCCTTGTTATGCTGATGGGCGGGATGTAAATTGCCAACAGCCACTCGGGACAAGTGTATGGTGTTTCCTGAAACATCTAAAAAACAAAGCAACAGAGCCTAGGGCACTTCCACTTATGGTCCTATAGCTTAGGGAAATTAAAATCAAAAAGACACAGCCACCCCAAAGTTTGGGATGGCTCTGTTTACAAGAACCTTGTTTACTGTACAAGTTCAATATCGCAGAAAGCGAAAACTGGATAAAGAAGTTGTGGTACTTACGTACAATGCAATATCACGTCAGCAATGAAATCTATGTCATCAGGCCCGTAGCAGCATAATAAGTGGATTCAGGTATGATGATTCTAACTGAAATAAGTCACAAGAAAAAGAAACATCATAAGATATCACTAATACACGGAATGTAAACTTGGCTACACAGGAACTGGATTACAAAACAGAACAGGGTCTCAAATTTAGAAAACCAACATATGCTTGCTTAAGGGGGAAGGTGAGTTGGGGTGCTGCATAAAACCAGAGATTGAAATGAGGACAGATAAAGTTCCTTAAGCCAAATATGTAATACACAAGAGCTACGGCTTCCTCAACGAAATGGACTCAACACCCCATATTAAACGCCTAAGAATGTACCTGACTAGTAAGTATCTTAAAACCTATGGATTGCTATGTCTCCAAAAGAGAATCAAGCGTGTGTACAGGGGCATAAACGTAGCAGTGATAGGATTGGAGAGGTTCGGTGAGCAAATGAAGACCATTTGAAATCATTTTGCATGGTAACCATTCCACGGGTCTCAACTCTCCAGGTTTAAGGGATTGTTCCTTCAGCTAAAGCATGCATGTGGAACCCAGAGTATGATCAACCATGTGATCGGGAGACGTGTTCCAATATGTCTCAGTTTTCGTCCCCTGGTACTCGGGTGCAACATTCCAGACGCTTTACTAACACTCTCCCGACTTGGAGAGTCAGTGCCTTTAACCTCCTGTTTGGCCCAGTTTGCAATTTCTGCGGAAGATGAACAGGAATAGGGAGAACCAATGAGAGACTAGCTGGAGGTGTCTGGACGGGCAAATTTAACTCTCATTTCCCACCAGGAAGAGGAATTAACCAAAGGCTCAGTGGGCCATGCCAGAAAAAGATTAGGGCATGAAGCAATCCTGCGGTGTTGCGGCCAGCTCACAAGAAAGCGAGTTGAAGAAAGGAGCTCAGGGGCACTGTAATTCACAAACCTGCAGAGTTATAAATGACAGCTATCGTCCAAAAATATACTGAAGTAAGGCTGCCAAGAGGACTTGAAAGCGGGGCAGAACTGCAGGAAAACAATTTCAGGAGGTACACTGGAATTGCATTTAAAGCATAGGAAAAGAGGCAAAACGTCGACAATGATGCACTTGGCCAAAAAGGGCGTATGCGTTTTTTCCTGAATATATTCAGGAAAAAACGCATACGCCCTTTTTGGCCAACCAAGCAAGCTTGCAAAGGAAATCTGCACTACAATGAAGTCTCACTTCCCCCCGGTCAAAAGGGCCAACTGAAAAAAGTGTAAAATCCAGAAAGGCAGGACAGGCCATGGAGAACTGGGAGCCTTGTTATGCTGATGGGCGGGATGTATATTGCCAACAGCCAAACGGGAGAAGTGTGTGGTGTTTCCTAAAACATCTAAAAAACAAACCAACAGAGCCTAGGGCACTTCCACTTATGGCCCTATAGCTTAGGGAAATTAAAATCAAAAAGACACAGCCACCCCAAAGTTTGGGACGGCTCTGTTTACAAGAAACTCGTTTACGGGACAAGTTCAATATCACAGAAAGTGAAAAATGGATAAAGAAGTTGTGGTACTTACGTACAATGCAATATCACTCAGCAATGAAATCTATGTCATCAGGCCCATAGCAGCATAATGAGTGGATTCAGGTATGATGATTCTAACTGAAATAAGTCACACAGAAAAAGAAACATCATAAGATATCACTAATACACGGAATGTAAACTTGGCTACACAGGAACTGGATTACAAAAGAGAACAGGGTCTCAAATTTAGAAAACCAACTTATGCTTGCTTAAGGGGAAAGGTGAGTTGGGGTGCTGCATAAAACCAGAGATTGAAATGAGCACAGATAAAGTTCCTTAAGCCAAATATGTAATAGACAAGAGCTCTCCTTGCTCAACGAAATGGACTCAACACCACATATTAAACGCCTAAGAATGTACCTGACTAGTAAGTATCTTAAAACCTATGGATCACTATGTCTCCGAAAGAGAATCAAGCGTGTGTACAGGGGCATAAACGCAGCAGTGATAGGATTGGAGAGGTTCGGTGAGCAAATGAAGACCCTTTGAAGTCATATTGCATGGTACCCATTCCACAGGTCTCAACTCTCCAGGTTTAAGGGATTCTTCCTTCAGCTAAATCATGCATGTGGAACCCAGAGTATGATCAACGGTGTGATCGGGAGACGTGTTCCAATATGTCTCAGTTCTCGTCCCCTGGTACTCGTGTGCAACATTCCAGACGCTTTACTAACACTCTCCCGACTTGGAGAGTCAGTGCCTTTAACCTCCTGTTTGGCCCAGTTTGCAATTTCTGCGGAAGATGAACAGGAATAGGGAGAACCAATGAGAGACTAGCTGGAGGTGTCTGGACGGGCAAATTTAACTCTCATTTCCCACCAGGAAGAGGAATTAACCAAAGGCTCAGCGTGCCGTGCCGGAATCAGATTAGGGCCTGAAGCAATCCTGCGGTGTTGCGGCCAGCTCACAAGAAAGCGAGTTGAAGAGAGGAGCTCAGGGGCACTGTAATTCACAAACCTGCAGAGTTATAAATGACAGCTATCGTCCAAAAATATACTGAAGTAAGGCTGCCAAGAGGACTTGAAAGCGGGGCAGAACTGCAGGAAACCGATTTTAGGAGGTAGACTGGAATTGCATTTAAAGCATAGGAAAAGAGGCAAAACGTCGAAAATGATGCACTTGGCCAAAAAGGGCGTATGCGTTTTTTCCTGAATATATTCAGGAAAAAACGCATACGCCCTTTTTGGCCAACCAAGCAAGCTTGCAAAGGAAATCTGCACTGCAATGAAGTCTCACTTCCCCCCGGTCAAAAGGGCCAACTGAAAAAAGTGTAAAATCCAGAAAGGCAGGACAGACCATGGAGAACTGGGAGCCTTGTTTTGCTGATGGGCGGGATGTATATTGCCAACAGCCACTCGGGAGAAGTGTATGGTGTTTCCTGAAACATCTAAAAAACAAAGCAACAGAGCCTAGGGCACTTCCACTTATGGCCCTATAGCTTAGGGAAATTAACATCAAAAAGACACAACCACCCCAAAGTTTGGGACGGCTCTGTTTACAAGAAACTCGTTTACGGGACAAGTTCAATATCACAGAAAATGAAAAATGGATAAAGAAGTTTTGGGACTTACGTACAATGCAATATCACTCAGCAATGAAATCTATGTCATCAGGCGCATAGGAGCATAATGAGTGGATTCAGGTATGATGATTCTAACTGAAATAAGTCACACAGAAAAAGAAACATCATAAGATATCACTAATACACGGAATGTAAACTTGGCTACACAGGAACTGGATTACAAAACAGAACAGGGTCTCAAATTTAGAAAACCAACTTATACTTGCTTAAGGGGAAAGGTGAGTTGGGGTGCTGCATAAAACCAGAGATTGAAATGAGCACAGATAAAGTTCCTTAAGCCAAATATGTAATAGACAAGAGCTACTCCTTGCTCAACGAAATGGACTCAACACCACATATTAAACGCCTAAAAATGTACCTGACTAGTAAGTATCTTAAAACCTATGGATCACTATGTCTCCGAAAGAGAATCAAGTGTGTGTACAGGGGCATAAACGCAGCAGTGATAGGATTGGAGAGATTCGGTGAGCAAATGAAGACCCTTTGAAGTCATATTGCATGGTACCCATTCCACGGATCTCAACTCTCCAGGTTTAAGGGATTCTTCCTTCAGCTAAATCATGCATGTGGAACCCAGAGTATGATCAACCGTGTGATCGGGAGACGTGTTCCAATATGTCTCAGTTCTCGTCCCCTGGTACTCGGGTGCAACATTCCAGACGGTTTACTAACACTCTCCCGACTTGGAGAGTCAGTGCCTTTAACCTCCTGTTTGGCCCAGTTTGCAATTTCTGCGGAAGATGAACAGGAATAGGGAGAACCAATGTGAGATTAGCTGGAGGTGTCTGGACGGGCAAATTTAACTCTTATTTCCCACCAGGAAGAGGAATTAACCAAAAGCTCAGCATGCCGTGCCGGAATCAGATTAGGGCCTGAAGCAATCCTGCGGTGTTGCGGCCAGCTAACAAGAAAGCCAGTTGAAGAGAGGAGCTCAGGGGCACTGTAATTCACAAACCTGCAGAGTTATAAATGACAGCTATCGTCCAAAAATATACTGAAGTAAGGCTGCCAAGAGGACTTGAAAGCGGGGCAGAACTGCAGGAAACCGATTTTAGGAGGTAGACTGGAATTGCATTTAAAGCATAGGAAAAGAGGCAAAACGTCGACAATGATGCACTTGGCCAAAAAGGGCGTATGCGTTTTTTCCTGAATATATTCAGGAAAAAACGCATACGCCCTTTTTGGCCAACCAAGCAAGCTTGCAAAGGAAATCTGCACTACAATGAAGTCTCACTTCCCCCCAGTCAAAAGGGCCAACTGAAAAAAGTGTAAAATCCAGAAAGGCAGGACAGGCCATGGAGAACTGGGAGCCTTGTTTTGCTGATGGGCGGGATGTATATTGCCAACAGCCACTCGGGAGAAGTGTATGTTGTTTCCTGAAACATCTAAAAAACAAAGCAACAGAGCCTAGGGCACTTCCACTTATGGCCCTATGGCTTAGGGAAATTAAAATAAAAAAGACACAGCCACCCCAAAGTTTGGGACGGCTCTGTTTACAAGAAACTCGTTTACGGGACAAGTTCAATATCACAGAAAGTGAAAAATTGATAAAGAAGTTGTGGGACTTAGGTACAATGCAATATCACTCAGCAATGAAATCTATGTCATCAGGCCCATAGCAGCATAATGAGTGGATTCAGGTATGATGATTCTAACTGAAATAAGTCACACAGAAAAAGAAACATTATAAGATATCACTAATACACGGAATGTAAACTTGGCTACACAGGAACTGGATTACAAAAGAGAACAGGGTCTCAAATTTAGAAAACCAACTTATGCTTGCTTAAGGGGAAAGGTGAGTTGGGGTGCTGCATAAAACCAGAGATTGAAATGAGCACAGATAAAGTTCCTTAAGCCAAATATGTAATAGACAAGAGCTACTCCTTGCTCAACGAAATGGACTCAACACCCCATATTAAACGCCTAAGAATGTACCTGACTAGTAAGTATCTTAAAACCTATGGAACACTATGTCTCCGAAAGAGAATCAAGCGTGTGTACAGGGGCATAAACGCAGCAGTGATAGCACTGGAGAGGTTCGGTGAGCAAATGAAGACCCTTTGAAGTCATATTGCATGGTACCCATTCCACGGGTCTCAACTCTCCAGGTTTAAGGGATTCTTCCTTCAGCTAAATCATGCATGTGGAACCCAGAGTATGATCAACCGTGTGATCGGGAGACGTGTTCCAATATGTCTCAGTTCTCGTCCCCTGGTACTCGGGTGCAACATTCCAGATGCTTTACTAACACTCTCCCGACTTGGAGAGTCAGTGCCTTTAACCTCCTGTTTGGCCCAGTTTGCAATTTCTGCGGAAGATGAACAGGAATAGGGAGAACCAATGAGAGACTAGCTGGAGGTGTCTGGACGGGCAAATTTAACTCTCATTTCCCACCAGGAAGAGGAATTAACCAAAGGCTCAGCGGGCCGTGCCGGAACCAGATTAGGGCCTGAAGCAATCCTGCGGTGTTGCGGCCAGCTCACAAGAAAGCGAGTTGAAGAAAGGAGCTCAGGGGCACTGTAATTCACAAACCTGCAGAGTTATAAATGACAGCTATCATCCAAAAATATACTGAAGTAAGGCTGCCAAGAGGACTTGAAAGCCGGGCAGAATTGCAGGAAACTGATTTCAGGAGGTAGACTGGAATTGCATTTAAAGCATAGGAAAAGAGGCAGAAGGTCGACAATGATGCACTTGGCCAAAAAGGGCGTATGCGTTTTTTCCTGAATATATTCAGGAAAAAACGCATACGCACTTTTTGGCCAACCAAGGAAGCTTGCAAAGGAAATCTGCACTACAATGAAGTCTCACTTCCCCCCCGTCAAAAGGGCCATCTGAAAAAAGTGTAAAATCCAGAAAGGCAGGACAGGCCATGGAGAACTGGGAGCCTTGTTATGCTGATGGGCGGGATGTAAATTGCCAACAGCCACTCGGGAGAAGTGTATGGTGTTTCCTGAAACATCTAAAAAACAAAGCAACAGAGCCTAGGGCACTTCCACTTATGGTCCTGCAGCTTAGGGAAATTAAAATCAAAAAGACACAGCCACCCCAAAGTTTGGGATGGCTCTGTTTACAAGAAACTCGTTTACGGTACAAGTTCAATATCGCATAAAGCGAAAAATGGATAAAGAAGTTGTGGTACTTACGTACAATGCAATATCACTCAGCAATGACATCTATGTCATCAGGCCCATAGCAGCATAATGAGTGGATTCAGGTATGATGATTCTAACTGAAATAAGTCACACAGAAAAAGAAACATCATAAGATATCACTAATACACGGAATGTAAACTTGGCTACACAGGAACTGAATTTCAAAACAGAACATGGTCCCAAATTTAGAAAATCAACTTATGCTTGCTTAAGGGGAAAGGTGAGTTGGGGTGCTGCATAAAACCAGAGATTAAAATGAGCACAGATAAAGTTCCTTAAGCCAAATATGTAATAGACAAGAGCTACTCCTTGCTCAACGAAATGGACTCAAAACCCCATATTAAACGCCTAATAATGTACCTGACTAGTAAGTATCTTAAAACCTATGGATTGCTATGTCTCTGAAAGTGAATCAATCGTGAGTACAGGGGCAAAAACGCAGCAGTGATAGGATTGGAGAGTTTTGGTGAGCAAATGAAGACCCTTTGAAGTCATATTGCATGGTACCCATTCCACGGGTCTCAACTCTCCAGGTTTAAGGGATTCTTCCTTCAGCTAAAACATGCATGTGGAACCCAGAGTATGATCAACCATGTGATCGGGAGACGTGTTGAAATATGTCTCAGTTCTCGTCCCCTGGTACTCGGGTGCAACATTCCAGATGCTTTACTAACACTCTCCCGACTTGGAGAGTCAGTGCCTTTAACCTCCTGTTTGGCCCAGTTTGCAAATTCCGCGGAAGATGAACAGGAATAGGGAGAACCAATGAGAGACTAGCTGGAGGTGTCTGGACGGGAAAATTTAACTCTCATTTCCCACCAGGAAGAGGAATTAACCAAAGGCTCAGCGTGCCATGCCGGAACCAGATTAGGGCCTGAAGCAATCCTGCGTTGTTGCGGCCAGCTCACAAGAAAGCGAGTTGAAGAAAGGAGCTCAGGGGCACTGTAATTCACAAACCTGCAGAGTTATAAATGACAGCTATCATCCAAAAATATACTGAAGTAAGGCTGCCAAGAGGACTTGAAAGCCGGGCAGAATTGCAGGAAACCGATTTCAGGAGGTAGACTGGAATTGCATTTAAAGCATAGGAAAAGAGGCAGAAGGTCGACAATGATGCACTTGGCCAAAAAGGGCGTATGCGTTTTTTCCTGAATATATTCAGGAAAAAACGCATACGCCCTTTTTGGCCAACCAAGCAAGCTTGCAAAGGAAATCTGCACTACAATGAAGTCTCACTTCCCCCCCGTCAAAAGGGCCATCTGAAAAAAGTGTAAAATCCAGAAAGGCAGGACAGGCCATGGAGAACTGGGAGCCTTGTTATGCTGATGGGCGGGATGTAAATTGCCAACAGCCACTCGGGAGAAGTGTATGGTGTTTCCTGAAACATCTAAAAAACAAAGCAACAGAGCCTAGGGCACTTCCACTTATGGTCCTGCAGCTTAGGGAAATTAAAATCAAAAAGACACAGCCACCCCAAAGTTTGGGATGGCTCTGTTTACAAGAAACTCGTTTACGGTACAAGTTCAATATCGCATAAAGCGAAAAATGGATAAAGAAGTTGTGGTACTTACGTACAATGCAATATCACTCAGCAATGACATCTATGTCATCAGGCCCATAGCAGCATAATGAGTGGATTCAGGTATGATGATTCTAACTGAAATAAGTCACACAGAAAAAGAAACATCATAAGATATCACTAATACACGGAATGTAAACTTGGCTACACAGGAACTGAATTTCAAAACAGAACATGGTCCCAAATTTAGAAAATCAACTTATGCTTGCTTAAGGGGAAAGGTGAGTTGGGGTGCTGCATAAAACCAGAGATTGAAATGAGCACAGATAAAGTTCCTTAAGCCAAATATGTAATAGACAAGAGCTACTCCTTGCTCAACGAAATGGACTCAAAACCCCATATTAAACGCCTAATAATGAACCTGAGTAGTAAGTATCTTAAAACCTATGGATTGCTATGTCTCTGAAAGTGAATCAATCGTGAGTACAGGGGCAAAAACGCAGCAGTGATAGGATTGGAGAGTTTTGGTGAGCAAATGAAGACCCTTTGAAGTCATATTGCATGGTACCCATTCCACGGGTCTCAACTCTCCAGGTTTAAGGGATTCTTCCTTCAGCTAAAACATGTATGAGGAACCCAGAGTATGATCAACCGTGTGATCGGGAGACGTGTTGAAATATGTCTCAGTTCTCGTCCCCTGGTACTCGGGTGCAACATTCCAGATGCTTTACTAACACTCTCCCGACTTGGAGAGTCAGTGCCTTTAACCTCCTGTTTGGCCCAGTTTGCAAATTCCGCGGAAGATGAACAGGAATAGGGAGAACCAATGAGAGACTAGCTGGAGGTGTTTGGACGGGAAAATTTAACTCTCATTTCCCACCAGGAAGAGGAATTAACGAAAGGCTCAGCGTGCCATGCCGGAACCAGATTAGGGCCTGAAGCAATCCTGCGGTGTTGCGGCCAGCTCACAAGAAAGCGAGTTGAAGAAAGGAGCTCAGGGGCACTGTAATTCACAAACCTGCAGAGTTATAAATGACAGCTATCATCCAAAAATATACTGAAGTAAGGCTGCCAAGAGGACTTGAAAGCCGGGCAGAATTGCAGGAAACCGATTTCAGGAGGTAGACTGGAATTGCATTTAAAGCATAGGAAAAGAGGCAGAAGGTCGACAATGATGCACTTGGCCAAAAAGGGCGTATGCGTTTTTTCCTGAATATATTCAGGAAAAAACGCATACGCCCTTTTTGGCCAACCAAGCAAGCTTGCAAAGGAAATCTGCACTACAATGAAGTCTCACTTCCCCCCCATCAAAAGGGCCATCTGAAAAAAGTGTAAAATCCAGAAAGGCAGGACAGGCCATGGAGAACTGGGAGCCTTGTTATGCTGATGGGCGGGATGTAAATTGCCAACAGCCACTCGGGAGAAGTGTATGGTGTTTCCTGAAACATCTGAAAAACAAAGCAACAGAGCCTAGGGCACTTCCACTTATGGTCCTGCAGCTTAGGGAAATTAAAATCAAAAAGACACAGCCACCCCAAAGTTTGGGATGGCTCTGTTTACAAGAAACTCGTTTACGGTACAAGTTCAATATCGCATAAAGCGAAAAATGGATAAAGAAGTTGTGGTACTTACGTACAATGCAATATCACTCAGCAATGACATCTATGTCATCAGGCCCATAGCAGCATAATGAGTGGATTCAGGTATGATGATTCTAACTGAAATAAGTCACACAGAAAAAGAAACATCATAAGATATCACTAATACACGGAATGTAAACTTGGCTACACAGGAACTGAATTTCAAAACAGAACATGGTCCCAAATTTAGAAAATCAACTTATGCTTGCTTAAGGGGAAAGGGGAGTTGGGGTGCTGCATAAAACCAGAGATTGAAATGAGCACAGATAAAGTTCCTTAAGCCAAATATGTAATAGACAAGAGCTACTCCTTGCTCAACGAAATGGACTCAAAACCCCATATTAAACGCCTAATAATGTACCTGACTAGTAAGTATCTTAAAACCTATGGATTGCTATGTCTCTGAAAGTGAATCAATCGTGAGTACAGGGGCAAAAACGCAGCAGTGATAGGATTGGAGAGTTTTGGTGAGCAAATGAAGACCCTTTGAAGTCATATTGCATGGTACCCATTCCACGGGTCTCAACTCTCCAGGTTTAAGGGATTCTTCCTTCAGCTAAAACATGCATGAGGAACCCAGAGTATGATCAACCGTGTGATCGGGAGACGTGTTGAAATATGTCTCAGTTCTCGTCCCCTGGTACTCGGGTGCAACATTCCAGATGCTTTACTAACACTCTCCCAACTTGGAGAGTCAGTGCCTTTAACTTCCTGTTTGGCCCAGTTTGCAAATTCCGCAGAAGATGAACAGGAATAGGGAGAACCAATGAGAGACTAGCTGGAGGTGTCTGGACGGGAAAATTTAACTCTCATTTCCCACCAGGAAGAGGAATTAACCAAAGGCTCAGCGTGCCATGCCGGAACCAGATTAGGGCCTGAAGCAATCCTGCGGTGTTGCGGCCAGCTCACAAGAAAGCGAGTTGAAGAAAGGAGCTCAGGGGCACTGTAATTCACAAACCTGCAGAGTTATAAATGACAGCTATCATCCAAAAATATACTGAAGTAAGGCTGCCAAGAGGACTTGAAAGCCGTGCAGAATTGCAGGAAACCGATTTCAGAAGGTAGACTGGAATTGCATTTAAAGCATAGGAAAAGAGGCAGAAGGTCGACAATGATGCACTTGGCCAAAAAGGGCGTATGCGTTTTTTCCTGAATATATTCAGGAAAAAACGCATACGCCCTTTTTGGCCAACCAAGCAAGCTTGCAAAGGAAATCTGCACTACAATGAAGTCTCACTTCCCCCCTGTCAAAAGGGCCATCTGAAAAAAGTGTAAAATCCAGAAAGGCAGGACAGGCCATGGAGAACTGGGAGCCTTGTTATGCTGATGGGCGGGATGTAAATTGCCAACAGCCACTCGGGAGAAGTGTATGGTGTTTCCTGAAACATCTAAAAACCAAAGCAACAGAGCCTAGGGCACTTCCACTTATGGTCCTGCAGCTTAGGGAAATTAAAATCAAAAAGACACAGCCACCCCAAAGTTTGGGATGGCTCTGTTTACAAGAAACTCGTTTACGGTACAAGTTCAATATCGCATAAAGCGAAAAATGGATAAAGAAGTTGTGGTACTTACGTACAATGCAATATCACTCAGCAATGACATCTATGTCATCAGGCCCATAGCAGCATAATGAGTGGATTCAGGTATGATGATTCTAACTGAAATAAGTCACACAGAAAAAGAAACATCATAAGATATCACTAATACACGGAATGTAAACTTGGCTACACAGGAACTGAATTTCAAAACAGAACATGGTCCCAAATTTAGAAAATCAACTTATGCTTGCTTAAGGGGAAAGGTGAGTTGGGGTGCTGCATAAAACCAGAGATTAAAATGAGCACAGATAAAGTTCCTTAAGCCAAATATGTAATAGACAAGAGCTACTCCTTGCTCAACGAAATGGACTCAAAACCCCATATTAAACGCCTAATAATGTACCTGACTAGTAAGTATCTTAAACCCTATGGATTGCTATGTCTCTGAAAGTGAATCAATCGTGAGTACAGGGGCAAAAACGCAGCAGTGATAGGATTGGAGAGTTTTGGTGAGCAAATGAAGACCCTTTGAAGTCATATTGCATGGTACCCATTCCACGGGTCTCAACTCTCCAGGTTTAAGGGATTCTTCCTTCAGCTAAAACATGCATGTGGAACCCAGAGTATGATCAACCGTGTGATCGGGAGACGTGTTGAAATATGTCTCAGTTCTCGTCCCCTGGTACTCGGGTGCAACATTCCAGATGCTTTACTAACACTCTCCCGACTTGGAGAGTCAGTGCCTTTAACCTCCTGTTTGGCCCAGTTTGCAAATTCCGCGGAAGATGAACAGGAATAGGGAGAACCAATGAGAGACTAGCTGGAGGTGTCTGGACGGGAAAATTTAACTCTCATTTCCCACCAGGAAGAGGAATTAACCAAAGGCTCAGCGTGCCATGCCGGAACCAGATTAGGGCCTGAAGCAATCCTGCGGTGTTGCGGCCAGCTCACAAGAAAGCGAGTTGAAGAAAGGAGCTCAGGGGCACTGTAATTCACAAACCTGCAGAGTTATAAATGACAGCTATCATCCAAAAATATACTGAAGTAAGGCTGCCAAGAGGACTTGAAAGCCGGGCAAAATTGCAGGAAACCGATTTCAGGAGGTAGACTGGAATTGCATTTAAAGCATAGGAAAAGAGGCAGAAGGTCGACAATGATGCACATGGCCAAAAAGGGCATATGCGTTTTTTCCTGAATATATTCAGGAAAAAACGCATACGCCCTTTTTGGCCAACCAAGCAAGCTTGCAAAGGAAATCTGCACTACAATGAAGTCTCACTTCCCCCCGGTCAAAAGGGCCATCTGAAAAAAGTGTAAAATCCAGAAAGGCAGGACTGGCCATGGAGAACTGGGAGCCTTGTTATGCTGATGGGCGGGATGTAAATTGCCAACAGCCACTCGGGAGAAGTGTATGGTGTTTCCTGAAACATCTAAAAACCAAAGCAACAGAGCCTAGGGCACTTCCACTTATGGTCCTGCAGCTTAGGGAAATTAAAATCAAAAAGACACAGCCACCCCAAAGTTTGGGATGGCTCTGTTTACAAGAAACTCGTTTACGGTACAAGTTCAATATCGCATAAAGCGAAAAATGGATAAAGAAGTTGTGGTACTTACGTACAATGCAATATCACTCAGCAATGACATCTATGTCATCAGGCCCATAGCAGCATAATGAGTGGATTCAGGTATGATGATTCTAACTGAAATAAGTCACACAGAAAAAGAAACATCATAAGATATCACTAATACACGGAATGTAAACTTGGCTACACAGGAACTGAATTTCAAAACAGAACATGGTCCCAAATTTAGAAAATCAACTTATGCTTGCTTAAGGGGAAAGGTGAGTTGGGGTGCTGCATAAAACCAGAGATTGAAATGAGCACAGATAAAGTTCCTTAAGCCAAATATGTAATAGACAAGAGCTACTCCTTGCTCAACGAAATGGACTCAAAACCCCATATTAAACGCCTAATAATGTACCTGACTAGTAAGTATCTTAAAACCTATGGATTGCTATGTCTCTGAAAGTGAATCAATCGTGAGTACAGGGGCAAAAACGCAGCAGTGATGGATTGGAGAGTTTTGGTGAGCAAATGAAGACCCTTTGAAGTCATATTGCATGGTACCCATTCAAAGGGTCTCAACTCTCCAGGTTTAAGGGATTCTTCCTTCAGCTAAAACATGCATGTGGAACCCAGAGTATGATCAACCGTGTGATCGGGAGACGTGTTGAAATATGTCTCAGTTCTCGTTCCCTGGTACTCGGGTGCAACATTCCAGATGCTTTACTAACACTCTCCCGACTTGGAGAGTCAGTGCCTTTAACCTCCTGTTTGGCCCAGTTTGCAAATTCCGCGGAAGATGAACAGGAATAGGGAGAACCAATGAGAGACTAGCTGGAGGTGTCTGGACGGGAAAATTTAACTCTCATTTCCCACCAGGAAGAGGAATTAACCAAAGGCTCAGCGTGCCATGCCGGAACCAGATTAGGGCCTGAAGCAATCCTGCGGTGTTGCGGCCACCTCACAAGAAAGTGAGTTGAAGAAAGGAGCTCAGGGGCACTGTAATTCACAAACCTGCAGAGTTATAAATGACAGCTATCATCCAAAAATATACTGAAGTAAGGCTGCCAAGAGGACTTGAAAGCCGGGCAGAATTGCAGGAAACCGATTTCAGGAGGTAGACTGGAATTGCATTTAAAGCATAGGAAAAGAGGCAGAAGGTCGACAATGATGCACTTGGCCAAAAAGGGCGTATGCGTTTTTTCCTGAATATATTCAGGAAAAAACGCATACGCCCTTTTTGGCCAACCAAGCAAGCTTGCAAAGGAAATCTGCACTACAATGAAGTCTCACTTCCCCCCCCGTCAAAAGGGCCATCTGAAAAAAGTGTAAAATCCAGAAAGGCAGGACAGGTCATGGAGAACTGGGAGCCTTGTTATGCTGATGGGCGGGATGTAAATTGCCAACAGCCACTCGGGAGAAGTGTATGGTGTTTCCTGAAACATCTGAAAAACAAAGCATCAGAGCCTAGGGCACTTCCACTTATGGTCCTGCAGCTTAGGGAAATTAAAATCAAAAAGACACAGCCACCCCAAAGTTTGGGATGGCTCTGTTTACAAGAAACTCGTTTACGGTACAAGTTCAATATCGCATAAAGCGAAAAATGGATAAAGAAGTTGTGGTACTTACGTACAATGCAATATCACTCAGCAATGACATCTATGTCATCAGGCCCATAGCAGCATAATGAGTGGATTCAGGTATGATGATTCTAACTGAAATAAGTCACACAGAAAAAGAAACATCATAAGATATCACTAATACACGGAATGTAAACTTGGCTACACAGGAACTGAATTTCAAAACAGAACATGGTCCCAAATTTAGAAAATCAACTTATGCTTGCTTTAGGGGAAAGGTGAGTTGGGGTGCTGCATAAAACCAGAGATTGAAATGAGCACAGATAAAGTTCCTTAAGCCAAATATGTAATAGACAAGAGCTACTCCTTGCTCAACGAAATGGACTCAAAACCCCATATTAAACGCCTAATAATGTACCTGACTAGTAAGTATCTTAAAACCTATGGATTGCTATGTCTCTGAAAGTGAATCAATCGTGAGTACAGGGGCAAAAACGCAGCAGTGATAGGATTGGAGAGTTTTGGTGAGCAAATGAAGACCCTTTGAAGTCATATTGCATGGTACCCATTCCACGGGTCTCAACTCTCCAGGTTTAAGGGATTCTTCCTTCAGCTAAAACATGCATGTGGAACCCAGAGTATGATCAACCGTGTGATCGGGAGACGTGTTGAAATATGTCTCAGTTCTCGTCCCCTGGTACTCGGGTGCAACATTCCAGATGCTTTACTAACACTCTCCCGACTTGGAGAGTCAGTGCCTTTAACCTCCTGTTTGGCCCAGTTTGCAAATTCCGCGGAAGATGAACAGGAATAGGGAGAACCAATGAGAGACTAGCTGGAGGTGTCTGGACGGGAAAATTTAACTCTCATTTCCCACCAGGAAGAGGAATTAACCAAAGGCTCAGCGTGCCATGCCGGAACCAGATTAGGGCCTGAAGCAATCCTGCGGTGTTGCGGCCAGCTCACAAGAAAGCGAGTTGAAGAAAGGAGCTCAGGGGCACTGTAATTTACAAACCTGCAGAGTTATAAATGACAGCTATCATCCAAAAATATACTGAAGTAAGGCTGCCAAGAGGACTTGAAAGCCGGGCAGAATTGCAGGAAACCGATTTCAGGAGGTAGACTGGAATTGCATTTAAAGCATAGGAAAAGAGGCAGAAGGTCGACAATGATGCACTTGGCCAAAAAGGGCGTATGCGTTTTTTCCTGAATATATTCAGGAAAAAACGCATACGCCCTTTTTGGCCAACCAAGCAAGCTTGCAAAGGAAATCTGCACTACAATGAAGTCTCACTTCCCCCCCCCGTCAAAAGGGCCATCTGAAAAAAGTGTAAAATCCAGAAAGGCAGGACAGGTCATGGAGAACTGGGAGCCTTGTTATGCTGATGGGCGGGATGTAAATTGCCAACAGCCACTCGGGAGAAGTGTATGGTGTTTCCTGAAACATCTGAAAAACAAAGCATCAGAGCCTAGGGCACTTCCACTTATGGTCCTGCAGCTTAGGGAAATTAAAATCAAAAAGACACAGCCACCCCAAAGTTTGGGATGGCTCTGTTTACAAGAAACTCGTTTACGGTACAAGTTCAATATCGCATAAAGCGAAAAATGGATAAAGAAGTTGTGGTACTTACGTACAATGCAATATCACTCAGCAATGACATCTATGTCATCAGGCCCATAGCAGCATAATGAGTGGATTCAGGTATGATGATTCTAACTGAAATAAGTCACACAGAAAAAGAAACATCATAAGATATCACTAATACACGGAATGTAAACTTGGCTACACAGGAACTGAATTTCAAAACAGAACATGGTCCCAAATTTAGAAAATCAACTTATGCTTGCTTTAGGGGAAAGGTGAGTTGGGGTGCTGCATAAAACCAGAGATTGAAATGAGCACAGATAAAGTTCCTTAAGCCAAATATGTAATAGACAAGAGCTACTCCTTGCTCAACGAAATGGACTCAAAACCCCATATTAAACGCCTAATAATGTACCTGACTAGTAAGTATCTTAAAACCTATGGATTGCTATGTCTCTGAAAGTGAATCAATCGTGAGTACAGGGGCAAAAACGCAGCAGTGATAGGATTGGAGAGTTTTGGTGAGCAAATGAAGACCCTTTGAAGTCATATTGCATGGTACCCATTCCACGGGTCTCAACTCTCCAGGTTTAAGGGATTCTTCCTTCAGCTAAAACATGCATGTGGAACCCAGAGTATGATCAACCGTGTGATCGGGAGACGTGTTGAAATATGTCTCAGTTCTCGTCCCCTGGTACTCGGGTGCAACATTCCAGATGCTTTACTAACACTCTCCCGACTTGGAGAGTCAGTGCCTTTAACCTCCTGTTTGGCCCAGTTTGCAAATTCCGCAGAAGATGAACAGGAATAAGGAGAACCAATGAGAGACTAGCTGGAGGTGTCTGGACGGGAAAATTTAACTCTCATTTCCCACCAGGAAGAGGAATTAACCAAAGGCTCAGCGTGCCATGCCGGAACCAGATTAGGGCCTGAAGCAATCCTGCGGTGTTGCGGCCAGCTCACAAGAAAGCGAGTTGAAGAAAGGAGCTCAGGGGCACTGTAATTCACAAACCTGCAGAGTTATAAATGACAGCTATCATCCAAAAATATACTGAAGTAAGGCTGCCAAGAGGACTTGAAAGCCGGGCAGAATTGCAGGAAACCGATTTCAGGAGGTAGACTGGAATTGCATTTAAAGCATAGGAAAAGAGGCAGAAGGTCTACAATGATGCACTTGGCCAAAAAGGGCGTATGCGTTTTTTCCTGAATATATTCAGGAAAAAACGCATACGTCCTTTTTGGCCAACCAAGCAAGCTTGCAAAGGAAATCTGCACTACAATGAAGTCTCACTTCCCCCCCGTCAAAAGGGCCATCTGAAAAAAGTGTAAAATCCAGAAAGGCAGGACAGGCCATGGAGAACTGGGAGCCTTGTTATGCTGATGGGCGGGATGTACATTGCCAACAGCCACTCGGGAGAAGTGTATGGTGTTTCCTGAAGCATCTAAAAAACAAAGCAACAGAGCCTAGGGCACTTCCACTTATGGTCCTATAGCTTAGGGAAATTAAAATCAAAAAGACACAGCCACCCCAAAGTTTGGGACGGCTCTGTTTACAAGAAACTCGTTTACGGTACAAGTTCAATATCGCATAAAGCGAAAAATGGATAAAGAAGTTGTGGTACTTACGTACAATGCAATATCACTCAGCAATGACATCTATGTCATCAGGCCCATAGCAGCATAATGAGTGGATTCAGGTATGATGATTCTAACTGAAATAAGTCACACAGAAAAAGAAACATCATAAGATATCACTAATACACGGAATGTAAACTTGGCTACACAGGAACTGAATTTCAAAACAGAACATGGTCCCAAATTTAGAAAATCAACTTATGCTTGCTTAAGGGGAAAGGTGAGTTGGGGTGCTGCATAAAACCAGAGATTGAAATGAGGACAGATAAAGTTCCTTAAGCCAAATATGTAATACACAAGAGCTACGGCTTCCTCAACGAAATGGACTCAACACCCCATATTAAACGCCTAAGAATGTACCTGACTAGTAAGTATCTTAAAACCTATGGATTGCTATGTCTCCAAAAGAGAATCAAGCGTGTGTACAGGGGCATAAACGTAGCAGTGATAGGATTGGAGAGGTTCGGTGAGCAAATGAAGACCATTTGAAATCATTTTGCATGGTACCCATTCCACGGTTCTCAACTCTCCAGGTTTAAGGGATTGTTCCTTCAGCTAAAGCATGCATGTGGAACCCAGAGTATGATCAACCATGTGATCGGGAGACGTGTTCCAATATGTCTCAGTTTTCGTCCCCTGGTACTCGGGTGCAACATTCCAGACGCTTTACTAACACTCTCCCGACTTGGAGAGTCAGTGCCTTTAACCTCCTGTTTGGCCCAGTTTGCAATTTCTGCGGAAGATGAACAGGAATAGGGAGAACCAATGAGAGACTAGCTGGAGGTGTCTGGACGGGCAAATTTAACTCTCATTTCCCACCAGGAAGAGGAATTAACCAAAGGCTCAGTGGGCCATGCCAGAAAAAGATTAAGGCATGAAGCAATCCTGCGGTGTTGCGGCCAGCTCACAAGAAAGCGAGTTGAAGAAAGGAGCTCAGGGGCACTGTAATTCACAAACCTGCAGAGTTATAAATGACAGCTATCGTCCAAAAATATACTGAAGTAAGGCTGCCAAGAGGACTTGAAAGCGGGGCAGAATTGCAGGAAGCCGATTTCAGGAGGTAGACTGGAAATGCATTTAAAGCATAGGAAAAGAGGCAGAAAGTCGACAATGATGCACTTGGCCAAAAAGGGCATATGCGTTTTTTCCTGTATATATTCAGAAAAAAGGCATAGGTCCTTTTTGGCCAACCAAGCAAGCTTGCAAAGGAAATCTGCACTACAATGAAGTCTCACTTCTCCCAGGTCAAAAGGGCCATCTGAAAAAAGTGTAAAATCCAGAAAGGCAGGACAGGCCATGGAGAACTGGGAGCCTTGTTATGCTGATGGGCGGGATGTAAATTGCCAACAGCCACTCGGGAGAAGTGTATGGTGTTTCCTGAAACATCTAAGAAACAAAGCAACAGAGCCTAGGGCACTTCCACTTATGGTCCTATAGCTTAGGGAAATTAAAATCAAAAAGACACAGCCATCCCAACGTTTGGGACGGCTCTGTTTACAAGAAACTCGTTTATGGTACAAGTTCAATATCGCAGAAAGTGAAAAATGGATAAAGAAGTTTTGGTACTTACGTACAATACAATATCACTCAACAATGAAATCTATGTCATCAGGCCCGTAGCAGCATAATGAGTGGATTCAGGTATGATGATTCTAACTGAAATAAGTCACACAGAAAAAGAAACATCATAAGATATCACTAATACACGGAATGTAAACTTGGCTACACAGGAACTGGATTACAAAACAGAACAGGGTCTCAAATTTAGAAAACCAACTTATGCTTGCTTAAGGGGAAAGGTGAGTTGGGGTGCTGCATAAAACCAGAGATTGAAATGAGCACAGATAAAGTTCCTTAAGCCAAATATGTAATAGACAAGAGCTACTCCTTGCTCAACGAAATGGACTCAACACCCCATATTAAACGCCTAAGAATGTACCTGACCAGTAATTATCTTAAAATCTATGGATTGCTATGTCTCCGAAAGAGAATCAATCGTGTGTACAGGGGCATAAACGCAGCAGTGATAGGATTGGAGAGGTTCGGTGAGCAAATGAAGACCCTTTGAAGTCATATTGCATGGTACCCATTCCACGGGTCTCATCTCTCCAGGTTTAAGGGATTCTTCCTTCAGCTAAAACATGCATGTGGAACCCAGAGTATGATCAACCGTGTGATCGGGAGACGTGTTGAAATATGTCTCAGTTCTCGTCCCCTGGTACTCGGGTGCAACATTCCAGATGCTTTACTAACACTCTGCCGACTTGGAGAGTCAGTGCCTTTAACCTCCTGTTTGGCGCAGTTTGCAATTTGTGCGAAAGATGAACAGGAATAGGGAGAATCAATGAGAGACTAGCTGGAGGTGTACGGACGGGCAAATTTAACTCTCATTTCCCCCCAGGAGGAGGAATTAACCAAAGGCTCAGCGTGCCGTGCCGGAACCAGATTAGGGCCTGAAGAAATTCTGTGGTGTTGCAGCCAGCTCACAAGAAAGCGAGTTGAAGAAATGAGCTCAGGGGCATTGTAATCACAAACCTGCAGAGTTATAAATGATAGCTATCATCCAAAAATATACTGAAGTAAGCCTGCCAAGAGGAATTGAAAGCGGGGCATACTTTCAGGAATCCGATTTCAGGAGGTAGACTGGAATTGCATTTAAAGCATAGGAAAAGAGGCAGAATGTCGACAATGATGCACTTGGCCAAAACGGGCGTATGCGTTTTTTCCTGAATATATTCAGGAAAAGATGCATACGCCGTTTTTGGCCAACCAAGCAAGCTTGCAAAGGAAATCTGCACTACAATGAAGTCTCACTTCACCCCGGTCAAAAGGGCCATCTGATAAAAGTGTAAAATTCAGAAAGGCAGGACAGGACATGGAGAAATGGGAGCCTTGTTATGCTGATGGGCGGGATGTAAATTGCCAACAGCCACTGGGGAGAAGTGTATGGTGTTTCCTGAAACATCTATAAAACAAAGCAACAGAGCCTAGGGCACTTCCACTTATGGTCCTATAGTTTAGGGAAATTAAAATCAAAAAGACACAGCCACCCCAAAATTTGGGACGGCTCTGTTTACAAGAACATCGTTTATGGTACAAGTTCAATATCGCAGAAAGCGAAAATGGATAAACAAGTTGTGGTACTTACGTACAATGAAATATCACTCAGCAATGAAATCTATGTCATCAGGCCCGTAGCAGCATAATAAGTGGATACAGGTATGATGATTCTAACTGAAATAAGTCACACAGAAAAAGAAACATCATAAGATATCACTAATACACGGAATGTAAACTTGGCTACACAGGAACTGAATTACAAAACAGAACAGGGTCTCAAATTTAGAAAACTAACTTATGCTTGCTTAAGGGGAAAGGTGAGTTGGGGTGCTGCATAAAACCAGAGATTGAAATGAGCACAGATAAAGTTCCTTAAGCCAAATATGGAATAGACAAGAGCTACTCCTTGCTCAACGAAATGGACTCAACACCCCATATTAAACGCCTAATAATGTACCTGACTAGTAAGTATCTTAAAACCTATGGATTGCTTTGTCTCCAAAAGAGAATCAAGCGTGTGTACAGGGGCATAAACGCAGCAGTGATAGGATTGGAGAGGTTCGGTGAGCAAATGAAGACTTTTTGAAGTCATATTGCATGATACCCATTCCACGGTTCTCAACTCTCCAGGTTTAAGGGAATCTTCCTTCAGCTAAAACATGCATGTGGAACCCAGAGTATGATCAGCCGTGTGATCGGGACACGTGTTCAAATATGTCTCAGTTTTCTTCCCCTGGTACTCGGGTGCAACATTGCAGATGCTTTACTAACACTCTCCCAACTTGGAGAGTCAGTGCCTTTAACCTCCTGTTTGGCCCAGTTTGCAATTTCTGCGGAAGATGAACAGGAATAGGGAGAACCAATGAGAGACTAGCTGGAGGTGTCTGGACGGGCAAATTTAACTCTCATTTCCCACCAGGAAGAGGAATTAACCAAAGGCTCAGCATGCCGTGCCGGAACCAGATTAGGGCCTGAAGCAATCCTGCGGTGTTGCGGCCAGCTCACAAGAAAGCGAGTTGAAGAAAGGAGCTCAGGGGCACTGTAATTCACAAACTTGCAGAGTTATAAATGACAGCTATCATCCAAAAATATACTGAAGTAAGGCTGCCAAGAGGACTTGAAAGCGGGGCAGAACTGCAGGAAAACAATTTCAGGAGGTACACTGGAATTGCATTTAAAGCATAGGAAAAGAGGCAAAACGTCGACAATGATGCACTTGGCCAAAAAGGGCGTATGCGTTTTTTCCTGAATATATTCAGGAAAAAACGCATACGCCCTTTTTGGCCAACCAAGCAAGCTTGCAAAGGAAATCTGCACTACAATGAAGTCTCACTTCCCCCCGGTCAAAAGGGCCAACTGAAAAAAGTGTAAAATCCAGAAAGGCAGGACAGGCCATGGAGAACTGGGAGCCTTGTTATGCTGATGGGCGGGATGTATATTGCCAACAGCCAAACGGGAGAAGTGTGTGGTGTTTCCTGAAACATCTAAAAAACAAACCAACAGAGCCTAGGGCACTTCCACTTATGGCCCTATAGCTTAGGGAAATTAAAATCAAAAAGACACAGCCACCCCAAAGTTTGGGACGGCTCTGTTTACAAGAAACTCGTTTACGGGACAAGTTCAATATCACAGAAAGTGAAAAATGGATAAAGAAGTTGTGGTACTTACGTACAATGCAATATCACTCAGCAATGAAATCTATGTCATCAGGCCCATAGCAGCATAATGAGTGGATTCAGGTATGATGATTCTAACTGAAATAAGTCACACAGAAAAAGAAACATCATAAGATATCACTAATACACGGAATGTAAACTTGGCTACACAGGAACTGGATTACAAAAGAGAACAGGGTCTCAAATTTAGAAAACCAACTTATGCTTGCTTAAGGGGAAAGGTGAGTTGGGGTGCTGCATAAAACCAGAGATTGAAATGAGCACAGATAAAGTTCCTTAAGCCAAATATGTAATAGACAAGAGCTCTCCTTGCTCAACGAAATGGATTCAACACCACATATTAAACGCCTAAGAATGTACCTGACTAGTAAGTATCTTAAAACCTATGGATCACTATGTCTCCGAAAGAGAATCAAGCGTGTGTACAGGGGCATAAACGCAGCAGTGATAGGATTGGAGAGGTTCGGTGAGCAAATGAAGACCCTTTGAAGTCATATTGCATGGTACCCATTCCACAGGTCTCAACTCTCCAGGTTTAAGGGATTCTTCCTTCAGCTAAATCATGCATGTGGAACCCAGAGTATGATCAACGGTGTGATCGGGAGACGTGTTCCAATATGTCTCAGTTCTCGTCCCCTGGTACTCGGGTGCAACATTCCAGACGCTTTACTAACACTCTCCCGACTTGGAGAGTCAGTGCCTTTAACCTCCTGTTTGGCCCAGTTTGCAATTTCTGCGGAAGATGAACAGGAATAGGGAGAACCAATGAGAGACTAGCTGGAGGTGTCTGGACGGGCAAATTTATCTCTCATTTCCCACCAGGAAGAGGAATTAACCAAAGGCTCAGCGTGCCGTGCCGGAATCAGATTAGGGCCTGAAGCAATCCTGCGGTGTTGCGGCCAGCTCACAAGAAAGCGAGTTGAAGAGAGGAGCTCAGGGGCACTGTAATTCACAAACCTGCAGAGTTATAAATGACAGCTATCGTCCAAAAATATACTGAAGTAAGGCTGCCAAGAGGACTTGAAAGCGGGGCAGAACTGCAGGAAACCGATTTTAGGAGGTAGACTGGAATTGCATTTAAAGCATAGGAAAAGAGGCAAAACGTCGAAAATGATGCACTTGGGCAAAAAGGGCGTATGCGTTTTTTCCTGAATATATTCAGGAAAAAACGCATACGCACTTTTTGGCCAACCAAGCAAGCTTGCAAAGGAAATCTGCACTGCAATGAAGTCTCACTTCCCCCCGGTCAAAAGGGCCAACTGAAAAAAGTGTAAAATCCAGAAAGGCAGGACAGACCATGGAGAACTGGGAGCCTTGTTTTGCTGATGGGCGGGATGTATATTGCCAACAGCCACTCGGGAGAAGTGTATGGTGTTTCCTGAAACATCTAAAAAACAAAGCAACAGAGCCTAGGGCACTTCCACTTATGGCCCTATAGCTTAGGGAAATTAACATCAAAAAGACACAACCACCCCAAAGTTTGGGACGGCTCTGTTTACAAGAAACTCGTTTACGGGACAAGTTCAATATCACAGAAAATGAAAAATGGATAAAGAAGTTTTGGGACTTACGTACAATGCAATATCACTCAGCAATGAAATCTATGTCATCAGGCGCATAGGAGCATAATGAGTGGATTCAGGTATGATGATTCTAACTGAAATAAGTCACACAGAAAAAGAAACATCATAAGATATCACTAATACACGGAATGTAAACTTGGCTACACAGGAACTGGATTACAAAACAGAACAGGGTCTCAAATTTAGAAAACCAACTTATGCTTGCTTAAGGGGAAAGGTGAGTTGGGGTGCTGCATAAAACCAGAGATTGAAATGAGCACAGATAAAGTTCCTTAAGCCAAATATGTAATAGACAAGAGCTACTCCTTGCTCAACGAAATGGACTCAACACCACATATTAAACGCCTAAAAATGTACCTGACTAGTAAGTATCTTAAAACCTATGGATCACTATGTCTCCGAAAGAGAATCAAGTGTGTGTACAGGGGCATAAACGCAGCAGTGATAGGATTGGAGAGGTTCGGTGAGCAAATGAAGACCCTTTGAAGTCATATTGCATGGTACCCATTCCACGGATCTCAACTCTCCAGGTTTAAGGGATTCTTCCTTCAGCTAAATCATGCATGTGGAACCCAGAGTATGATCAACCGTGTGATCGGGAGACGTGTTCCAATATGTCTCAGTTCTCGTCCCCTGGTACTCGGGTGCAACATTCCAGACGGTTTACTAACACTCTCCCGACTTGGAGAGTCAGTGCCTTTAACCTCCTGTTTGGCCCAGTTTGCAATTTCTGCGGAAGATGAACAGGAATAGGGAGAACCAATGTGAGATTAGCTGGAGGTGTCTGGACGGGCAAATTTAACTCTTATTTCCCACCAGGAAGAGGAATTAACCAAAAGCTCAGCATGCCGTGCCGGAATCAGATTAGGGCCTGAAGCAATCCTGCGGTGTTGCGGCCAGCTCACAAGAAAGCCAGTTGAAGAGAGGAGCTCAGGGGCACTGTAATTCACAAACCTGCAGAGTTATAAATGACAGCTATCGTCCAAAAATATACTGAAGTAAGGCTGCCAAGAGGACTTGAAAGCGGGGCAGAACTGCAGGAAACCGATTTTAGGAGGTAGACTGGAATTGCATTTAAAGCATAGGAAAAGAGGCAAAACGTCGACAATGATGCACTTGGCCAAAAAGGGCGTATGCGTTTTTTCCTGAATATATTCAGGAAAAAACGCATACGCCCTTTTTGGCCAACCAAGCAAGCTTGCAAAGGAAATCTGCACTGCAATGAAGTCTCACTTCCCCCCAGTCAAAAGGGCCAACTGAAAAAAGTGTAAAATCCAGAAAGGCAGGACAGGCCATGGAGAACTGGGAGCCTTGTTTTGCTGATGGGCGGGATGTATATTGCCAACAGCCACTCGGGAGAAGTGTATGTTGTTTCCTGAAACATCTAAAAAACAAAGCAACAGAGCCTAGGGCACTTCCACTTATGGCCCTATGGCTTAGGGAAATTAAAATCAAAAAGACACAGCCACCCCAAAGTTTGGGACGGCTCTGTTTACAAGAAACTCGTTTACGGGACAAGTTCAATATCACAGAAAGTGAAAAATGGATAAAGAAGTTGTGGGACTTAGGTACAATGCAATATCACTCAGCAATGAAATCTATGTCATCAGGCCCATAGCAGCATAATGAGTGGATTCAGGTATGATGATTCTAACTGAAATAAGTCACACAGAAAAAGAAACATTATAAGATATCACTAATACACGGAATGTAAACTTGGCTACACAGGAACTGGATTACAAAAGAGAACAGGGTCTCAAATTTAGAAAACCAACTTATGCTTGCTTAAGGGGAAAGGTGAGTTGGGGTGCTGCATAAAACCAGAGATTGAAATGAGCACAGATAAAGTTCCTTAAGCCAAATATGTAATAGACAAGAGCTACTCCTTGCTCAACGAAATGGACTCAACACCCCATATTAAACGCCTAAGAATGTACCTGACTAGTAAGTATCTTAAAACCTATGGAACACTATGTCTCCGAAAGAGAATCAAGCGTGTGTACAGGGGCATAAACGCAGCAGTGATAGCACTGGAGAGGTTCGGTGAGCAAATGAAGACCCTTTGAAGTCATATTGCATGGTACCCATTCCACGGGTCTCAACTCTCCAGGTTTAAGGGATTCTTCCTTCAGCTAAATCATGCATGTGGAACCCAGAGTATGATCAACCGTGTGATCGGGAGACGTGTTCCAATATGTCTCAGTTCTCGTCCCCTGGTACTCGGGTGCAACATTCCAGACGCTTTACTAACACTCTCCCGACTTGGAGAGTCAGTGCCTTTAACCTCCTGTTTGGCCCAGTTTGCAATTTCTGCGGAAGATGAACAGGAATAGGGAGAACCAATGAGAGACTAGCTGGAGGTGTCTGGACGGGCAAATTTAACTCTCATTTCCCACCAGGAAGAGGAATTAACCAAAGGCTCAGCGGGCCGTGCCGGAACCATATTAGGGCCTGAAGCAATCCTGCGGTGTTGCGGCCAGCTCACAAGAAAGCGAGTTGAAGAAAGGAGCTCAGGGGCACTGTAATTCACAAACCTGCAGAGTTATAAATGACAGCTATCGTCCAAAAATGTACTGAAGTAAGGCTGCCAAGAGGACTTGAAAGCGGGGCATAATTGCACGAATCCGATTTCAGGAGGTAGACTGGATTCGATTTAAAGCATAGGAAAAGAGGCAGAACGTCGACAATGATGCACTTGGCCAAAACGGGCGTATGCGTTTTTTTCTGAATATATTCAGGAAAAGACGTATACGCCCTTTTTGGCCAACCAAGCAAGCTTGCAAAGGAAATCTGCACTACAATGAAGTCTCACTTCCCCCCGGTCAAAAGGGCCAACTGAAAAAAGTGTAAAATCCAGAAAGGCAGGACAGGCCATGGAGAACTGGGAGCCTTGTTTTGCTGATGGGCGGGATGTATATTGCCAACAGCCACTTGGGAGAAGTGTATGGTGTTTCCTGAAACATCTAAAAAACAAAGCAACAGAGCCTAGGGCACTTCCACTTATGGCCCTATAGCTTAGGGAAATTAACATCAAAAAGACACAGCCACCCCAAAGTTTGGGACGGCTCTGTTTACAAGAAACTCGTTTACGGGACAAGTTCAATATCACAGAAAATGAAAAATGGATAAAGAAGTTGTGGGACTTACGTACAATGCAATATCACTCAGCAATGAAATCTATGTCATCAGGCGCATAGCAGCATAATGAGTGGATTCAGGTATGATGATTCTAACTGAAATAAGTCACACAGAAAAAGAAACATCATAAGATATCACTAATACACGGAATGTAAACTTGGCTACACAGGAACTGGATTACAAAACAGAACAGGGCCTCAAATTTAGAAAACCAACTTATGCTTGCTTAAGGGGAAAGGTGAGTTGGGGTGCTGCATAAAACCAGAGATTGAAATGAGCACAGATAAACTTCCTTAAGCCAAATATGTAATAGACAAGAGCTACTCCTTGCTCAACGAAATGGACTCAACACCACATATTAAACGCCTAAGAATGTACCTGACTAGTAAGTATCTTAAAACCTATGGATCACTATGTCTCCGAAAGAGAATCAAGCGTGTGTACAGGGGCATAAACGCAGCAGTGATAGGATTGGAGAGGTTCGGTGAGCAAATGAAGACCCTTTGAAGTCATATTGCATGGTACCCATTCCACGGGTCTCAACTCTCCAGGTTTAAGGGATTCTTCCTTCAGCTAAATCATGCATGTGGAAACCAGAGTATGATCAACCGTGTGATCGGGAGACGTGTTCCAATATGTCTCAGTTCTCGTCCCCTGGTACTCGGGTGCAACATTCCAGACGCTTTACTAACACTCTCCCGACTTGGAGAGTCAGTGCCTTTAACCTCCTGTTTGGCCCAGTTTGCAATTTCTGCGGAAGATGAACAGGAATAGGGAGAACCAATGTGAGATTAGCTGGAGGTGTCTGGACGGGCAAATTTAACTCTTATTTCCCACCAGGAAGAGGAATTAACCAAAGGCTCAGCATGCCGTGCCGGAATCAGATTAGGGCCTGAAGCAATCCTGCGGTGTTGCGGCCAGCTCACAAGAAAGCCAGTTGAAGAGAGGAGCTCAGGGGCACTGTAATTCACAAACCTGCAGAGTTATAAATGACAGCTATCGTCCAAAAATATACTGAAGTAAGGCTGCCAAGAGGACTTGAAAGCGGGGCAGAACTGCACGAAACCGATTTTAGGAGGTAGACTGGAATTGCATTTAAAGCATAGGAAAAGAGGCAAAACGTCGACAATGATGCACTTGGCCAAAAAGGGCGTATGCGTTTTTTCCTGAATATATTCAGGAAAAAACTCATACGCCCTTTTTGGCCAACCAAGCAAGCTTGCAAAGGAAATCTGCACTACAATGAAGTCTCACTTCCCCCCGGTCAAAAGGGCCAACTGAAAAAAGTGTAAAATCCAGAAAGGCAGGACAGGCCATGGAGAACTGGGAGCCTTGTTTTGCTGATGGGCGGGATGTATATTGCCAACAGCCACTCGGGAGAAGTGTATGCTGTTTCCTGAAACATCTAAAAAACAAAGCAACAGAGCCTAGGGCACTTCCACTTATGGCCCTATGGCTTAGGGAAATTAAAATAAAAAAGACACAGCCACCCCAAAGTTTGGGACGGCTCTGTTTACAAGAAACTCGTTTACGGGACAAGTTCAATATCACAGAAAGTGAAAAATGGATAAAGAAGTTGTGGGACTTAGGTACAATGCAATATCACTCAGCAATGAAATCTATGTCATCAGGCCCATAGCAGCATAATGAGTGGATTCAGGTATGATGATTCTAACTGAAATAAGTCACACAGAAAAAGAAACATTATAAGATATCACTAATACACGGAATGTAAACTTGGCTACACAGGAACTGGATTACAAAAGAGAACAGGGTCTCAAATTTAGAAAACCAACTTATGCTTGCTTAAGGGGAAAGGTGAGTTGGGGTGCTGCATAAAACCAGAGATTGAAATGAGCACAGATAAAGTTCCTTAAGCCAAATATGTAATAGACAAGAGCTACTCCTTGCTCAACGAAATGGACTCAACACCCCATATTAAACGCCTAAGAATGTACCTGACTAGTAAGTATCTTAAAACCTATGGAACACTATGTCTCCGAAAGAGAATCAAGCGTGTGTACAGGGGCATAAACGCAGCAGTGATAGCATTGGAGAGGTTCGGTGAGCAAATGAAGACCCTTTGAAGTCATATTGCATGGTACCCATTCCACGGGTCTCAACTCTCCAGGTTTAAGGGATTCTTCCTTCAGCTAAATCATGCATGTGGAACCCAGAGTATGATCAACCGTGTGATCGGGAGACGTGTTCAAATATGTCTCAGTTTTCGCCCCTGGTACTCGGGTGCCACATTCCAGACGCTTTACTAACACTCTCCCGACTTGGAGAGTCAGTGCCTTTAACCTCCTGTTTGACCCAGATTGCAAATTCCACGGAAGATGTACAGGAATAGGGAGAACCAATGAGAGACTAGCTGGAGGTGTCTGGACGAGCAAATTTAACTCTCATTTCCCACCAGGAAGAGGAATTATCCAAAGGCTCAGCGTGCCGTGCCGGAACCAGATTAGGGCCTGAAGCAATCCTGCGGTGCTGCGGCCAGCTCACAAGAAAGCGAGTTGAAGAAAGGAGCTCAGGGGCACTGTAATTCACAAACCTGCAGAGTTATAAATGACAGCTATCGTCCAAAAATATACTGAAGTAAGGCTGCCAAGAGGACTTGAAAGCGGGGCATAATTGCAGGAATCCGATTTCAGGAGGTAGACTGGATTCGATTTAAAGCATAGGAAAAGAGGCAGAACGTCGACAATGATGCATTTGGCCAAAACGGGCGTATGCGTTTTTTTCTGAATATATTCAGGAAAAGACGTATACGCCCTTTTTGGCCAACCAAGCAAGCTTACAAAGGAAATCTGCACTACAATGAAGTCTCACTTCCCCCCGGTCAAAAGGGCCATCTGAAAAAAGTGTAAAATCCAGAAAGGCAGGACAGGCCATGGAGAACTGGGAGCCTTGTTATGCTGATGGGTGGGATGTAAATTGCCAACAGCCACTCGGGAGAAGTGTATGGTGTTTCCTGAAACATCTAAAAAACAAAGCAACAGAGCCTAGGGCACTTCCACTTATAGTCCTATAGCTTAGGGAAATTAAAATCAAAAAGACACAGCCACCCCAAAGTTTGGGATGGCTCTGTTTACAAGAACATCGTTTATGGTACAAGTTCAATATCGCAGAAAGCAAAAAATGGATAAAGAAGTTGTGGTACTTACGTACAATGCAATATCACTCAGCAATGAAATCTATGTCATCAGGCCCATAGCAGCATAATGAGTGGATTCAGGTATGATGATTCTAACTGAAATAAGTCACACAGAAAAAGAAACATCATAAGATATCACTAATACACGGAATGTAAACTTGGCTAAACAGGAACTGGATTACAAAACAGAACAGGGTCTCAAATTTAGAAAACCAACTTATGCTTGCTTAAGGGGAAAGGTGAGTTGGGGTGCTGCATAAAACCAGAGATTGAAATGAGCACAGATAAAGTTCCTTAAGCCAAATATGTAATAGACAAGAGCTACTCCTTGCTCAACGAAATGGACTCAACACCCCATATAAAACGCCTAAGAATGTACCTGACTAGTAAGTATCTTAAAACCTATGGATCACTATGTCTCCGAAAGAGAATCAAGCGTGTGTACAGGGGCATAAACGCAGCAGTGATAGGATTGGAGAGGTTTGGTGAGCAAATGAAGACCCTTTGAAGTCATATTGCATGGTACCCATTCCACGGGTCTCAACTCTCCAGGTTTAAGGGATTCTTCCTTCAGCTAAATCATGCATGTGGAACCCAGAGTATGATCAACCGTGTGATCGGAAGACGTGTTCCAATATGTCTCAGTTCTCATCCCCTGCTACTCGGGTGCAACATTCCAGACGCTTTACTAACACTCTCCCGACTTGGAGAGTCAGTGCCTTTAACCTCCTGTTTGGCCCAGTTTGCAATTTCTGCGGAAGATGAACAGGAATAGGGAGAACCAATGAGAGACTAGCTGGAGGTGTCTGGACGGGCAAATTTAACTCATTTCCCACCAGGAAGAGGAATTAACCAAAGGCTCAGCATGCCGTGCCGGAACCAGATTAGGGCCTGAAGCAATCCTGCGGTGTTGCGGCCAGCTCACAAGAAAGCGAGTTGAAGAAAGGAGCTCAGGGGCACTGTAATTCACAAACTTGCAGAGTTATAAATGACAGCTATCATCCAAAAATATACTGAAGTAAGGCTGCCAAGAGGACTTGAAAGCGGGGCAGAACTGCAGGAAAACAATTTCAGGAGGTACACTGGAATTGCATTTAAAGCATAGGAAAAGAGGCAAAACGTCGACAATGATGCACTTGGCCAAAAAGGGCGTATGCGTTTTTTCCTGAATATATTCAGGAAAAAACGCATACGCCCTTTTTGGCCAACCAAGCAAGCTTGCAAAGGAAATCTGCACTGCAATGAAGTCTCACTTCCCCACGGTCAAAAGGGCCAACTGAAAAAAGTGGAAAATCCAGAAAGGCAGGACAGGCCATGGAGAACTGGGAGCCTTGTTTTGCTGATGGGCAGGATGTATATTGCCAACAGCCACTCGGGAGAAGTGTATGGTGTTTCCTGAAACATCTAAAAAACAAAGCAACAGAGCCTAGGGCACTTCCACTTATGGTCCTATAGCTTAGGGAAATTAACATCAAAAAGACACAGCCACCCCAAAGTTTGGGACGGCTCTGTTTACAAGAAACTCGTTTACGGGACAAGTTCAATATCACAGAAAATGAAAAATGGATAAAGAAGTTGTGGGACTTACGTACAATGCAATATCACTCAGCAATGAAATCTATGTCATCAGGCGCATAGCAGCATAATGAGTGGATTCAGGTATGATGATTCTAACTGAAATAAGTCACACAGAAAAAGAAACATCATAAGATATCACTAATACACGGAATGTAAACTTGGCTACACAGGAACTGGATTACAAAACAGAACAGGGTCTCAAATTTAGAAAACCAACTTATGCTTGCTTAAGGGGAAAGGTGAGTTGGGGTGCTGCATAAAACCAGAGACTGCAATGAGCACAGATAAACTTCCTTAAGCCAAATATGTAATAGACAAGAGCTACTCCTTGCTCAACGAAATGGACTAAACACCCCATATTAAACGCCTAAGAATGTAACTGACTAGTAAGTATCTTAAAACCTATGGATCACTATGTCTCCGAAAGAGAATCAAGCGTGTGTACAGGGGCATAAACGCAGCAGTGATAGGATTGGAGAGGTTCGGTGAGCAAATGAAGACCGTTTGAAGTCATATTGCATGGGACCCATTCCACGGGTCTCAACTCTCCAGGTTTAAGGGATTCTTCCTTCAGCTAAATCATGCATGTGGAACCCAGAGTATGATCAACCGTGTGATTGGGAGACGTGTTCCAATATGTCTCAGTTCTCGTCCCCTGGTACTCGGGTGCAACATTGCAGACGCTTTACTAACACTCTCCCGACTTGGAGAGTCAGTGCCTTTAACCTCCTGTTTGGCCCAGTATGCAATTTCTGCGGAAGATGAACAGGAATAGGGAGAACCAATGAGAGACTAGCTGGAGGTGTCTGGACGGGCAAATTTAACTCTCATTTCCCACCAGGAAGAGGAATTAACCAAAGGCTCAGCATGCCGTGCCGGAACCAGATTAGGGCCTGAAGCAATCCTGCGGTGTTGCGGCCAGCTCACAAGAAAGCGACTTGAAGAAAGGAGCTCAGGGGCACTGTAATTCACAAACCTGCAGAGTTATAAATGACAGCTATGGTCCAAAAATATACTGAAGTAAGGCTGCCAAGAGGACTTGAAAGCGGGGCAGAACTGCAGGAAACCAATTTCTGGAGGTACACTGGAATTGCATTTAAAGCATAGGAAAAGAGGCAAAACGTTGACAGTGATGCACTTGGCCAAAAAGGGCGTATGCGTTTTTTCCTGAATATATTCAGGACAAAACGCATACGCCCTTTTTGCCCAACCAAGCAAGCTTGCAAAGTAAATCTGCACTACAATGAAGTCTCACTTCCCCCCGGTCCAAAGGGTCATCTGAAAAAAGTGTAAAGTCCAGAAAGACAGGACAGGCCATGGAGAACTGGGAGCCTTGTTATGCTGATGGGTGGGATGTAAATTGCCAACAGCCACTCACGAGAAGTGTATGGTGTTTCCTGAAACATCTAAAAAACAAAGCAACACAGCCTAGGGCACTTCCACTTATGGTCCTATAGCTTAGGGAAATTAAAATCAAAAAGACACAGCCACCCAAAAATTTGGCACAGCTCTGTTTACAAGAACCTCGTTTACGGTACAAGTTCAATATCACAGAAAGTGAAAACTGGATAAAGAATTTGTGGTACTTATGTACAATGCAATATCACTCAGCATTGACATCTATGTCATCAGGCCTGTAGCAGCATAATGAGTGGATTCAGGTATGATGATTCTAACTGAAATAAGTCACACAGAAAAAGAAACATCATAAGATATCACTAATACACGGAATGTAAACTTGGCTACACAGAACTGGATTACAAAACAGAACAGGGTCTCAAATTTAGAAAACCAACTTATGGTTGCTTAAGGGCAAAGGTTAGTTGGGGTGCTGCATAAAACCAGAGATTGAAATGAGCACAGATAAAGTTCCTTAAGCCAAATATGTAATAGACAAGAGCTACTCCTTGCTCAACTAGATGGACTCAACACCCCATATTAAATGCCTAATAATGTACCTGACTAGTAAGTATCTTAAAACCTATGGATTGCTATGTCTCCGAAAGAGAATCAAGCGTGTGTACAGTGGCATAAACGCAGCAGTGATAGGATTGGAGAGGTTCGGTGAGCAAATGAAGACCCTTTGAAGTCATATTGCATGGTACCCATTCCATGGGTCTCAACTCTCCAGATTTAAGGGATTCTTCCTTCAGCTAAAACATGCATGTGGAACCCAGAGTATGATCAACCGTGTGATCGGGAGACGTGTTCCAATATGTCTCAGTTCTCGTCCCCTGGTACTCGGGTGCAACATTCCAGACGCTTTACTAACACTCTCCCGACTTGGAGAGTCAGTGCCTTTAACCTCCTGTTTGGCCCAGTTTGCAATTTCTGCGGAAAATGAACAAGAATAGGGAGGACCAATGAGTGAGTAGCTGGAGGTGTCCGGACGGGCAAATTTAACTCTCATTTCCCACCAGGAAGAGGAGTTAACCAAAAGCTCAGCATGACGTGCCAGAACCAGATTACGGCCTGAAGCTATCCTGTGGTGTTGCGGCCAGCTCACAAGAAAGCGAGTTGAAGAAAGGAGCTCAGGGGCACTGTAATTCACAAACCTGCAGAGTTATAAATGACAGCTATCTTCCAAAAATATACTGAAGTAAGGCTGCCAAGCGGACTTGAAAGCGGGGCAGAATTGCAGGAAACCGATTTCAGGAGGTAGACTGGAATTGCATTTAAAGCATAGGAAAAGAAGCAGAACGTCGACAATGATGCACTTGGCCAAAAAGGGCGTATGCGTTTTTTCCTGAATATATTCTGGAAAAAACGCATACGCCCTTTTTGGCCAACTAAGCAAGCTTGCAAAAGAAATCTGCACTACAATGAAGTCTCACTTCCCCCCGGTCAAAAGGGCCATCTGAAAAAAGTGTAAAATCCAGAAAGGCAGGACAGGCCATGGAGAACTGGGAGCCTTGTTATGCTGATGGGTGGGATGTAAATTGCCAACAGTCACTGGGGAGAAGTGTATGGTGTTTCCTGAAACATCTAAAAAACAAAGCAACAGAGCCTAGGGCACTTCCACTTATGGTCCTATAGCTTAGGGAAATTAAAATCAAAAAGACAAAGCCACCCCAAAATTTGGGACGGCTCTTTTACAGGAACCTCTTCTTCAGCACAAGTTAAATATGCCAGAGAGCAAATAATTGATAAAGAAGTTGCGGTACTTACGTACAACAGAATACCTCTCAGCAATGAAAACTATGTCACCAGGCCCGTACCAGCATAATGAGTGGATTGAGGCACGGTGATTCTAAGTGAAAAAAGTCACACAGAAAGAGAAACATCATAAGGTATCACTAATACATGGAATGTGAACTTGGTTACACATGAACTGAATTACAAAACAGAACAGGGTCTCATGTTTAGAAAACCAACTTATGCTTGCTTAAGGGGGAAGGTGAGTTGTGGTGCTGCATAAAAGCAGAGTTTGAAATTAGCACAGATCCCATTCCATAAGCTAAATATGTAATAGACAAGACCTACCCCTTGCTCAAGGAAATGGACTCAACAATGAGGTATCACCTCACACCTGGTAGAATGGGCATCATCAGAAAATCTACAAACAAAAAATGCTGGAAATGTGTGGAGAAAAGGAACCCTCTTCCACTATTGTTGGGAATATAAATTGATACAGTCACTATGGAGAACAATATGGAGTTTCTTAAGAAACTAACAGTAGAATTACCATATGATACAGCAATCCCAGTTCTGGACATATACCCAGACAAAACCATAAATCAAAAAGAGACATTCACCGCAATGTTCATTGTATCACTCTTTACAATATCGAGGTAATGGAAGCAACCTAAATGCCCACAGACAGACGAATGCATAAAGCAGTGGTACATATATAAAATGGAATATTACTAAGCCATGAAAAGGAATGAAATTAGTCATTTGTAGAGACGTCGATGGATCTAGAGACTGTTATACAGAGTGAAGTAAGTCAGAAAGAGAAAAACAAATCTTGTATATTCATGCATATATGTGGAACCTAGAAAAACTGTACAGATTAACCATTTTGCAAGGCATAAATAGAGCAACAGATGTAGACAACAAACGTATGGACAACAAGGGGGGAAAGCTGTTGGGGGGGTTGGTGGTGGGAGGAGTTGAGAGACTGGGATTGGCATGTATACATTTATATGTATAAAATAGATAACCAATAAGAACCTGCTGTATAAAAATATAAAATAAAATTCAAAATTAAAAAGAAATAAAATTAAAAAAATAAAACAGAAAAAACAATTATTCCCTTCACATACATGTATTTATATGAATAAATTATTTCTATGCTTATATCTGTAAATACAAAAAAGAGGAATAAAATCTACCTTGAACCAAAAACGAAAAAGAGAAAAAAAACACAGAACCCACCAGTTCCACAGAGGAAAACCGTATCAGGGCACTTGCTCCAGTTGTAAACAATTCTGAAGTTGGTCAGTGGTGGGGAATCGTCTCCCATTCAGCCAGCAGCCCCCATGCAACAAGCGTCCTCATTGCAAAGCTGGGGCACCGTGCCGAGGCATCTGTGAGTAAACGTGAGCTGAGCCCCAGGCCAGTTGCTGCTGAACTATTCCCACCCGTCCCAGGTAAAACACCTGAATATATACAAGGACTTGAAAGCCTAGAGGAAGGGCCATAGAGCCACACGAGTGACAGCATACCGGCCGACTTGGTGCCTGCAGGCCAGCCAGGATGGTCCTGGCCCTGGGTGCTCTTCTGGAAGATTTCCATTTCCCTGCCTGAGATACCCGTCCTGTCCCTGCCCCCACTGCTTTTTTCCTTCCTCACCTCTGCCCAGGGAGAAATTCCAGCAGCAGGTATGGGTGACACATCCTCTTCTTTAGCAGGTGGCAGCCTGGCAACTGCTGCAGAAAGTCCAGCAGAGCCCCACTCACACTGGGCCACCCACAAAGCCGTGGCCTCTCACTCCCTCCCACCAGCCCAGCCCCGAGACTGCTGACAGGGCAGAGAAAATGGCGTCAGGCACGGCTGCAGGGCCTCTTGCTGCCTGGAGTGGTATTTATATTGATCTCAACCCAGGCACACCTGGGGAGGGCTGGCCGGCACGGTAAGGCTGCCCAGGTCAGCCAATCATCATCCCTCAGGGGCTCACAGTGGCAGAAAATGGAACTTGCTGAACCGGCCAGGTCCAAGGAACAGGTGTGGGCTCCTGAGAGTCAGGATAGACAAGGGGCTGCAGCTTTGGCTTGTTTTCTAATCATTTTATCTGGCCCATGAGTGGGAGACAACTTCAAGAAAACCCTCTCCTAATGAGAGGAACCCAGGAGTCAGGGAGAGGAGGGGTGGGTGGTGGTTGGAGACAGAGGCCTGGTGCCCCGGGTGCAGTGGAAGTCTCTGGAAGACCAGGTGGAGGGAGGCCGCACAGAGTGATGCCCAGGGTCACAGACCTGTCGCAGCTGCTGTTTGTTAGTTCAAGTCCTGCTCTGAGGTGCTCTGTGTCAGCTCTGAGCGACAGGTGAGCTGGGGGTGCTCTGCAATGAGGGCTATGTGCACGGTTCCTGTGTGCCCAGCCCTGCCACGGTACCTGCAAGGGTAGCTCTGTATCCTGGGAGGGGCCTGACCACGAGAGCCCCGTGGGCTGGGGTGGGGGTGGGGTACCTGCCCAGGTGAGCTCCATATTCTGGGATTGGTCTGACCACGAGAGCCCCATGGGCTGCTGGGGACCTGGTAAAGGATGTCAGGACAGTCAGTGAAGCCACCGAGGATATACCTCCAGCTGCTCCTAATTCCTACACCCTGCTGGTCATTCTACCAACCACCAGGACATGGTATTCTGTATTAGTCTTCAATGATGCCTTCTTTTGTATTCCATTAGTCCCAGAGTCACAAGAAATTTTGGCTTGTGAGTGGCAGGACTCAACATACAGCTAAAACAATACTTCCGGGCCGTCTTGCCCCAAGGGTGCAAAAATTCCCACACCATCTTTGGGGAAAGCTTAGCTAAAGACCTAAAAGTTCTACCTCTGGGAAAGGAAACCCTCCTTCAGTACGCAGACGACATTCTGATCGCCAGCCCTACTAAGGAGGCCTCTGAACTACCAAGCCAATAAAGGATAGAAGTTGTCCAAGAAAAAGCTCAAATATCACAGACTGCAGTGACCTGCCTGGGCTTCGTTCTCACAGAAGGTCGGAGAAGCCCATCCCAGGAAAGGGAAGAAACCATTTTCAGCCTTACCCCTTTCTAAAACTAGAAGACAGCTTAGGGGTTCCTGGGGAGGCCAGGGTTTGCTGCTTCTGGATCCCTAACTACAGTCTACTAGCTGGGCCTCTATATGAAACACTGAAAGGAAAAGATGATGATCCTTTTGAATAGAATCCAGAAGTGGCCTTTCAAGAATGGAAAGAGCAGTCAATTCAGACCCTTGCCCTGGAACTCCCTAATTTAGCTAAACCCTTTGACCTTTACATTCCCGGTGAAAGGTGAATCGCCATTGGAGAATTAGTGCAAAAACTGGGACCACTTGAAATGGAACAATGCAAGAATGCCATCCAGGTAGGATAAACTACGGGCACCAAGGGGCTTGGCCCACTGCCACATCTGGCCAAGATACTGGCGGTATCTAAAAACCTGGAAATCAGCAGCCCAAAAGGCCACCTCCCTCCTAAGGGAAAAGGACCCCACGTGGTGATCCTAACCACCAACCATGCCCTGAAGTTGCAGGGTTCGCTCCGTGGGCACACCAACCTCGAGTGAGGAGGCCCTCCAACTCCAACATCCAGAGAGATAACCGGGGGCAACAGGGCACCATGACGACTCATGTGAACATCACTTGACCTGGAGTTTCTCTCATAAAACAACAAGAGTGTGTCCCAAAAGAGTAGACTACTGCTTGCAGGACTTACTGCACGCAGAGGGGAGCTAATAATCTTGGTGGGGGAACCGTATATCACACTGTCACCATAGAAAAGCCTACAGACACCGTGATGATGGTGGCCAATAAGACCAGCTGGACTCCTGTTTACTTCAAAAGGCTGTTGGCTCAGTGGCCATCATGGTCCTTGATCACCACTGACCCTGGACTGTCTGGGAGTTGAGCAGGCAGGGCTCTGACACCTGGTGCTGTTTGTACGTTAATTCAGGAGCCTAATTGAAGAAAGCGCAGACTACTGGTCAGAGCATCTAGGCTGGCAGAAACGGTCAGCCTAAGGTGGCCGAACAAATGTGGGGCGGGGTGAAACCGGCCCCCACAGCGTCTCTGCACATCTCTTTCCTGGACCCTTAAAGGTCATTAGAATCTATAACACTTCCAATGCTGGTGCTCAGGTGGACGAGCAGGGAGGCAGGGGGCCTGGGGACAATCAACGTCACCTGGAGGCTGCTGGGGAGAAGCTCTGACCCTCGCCCCCGGGTATGAGGGCTCCCAACTCAGCACTCAGCAGTTACAGAAGAAGGGTCTGCACCCTCAGCACTCCAAGAATGAGGAACGGGACAAAAGGCAGAGGAGGGGTTTGTCCCCAGCAAAGCCCATTAAAAATCCCTGGGAGATAAAAATAGAATCTGGGCAATAAAGTCAAGTCTAACCTTTTTTATCCTTTGTGCTTTGTCTAATTTCATGTGCTCCTAGGGTCCCGCATGCAGAGGTTCCACACCCGGCACTTCAGACCAGATTTCCTAGTGCAGAATGGCTGGGACGACACCTCAGCTCCTGGGGCCCAGTGCAGACTCCGCGATATAGAGCCTGAGCTGCAGCCAACCCGGCCCTCGAGAGCTCCGCCCCCTCCCTCCCACTGACTCTGACAGGATCTCTACACAACAGCCCAGCCCACAGCCCACGGGGTAGTGCATGCTCTCACCTCTCCATTCTCTGATCAAAATATAAAGTTTCCTTTGCTTGTGAACCAAACTCAGTCTCGATCTGTTGGCCCCAATGACACTGGGCAGGGGGACACTTGTTGGGGTCCACTCTGGAGGATCAGTAACAGAAATTGAGACTATTGTAACCTCAATGAACAGATGTGTGAGCCAAACTGTAGTTAACATAGAACAGTGTATAAGGCTCGGGTAAAATAAGATGTTTCTAACACTTCCATTTGATATTTCCATCACTTTATTATAAGCAAGTTCAGTGAAAAGGTTTGTCTTATTTGTCAGGTCAATATTAGAGAAACGAAGTGATTTCTTTCCAAGGATGTACATCTAATAATCTTGGTTAAAGCTTCAATCTTGTTTTAAATGCTTTTCCATTGAAAATGATACCTCTCTTTCATCTCCCCCATTTCTGAGAAGTATAAAATCTTATAATTTATTATTACCAAAGGGGAAAGGTGGGTGGAGGGATAAATTAACAGTTTGGGATTAACACATACACACTGCTATGTATAAAATAGATCATCAACAAGGAACTACTGTATAGCACAGGGAACTACACTCAACATTTTGCAATAAGCTATAAGGGGAAATAATCTGGAAAAGAATAGATATTTTTATTGTCATTGTCATCTATCAATGACAGTTAAAGTGTAACCTAAGGGAAGCTGGTGGTGAGTGCTTCTGACCCTGAAGACTTCAATCATCTAAAGTTTGGACTCTGCCTACTTCCCCAGGCCCTTAATGAACATATGTGTAGCCGTAGCTTAAAAAATTCCCCAGTTTGGGTTTCGGGCAGACACTGATTTTGAAAAAGCCCTGGTGTTCTCCTTACATGAATGGGACTCTTCCTACTGCTAAAACATGTCTGTCACACCCAGAGGATGGTATACCGTCTGATTGGGAAGAGTTTGGAAAAGGCATCTCATCTCCTCATCTCCTGGTGCTCGGGTTCACCCCTCCAGCGTCTTTACTAACAGTCTCCCCACTTGGAGATGTCAGCACTGTCAACATCCTGTTGCGTACAGTTTGGAATTTGTCCAGAGGATGAAGCGGAAGGATGAGGAACAATGAGAGACAAGTCCTAGGTGTTCAGACAGGCACATGTCACTCTAATTTCCAACCAGGAAGACGAATTGACCAAAGGCTAGGGTTGCCCATGGAAACAGTATAGGGCTTGAGGAAATCCCGCTGCTTTGTGGCCAGTTCCCATAAACACAAGTTGAACAATGGAACTCAGGGGCAGTAAAATTCACGAAACTGCAGAGTTGAAAATATCCATCACTGAAAAATGTCTTGAGGAAAGTCAGAGAAAAGGACTTGTAAGCAAGGGAGAATGGCAGGAAAGGGATCTGAGGAGGTAGAAAGGACTCGCCATTAAGCACGAGAAAAGGAGCTGAACATTGCCAACATTGCAGTTGGCCAAAAAGGGTGTATGCGTTTTTTTCTGTATATATTCAAGAAAAGGGCATACACTTTTTTAGCCAAGCAAACAGGTGGGCACTGGAAGTCAATACTACAAAAGATATCACTTCGCATCAGTCAGAAGAGCCATCCTCATAAAGCGTAAACAACAGAAATGCAGGACAGGGCAAGGAGAAGAGGGAGCCCTGTGAGACTTATAGTGGAAATGTATATTGCCAACGGCCATTCTGGAGAAGTGTATTGTGTTTACTAAAGCATCTAAAAAATGAGCTACAGAGCATAGGGCACTTGCACTCATGGGCGTATATCTTGGGAAAAACAAAAATCGAGAGGACACAGGCACCCCAATGTTTACCCCCTCTCTGTTTAAAAGATCCTCGACTAGGATATAACTTAAATGTCTCTGGAGAGAAAAAATGGATAGAGATGTGGTACTTAGGTAGAGTGGAATATTATTCAGCCTGGAAATCAATGAACTATGGCCAGTTGTAACAACTCCGGAGGAGTTACGTATGATCATTCTAAGTGACATAATTCAAAAAGAAAAAGACACATATCATAAGATATCACTTAAAGGTGGAATCCAAAATGGCTACACATGAAATAAATTACAAAACAAAAACATAGTCAAATATGTAGGAAACACGCATAAGGCTGCTAAACGGGAAAGGTGGGGAGGGGTGAGGCATCATCCAGGAGGTTGAAATTAGCAAAGATACCATTCCAAATACCAAACTGATAATCAACAAAGCCTACACGGTAGCTAAAAGAACTGCACTCAGCACACTCAAGTCACCGGAAAAGAATATATACGACTGGTAAGAATGTGAAAAAGAATTTACTGATGTCTCTCTGTACGTGAATCAAGTGGATGTACAGCAGCAAGAAACAGAGCTTTGAAAATCAGCTGTAACCAATATAGTAACAAATTGAAAAAAATAAACGACAGAGAGACAGAGAAAACCTCTTACAACTTTTCCTCAGGGACGGTGATGCAACATGGATTGAACACATCTAGACCCACAGCAGGATGAGACATAAGGCTGGAAACTGTTTGCACTAAGAGAAATGTGAGGTTGGGTGAGGAAATGCACACCCTTTAAAGTAATACTACCTGGTACCCATTCAATGGGTCCCAAATCTGCAGGTTCAAGGGATCTTCCTACAGCTAAAACATGCATGGAAAACCCAGAGGACTGTACACCATGTGATCGGGAGATGTGTCTAAAATGCAGCTCATTTATCCTCTCCTGGTGCTCCTGTTCACCATTCCAGCCACGTTACTTAGAATCTCCCCACTTGGAGAATCAGCACATTTCAACTTCTGTTTCACACATTTTGCAAATTGTGAGGAGGATGAACGGGAAGAGGGGGAACCAATGAGAGAATAGTTGTAGGGGTTTGGACGGGCACATATCACTCTAATTTCCCATTAAGAATAAGAATTGAAAAAAGGCTCAGCCCGCCTCGCCAGAGCCAAAATAGGGCCTGAAGCAATCCTGCGGGTTTGAGGCCAGCTCACAAAAGAGCAACTTAAAAAATGGAGCTCAGGGTCACTGCAATTCACAAACCTGCAGAGTTATAAATGAAAACTAACGTCCAAAACTATGTTGAGGTAAGGCAAAGAAGAGGATCTGAATGCAAGACAGAATTGCAAGAAACAGATTTCAAGAGATAGATTGGACTCGTCTTTAAAGCACATGAAAAGCGGCAGAATTTCGACAATGATGCAGTTGGCCCAAAAGGGCGTATGCGTTTTTCCTGATTATATTCAGGAAAAAACGCATACGCACTTTATGGGCAACGAAGCAAGCAAGCAATGCAAATGTGCACAACAAAGAAGTCTCATTTCCCACCGGTCAACAGGGCCATCCTAAAAAATTGTAAAAACCAGAAATGCAGGACAGGCCATGGAGAACAGGGAGCCTTTATACGCTGATGGGCAGTGTGTGAACTGCCGAGAGCCACTCTGGAGAAGTGTATGGTGGTTCCTAAATCATCTAAAAAACAGAGCTACAGAGCATAGGACACTTCCAATCATGGGAATATATCTAGGGAACTCTAAAAATCAACAAGACACAAGCACACCACAGTTTAGGGCTACTCTGTTTACAAGAACCTCAACTTCAGTACACCTTAAATATCCCAGGAAAGAGAACAATGGATAAAGAAGATGTGGTACTTATGTACAATGGAATATCTCTTCACCATGAAATCAATGTAATAAGGCTAGTAGAAGGATAAAGAGTGGATTTAGGTCCGATAATACTACTTGAAATAAGTCAAACAGAAAAAGAAACATATCATAAGATATCACTTATAGAGGGAGGGTAAATATGGCTGCACAAGAAATGAATTACAGAACAGTGTCTCACATTTAGAAAACACACTTATGTCAGCTTAAGGGGAAAGGAGAGGTGGGGTGATGCATAAAAGCAGAGTTTGAAATTAGCACAGATACCGTTCAATAAACCAAATAGATATTAGACAAGATCTACACCTTGCTCAATGAACTGGCCTCAACACACCTTATAAACCGCAGAGAAATATATCTGAGTAATAAGAATCTTAAAATCCATGTATTGATATATCTCCATAAGGGAATCAAGTGTGTGCAGAGCGGCACAAACACAGCAGTGAAAATGAGCTAAACCCCATTATAGAAATAAATTTTAAAAACAAAACGCAGAAACAATGAAAGAGAGAAAAATTCTTACAAAATTTGCTCAGGGGCTGTGATGCAACCTGGATTGACCACATATAAACCCACAGCTGGATAACACATAAGGCTGGACACTTGGGGCTGAGAGGATTGGTGAGTTTTAGTGAGCAACTGCCAAAAGTTTAATGCAATACTTCATGCTACTCATTCCAAGGGTCCCAACAATCCAGGTTGAAGGGAATCTTCCTACAGCTAAACCATGCTTGGGAAACCCAGCGACTGGTATACCATATGATCGGGAAAGGTTTCTAAAACGCACCTCATTTTTCCTCTCCTGGGGCTCCGGATCGACATTCCAGCCGCTTTACTAACAACATCCTCACATGGAGAGTCAATGCCTTTAAGTTCTGGTATCGCACAGTCTGCAGTTAGTGCGGAGGATGAATGGGAATAGGGGGAACCAGTGAGAAACAAGCTGTAGCGGTTTCAATGGGCACATGTCACTCTAATTTCACATCAGTAAGAAGAATAAACCAAAGGCACAGCAAGGTGCCCCAGAAGAAGAATAGGGCCTGAAGGAATCCTGTGGTTATGAGGCAAGATCACAAAAATATGAGCTGAAAAATGGAGCTAAGGGCCACTGCAATTCAAAAACGTGCAGAGTTATAAAGGCCAACTATTTTCAAAAACTATATTGAGGTAAGGCTATGAAGAGGCATTGAAAGCAAGGCAGAATTGCAGGAAACCTATTTCAGGAGGTAGACAGGAATTGCATTTAAAGCATAGGAAAAGAGGCAGAACGACGACAATGATGCACTTGGACAAAAAGGGCGTATACGTTTTTTCCTGAATATATTCAGGAAAAAACGCATACGCCCTTTTTGGCCAACCAAGCAAGCTTGCAAAGGAAATCTGCACTACAATGAAGTCTCACTTCCCCCCAGTCAAAAGGGCCATCTGAAAAAAGTGTAAAATCCAGAAAGGCAGGACAGGCCATGGAGAACTGGGAGCATTGTTATGCTGATGGGTGGGATGTAAATTGCCAACAGCCACTCGGGAGAAGTGTATGGTGTTTCCTGAAACATCTAAAAAACAAAGCAACAGAGCCTAGGGCACTTCCACTTATGGTCCTATAGCTTAGGGAAATTAAAATCAAAAAGACACAGCCACCCCAAAGTTTGGGACGGCTCTGTTTACAAGAACCTCGTTTACGGGACAAGTTCAATATTGCAGAAAGCAAAAAATGGATAAAGAAGTTGTGGTACTTACGTACAATGCAATATCACTCAGCAATGACATCTATGTCATCAGGCCCGTAGCAGCATAATGAGTGGATTCAGGTATGATGATTCTAACTGAAATAAGTCACACAGAAAAAGAAACATCATAAGATATCACTAATACACGGAATGTAAACTTGCTACACAGGAACAGAGTTACAAAACAGAATAAGGTCTCAAATTTAGAAAACCAACTTATGCTTGCTTAAGGGGAAAGGTGAGTTGGGGTGCTGCATAAAACCAGAGATTGAAATGAGCACAGATAAAGTTCCTTAAGCCAAATATGGAATAGACAAGAGCTACTCCTTGCTCAACGAGATGGACTCAACACCCCATATTAAACGCCTAAGTATGTACCTGACTAGTAAGTATCTTAAAACCTATGGATTGCTATGTCTCCAAAAGAGAATCAAGCGTGTGTACAGGGGCATAAACGCAGCAGTGATAGGATTGGAGAGGTTCGGTGAGCAAATGAAGACCCTTTGAAGTCATATTGCATGGTACCTATTCGACGGGTCTCAACTCTCCAGGTTTAAGGGATTCTTTCTTCAGCTAAATCACGCATGTGGAACCCAGAGTATGATCAACCGTGTGATCGGGAGATGTGTTCAAATATGTCTCAGTTTCCGTCCCCTGGTTCTCGGGTGCAACATTCCAGATGCTTTACTAACACTCTCCCGACTTGGAGAGTCAGTGCCTTTAACCTCCTGTTTGGCCCAGTTTGCAATTTCTGCGGAAGATGAACAGGAATAGTGAGGACCAATGAGAGACTAGTTGGAGGTGTCTGGACAGGCAAATTTAACTCTCATTTCCCACCAGGAAGAGGAATTAACCAAAGGCTCAGCATCCCGTGCCAGAACCAGATTAGGGCCTGAAGCAATCCTGCAGTGTTGCGGGCAGCTCACAAGAAAGCGAGTTGAAGAAAGGAGCTCAGGGGCACTGTAATTCACAAACCTGCAGAGTTATAAATGACAGCTATCGTCCAAAAATATACTGAAGTAAGGCTGCCAAGAGGACTTGAAAGCGGGGCAGAATTGCAGGAAACCGATTTCAGGAGGTCGACTGGAATTGCATTTAAAGCATAGGAAAAAAGGCAGAACGTCCACAATGATGCACTTGAACAAAAAGGGCGTATGCGTTTTTTCCTGAATATATTCAGGAAAAAATGCATACGCCCTTTTTGGCCAACCAAGCAAGCTTGCAAAGGAAATCTGCACTACAATGAAGTCTCACTTCCCCCTGGTAAAAAGGGCCATCTGAAAAAAGTGTAAAATCCAGAAAGGCAGTACAGGCCATGGAGAACTGGGAGCCTGGTTATGCTGATGAGTGGGATGTAAATTGCCAACAGCCACTCGGGAGAAGTGTATGGTGTTTCCTGAAACATCTAAAAAACAAAGCAACAGAGCCTAGGGCACTTCCACTTATGGTCCTATAGCTTAGGGAAATTAAAATCAAAAAGACACAGCCACCCCGAAGTTTGGGACGGCTCTGATTACAAGAACCTCGTTTATGGGACAAGTTCAATATTGCAGAAAGCGAAAAATGGATAAAGAAGTTGTGGTACTTACGTACAATGCAATATCACTCAGCAATGACATCTATGTCATCAGGCCCGTAGCAGCATAATGAGTGGATTCAGGTATGTTGATTCTAACTGAAATAAGTCACACAGAAAAAGAAACATCATAAGATATCACTAATACACGGAATGTAATCTTGGCTACACAGGAACTGGATTACAAAAGAGAAGAGGGTCTCAAATTTAGAAAACCAACTTATGCTTGCTTAAGGGGAAAGGTGTTTTGGGGTGGTGCATAAAACCAGAGATTTAAATGATCACAGATAAAGTTCCTTAAGCCAAATGTGTAATAGACAAGAGCTACTCCTTGATCAACGAAATGGACTCAACACCCCATATTAAACGCCTAAGAATGTACATGACTAGTAAGTATCTTAAAACCTATGGATTGCTATGTCTGCGAAAGAGAATCAAGCGTGTGTACAGGGGCATAAACGCAGCAGTGATAGGATTGGAGAGGTTCGGTGAGCAAATGAAGACCCTTTGAAGTCATATTGCATGGTACCCGTTCCACGGGTCTCAACTCTCCAGGTTTAAGGGATTCTTCCTTCAGCTAAAACATGCATGTGGAACCCAGAGTATGATCAACCGTGTGATCGGGAGACGTGTTCCAATATGTCTCAGTTTTCTCCCCTGGTACTCGGGTGCAACATTCCAGACACTTTACTAACACTCTCCCAACTTGGAGAGTCAGTGCCTTTAACCTCCTGTTTGGCCCAGTTTGCAATTTCTGTGGAAGATGAACAGGAATAGGGAGAACCAAAGAGAGACTAGCTGGAGGTGTCTGGACGGGCAAATTTAACTCTCATTTCCCACCAGGAAGAGGAATTAACCAAAGGCTCAGCATGCCATGCCGGAACCAGATTAGGGCCTGAAGCAATCCTGCGGTGTTGCGGCCAGCTCACAAGAAAGCGAGTTGAAGAAAGGAGCTCAGGGGCACTGTAATTCACAAACCTGCAGAGTTATAAATGACAGCTATCGTCCAAAAATATACTGAAGTAAGGCTGCCAAGAGGACTTGAAAGCGGGGTAGAATTGCAGGAAACCGATTTCAGGAGGTAGACTGGAATTGCATTTAAAGCATAGGAAAAGAGGCAGAACGTCGACAATGATGCACTTGGCCAAAAAGTGCGTATGCGTTTTTTCCTGAATATATTCAGGAAAAAATGCATACACACTTTTTGGCCAACCAAGCAAGCTTGCAAAGGAAATCTGCACTACAATGAAGTCTCACTTCCCCCCGGTCAAAAGGGCCATCTGAAAAAAGTGTAAAATCCAGAAAGGCAGGACAGGCCATGGAGAACTGGGAGCCTTGTTATGCTGATGGGCGGGATGTACATTGCCAAGAGCCACTCGGGAGAAGTGTATGGTGATTCCTGAAACATCTAAAAAACAAAGCAACAGAGCCTAGGGCACTTCCACTTATGGTCCTATAGCTTAGGGAAATTAAAATCAAAAAGACACAGCCACCCCAAAGTTTGGGACGGCTCTGTTTACAAGAACCTCGTTTACGGTACAAGTTCAATAGCGCAGAAAGCGAAAAATGGATAAAGAAGTTGTGGTACTTACGTACAATGCAATATCACTCAGCAATGAAATCTATGTCATGAGGCCCGTAGCAGCATATTGAGTGGATTCAGGTATGATGATTCTAACTGAAATAACTCACACAGAAAAAGAAACATCATAAGATATCACTAATACACGGTATGTAAACTTGGCTACACAGGAACTGGATTACAAAAGAGAACAGGGTCTCAAATTTAGAAAACCAACTTATGCTTGCTTAAGGGGAAAGGTGAGTTGGGGTGCTGCATAAAACCAGAGATTGAAATGAGCACAGATAAAGTTCCTTAAGCCAAATATGGAATAGACAAGAGCTACTCCTTGCTCAACGAAATGGACTCAAAACCCCATATTAAACGCCTAAGAATGTACCTGACTAGTAAGTATCTTAAAACCTATGGATTGCCATGTCTCCGAAAGAGAATCAAGCATGTGTACAGGGGCATAAACGCAGCAGTGATAGGATTGGAGAGGTTCGGTGAGCAAATGAAGACCCTTTGAAGTCATATTGCATGGTACCCATTCCACGGGTCTCAACTCTCCAGGTTTAAGGGATTCTTCCTTCAGCTGAAACATGCATGTGGAACCCAGAGTATGATCAACCGTGTGATCGGGAGACGTGTTCCAATATGTCTCAGTTCTCGTCCCCTGGTACTCGGGTACAACATTCCAGACGCTTTACTAACACTCTCCCGACTTGGAGAGTCAGTGCCTTTAACGTCCTGTTTGGCCCAGTTTGCAATTTCTGCGGAAGATGAACAGGAATAGGGAGGACCAATGAGAGACTAGCTGGAGGTGCCTGGACGGGCAAATTTAACTCTCATTTCCCACCAGGAAGAGGAATTAACCAAAGGCTCAGCGTGCCGTGCCGGAAAAAGATTAGGGCCTGAAGCAATCCTGCGGTGTTGCGGCCAGCTCACAAGAAAGCGAGTTGACGAAAGGAGCTCGGGGCACTGTAATTCACAAACCTGCAGAGTTATAAATGACAGCTATTGTCCAAAAATATACTGAAGTAAGGCTCCCAAGAGTACTTGAAAGCTGCGCAGAATTGCAGGAAACCGATTTCAGGAGGTAGACTGGAATTGCATTTAAAGCATAGGAAAAGAGGCAGAACGTCCACAATGATGCACTTGGCCTAAAAGGGCGTATGCATTTTTTCCTGAATATATTCAGGAAAAAATGCATACGCGCTTTTTGGCCAACTAAGCATGCTTGCAAAGGAAATCTGCACTAAAATGAAGTCTCACTTCCCCCGGGTCACAAGGGCGATCTGAAAAATGTGTAAAATCCAGAAAGGCAGGACTGGCCATGGAGAACTTGGAGCCTTGTTATGCTGATGGGCGGGATGTAAATTGCCAACAGCCACTTGGGAGAAGTGTATGGTGTTTCCTGAAAGTTCTAAGAAACAAAGCAACAGAGCCTAGGGCACTTCCACTTATGGTCCTATAGCTTAGGGAAATTAAAATCAAACAGACACAGCCACCCCAATGTTTGGGACGGCTCTGTTTACAAGAACCTCGTTTACGGTACAAGTTCAATATCGCAGAAAGTGAAAAATGGATAAAGAAGTTGTGGTACTTATGTACAACGCAATATCACTCAGCAATGAAATCTATGTCATCAGGCCCATAGCAGGATAATGTGTGGATTCAGTTATGATGATTCTAACTGAAATAAGTCACAGAGAAAAAGAAACATCATAAGATATCACTAATACACGGAATGTAAAGTTGCTACACAGTAACTGAATTACAAAATAGAATAAGGTGTCAAATTTAGAAAACCAAATTATGCTTGCTTAAGGGGAAAAGTGAGTTGGGGTGCTGCACAAAAACACATATTGAAATGAGCACAGATAAAGTTCCTTAAGCCAAATATGTAATAGACAAGAGCTACTCCTTGCTCAACGAGATGGACTCAACACCCCATATTAAACGGCTAAGTATGTACCTGACTAGTAAGTATCTTAAAACCTATGGATTGCTATGTCTCCGAAAGAGAATCAAGTGTGTGTACAGGGGCATAAACGCAGCAGTGATACGATTGGAGAGGTTCAGTGAGCAAATGAAGACCCTTTGAAGTCATATTGCATGGTACATATTCCACGGGTCTCAACTCTCCAGGTTTAAGGGATTCTTCCTTCAGCTAAAACACGCATGTGGAACCCAGAGTATGATCAACCGTGTGATCCTGAGACGTGTTCAAATATGTCTCATTTCTCGTCACCTGGTACTTGGGTGCAACATTCCAGATGCTTCACTAACCCTCTCCCGACTTTGAGAGTCAGTGCCTTTAACCTCCTGTTTGGCCCAGTTTGCAATTTCTCCGGAAGATGAACAGGAATAGGGAGAACCAATGAGAGACTAGCTGGAAGTGTCTGGACGGGCAAATTTAACTCTCATTTCCGACCAGGAAGAGGAATTAACCAAAGGCTCAGCGTGCCATGGCGGAACAAGATTAGGGCTTGAATCAATCCTGCGGTGTTCCGGGCAGCTCACAAGAAAGCGAGTTGAAGAAAGGAGCTCAGGGGCACTGTAATTCACAAACCTGCAGAGTTATAAATGACAGCTATCGTCCAAAAATATACTGAAGTAAAGCTGCCAAGAGGACTTGAAAGCGGGGCAGAATTGCAGGAAACCGATTTCAGGAGGTAGACTGGAATTGCATTTAAAGCATAGGAAAAGAGGCATAACGTCCACAATGATGCACTTGGCCAAAAAGGGCGTATGCGTTTTTTCCTGAATATATTCAGGAGAAAATGCATACGCCCTTTTTGGCCAACCAAGCAAGCTTGCAAAGGAAATCTGCACTACAATGTAGTCTCACTACCCCCAGGTCAAAAGGGCCATCTGAAAAAAGTGTAAAATCCAGAAAGGCAGGACAGGCCATGGAGAACTGGGAGCCTTGTTATGCTGATGAGTGGGATGTAAATTGCCAACAGCCACTCGGGAGAAGTGTATGGTGTTTCCTGAAACATCTAAAAAACAAAGCAACAGAGCCTAGGGCACTTCCACTTATGGTCCTATAGCTTAGGGAAATTAAAATCAAAAAGACACAGCCACCCAAATGTTTGGGACGGCTCTGATTACAAGAACCTCGTTTACGGTACAAGTTCAATATCGCAGAAAGTGAAAAATGGATAAAGAATTTGTGGTACTTACGTACAATGCAATATCACTCAGCAATGAAATCTATTTCATCAGGCCCGTAGCAGCATAATGAGTGGGTTCAGGTATGAGGATTCTAACTGAAATAAGTCACACAGAAAAAGAAACATCATAAGATATCACTAATACACGGAATGTAAACTTGCTACACAGGAACTGAATTACAAAACAGAATAAGGTCTCAAATTTAGAAAACCAACTTATGCTTGCTTAAGCGGAAAGGTGAGTTGGGGTGCTGCACAAAAACACAGATTCAAATGAGCACAGATAAAGTTCCTTAAGCCAAATATGTAATAGACAAGAGCTACTCCTTGCTCAACGAGATGGACTCAACACCCCATATTAAACGCCTAAGAATGTACCTGACTAGTAAGTATCTTAAAACCTATGGACTGCTATGTCTCTGAAAGAGAATCAAGCGTGTGTACAGGGGCATAAACGCAGCAGTGATAGGATTGGAGAGGTTCGGTGAGCAAATGAAGACCCTTTGAAGTCATATTGCATGGTACCCATTCCACGGGTCTCAACTCTCCAGGTTTAAGGGATTCTTCCTTCAGCTAAAACACGCATGTGGAACCCAGAGTATGATCAACCGTGTGATCCTGAGACGTGTTCAAATATGTCTCATTTCTTGTCACCTGGTACTTGGGTGCAATATTCCAGATGCTTCACTAACACTCTCCCGACTTGGAGAGTCAGTGCCTTTAACCTCCTGTTTGGCCCAGTTTGCTATTTCTGCGGAAGATGAACAGGAATAGGGAGAACCAATGAGAGACTAGCTGGAAGTGTCTGGACGGGCAAATTTAACTCTCATTTCCGACCAGGAAGAGGAATTAACCAAAGGCTCAGCGTGCCATGGCGGAACAAGATTAGGGCCTGAATCAATCCTGTGGTGTTCCGGGCAGCTCACAAGAAAGCGAGTTGAAGAAAGGAGCTCAGGGGCACTGTAATTCACAAACCTGCAGAGTTATAAATGACAGCTATCGTCCAAAAATATACTGAAGTAAGGCTGCCAAGAGGACTTGAAAGCGGGGCAGAATTGCAGGAACCCGATTTCAGGAGGTAGACTGGAATTGCATTTAAAGCATAGGAAAAGAGGCAGAACGTCCACAATGATGCACTTGGCCAAAAAGGGCGTATGCGTTTTTTCCTGAATATATTCAGGAGAAAACGCATACGCCCTTTTTGGCCAACCAAGCAAGCTTGCAAAGGAAATCTGCACTACAATGTAGTCTCACTTCCCCCAGGTCAAAAGGGCCATCTGAAAAAAGTGTAAAATCCAGAAAGGCAGGACAGGCCATGGAGAACTGGGAGCCTTGTTATGCTGATGGGTGGGATGTAAATTGCCAACAGCCACTCGGGAGAAGTGTATGGTGTTTCCTGAAACATCTAAAAAACAAAGCAACAGAGCCTAGGGCACTTCCACTTATGGTCCTATAGCTTAGGGAAATTAAAATCAAAAAGACACAGCCACCCAAATGTTTGGGACAGCTCTGATTACAAGAACCTCGTTTACGGTACAAGTTCAATATCGCAGAAAGTGAAAAATGGATAAAGAATTTGTGGTACTTACGTACAATGCAATATCACTCAGCAATGAAATCTATTTCATCAGGCCCGTAGCAGCATAATGAGTGGGTTCAGGTATGAGGATTCTAACTGAAATAAGTCACACAGAAAAAGAAACATCATAAGATATCACTAATACACGGAATGTAAACTTGCTACACAGGAACTGAATTACAAAACAGAATAAGGTCTCAAATTTAGAAAACCAACTTATGCTTGCTTAAGCGGAAAGGTGAGTTGGGGTGCTGCACAAAAACACAGATTCAAATGAGCACAGATAAAGTTCCTTAAGCCAAATATGTAATAGACAAGAGCTACTCCTTGCTCAACGAGATGGACTCAACACCCCATATTAAACGCCTAAGAATGTACCTGACTAGTAAGTATCTTAAAACCTATGGACTGCTATGTCTCTGAAAGAGAATCAAGCGTGTGTACAGGGGCATAAACGCAGCAGTGATAGGATTGGAGAGGTTCGGTGAGCAAATGAAGACCCTTTGAAGTCATATTGCATGGTACCCATTCCACGGGTCTCAACTCTCCAGGTTTAAGGGATTCTTCCTTCAGCTAAAACACGCATGTGGAACCCAGAGTATGATCAACCATGTGATCCTGAGACGTGTTCAAATATGTCTCATTTCTTGTCACCTGGTACTTGGGTGCAACATTCCAGATGCTTCACTAACACTCTCCCGACTTGGAGAGTCAGTGCCTTTAACCTCCTGTTTGGCCCAGTTTGCAATTTCTGCGGAAGATGAACAGGAATAGGGAGAACCAATGAGAGACTAGCTGGAAGTGTCTGGACGGGCAAATTTAACTCTCATTTCCGACCAGGAAGAGGAATTAACCAAAGGCTCAGCGTGCCATGGCGGAACAAGATTAGGGCCTGAATCAATCCTGTGGTGTTCCGGGCAGCTCACAAGAAAGCGAGTTGAAGAAAGGAGCTCAGGGGCACTGTAATTCACAAACCTGCAGAGTTATAAATGACAGCTATCGTCCAAAAATATACTGAAGTAAGGCTGCCAAGAGGACTTGAAAGCGGGGCAGAATTGCAGGAACCCGATTTCAGGAGGTAGACTGGAATTCCATTTAAAGCATAGGAAAAGTGGCAGAACGTCCACAATGATGCACTTGGCCAAAAAGGGCGTATGCGTTTTTTCCTGAATATATTCAGGAGAAAACGCATACGCCCTTTTTGGCCAACCAAGCAAGCTTGCAAAGGAAATCTGCACTACAATGAAGTCTCACTTCCCCCAGGTCAAAAGGGCCATCTGAAAAAAGTGTAAAATCCAGAAAGGCAGGACAGGCCATGGAGAACTGGGAGCCTTGTTATGCTGATGGGTGGGATGTAAATTGCCAACAGCCACTCGGGAGAAGTGTATGGTGTTTCCTGAAACATCTAAAAAACAAAGCAACAGAGCCTAGGGCACTTCCACTTATGGTCCTATAGCTTAGGGAAATTAAAATCAAAAAGACACAGCCACCCTAATGTTTGGGACGGCTCTGATTACAAGAACCTCGTTTACGGTACAAGTTCAATATCGCAGAAAGTGAAAAATGGATAAAGAATTTGTGGTACTTACGTACAATGCAATATCACTCAGCAATGAAATCTATTTCATCAGCCCCGTAGCAGCATAATGAGTGGGTTCAGGTATGAGGATTCTAACTGAAATAAGTCACACACAAAAAGAAACATCATAAGATATCACTAATACACGGAATGTAAACTTGCTACACAGGAACTGAATTACAAAACAGAATAAGGTCTCAAATTTAGAAAACCAACTTATGCTTGCTTAAGCGGAAAGGTGAGTTGGGGTGCTGCACAAAAACACAGATTCAAATGAGCACAGATAAAGTTCCTTAAGCCAAATATGTAATAGACAAGAGCTACTCCTTGCTCAACGAGATGGACTCAACACCCCATATTAAACGCCTAAGAATGTACCTGACTAGTAAGTATCTTAAAACCTATGGACTGCTATGTCTCTGAAAGAGAATCAAGCGTGTGTACAGGGGCATAAACGCAGCAGTGATAGGATTGGAGAGGTTCGGTGAGCAAATGAAGACCCTTTGAAGTCATATTGCATGGTACCCATTCCACGGGTCTCAACTCTCCAGGTTTAAGGGATTCTTCCTTCAGCTAAAACACGCATGTGGAACCCAGAGTATGATCAACCGTGTGATCCTGAGACGTGTTCAAATATATCTCATTTCTTGTCACCTGGTACTTGGGTGCAACATTCCAGATGCTTCACTAACACTCTCCCGACTTGGAGAGTCAGTGCCTTTAACCTCCTGTTTGGCCCAGTTTGCAATTTCTGCGGAAGATGAACAGGAATAGGGAGAACCAATGAGAGACTAGCTGGAAGTGTCTGGACGGGCAAATTTAACTCTCATTTCCGACCAGGAAGAGGAATTAACCAAAGGCTCAGCGTGCCATGGCGGAACAAGATTAGGGCCTGAATCAATCCTGTGGTGTTCCGGCCAGCTCACAAGAAAGCGAGTTGAAGAGAGGAGCTCAGGGGCACTGTAATTCACAAACCTGCAGAGTTATAAATGACAGCTATCGTCCAAAAATATACTGAAGTAAGGCTGCCAAGAGGACTTGAAAGCGGGGCAGAATTGCAGGAACCCGATTTCAGGAGGTAGACTGGAATTCCATTTAAAGCATAGGAAAAGAGGCAGAACGTCCACAATGATGCACTTGGCCAAAAAGGGCGTATGCGTTTTTTCCAGAATATATTCAGGAGAAAACGCATACGCCCTTTTTGGCCAACCAAGCAAGCTTGCAAAGGAAATCTGCACTACAATGAAGTCTCACTTCCCCCAGGTCAAAAGGGCCATCTGAAAAAAGTGTAAAATCCAGAAAGGCAGGACAGGCCATGGAGAACTGGGAGCCTTGTTATGCTGATGGGTGGGATGTAAATTGCCAACAGCCACTTGGGAGAAGTGTATGGTGTTTCCTGAAACATCTAAAAAACAAAGCAACAGAGCCTAGGGCACTTCCACTTATGGTCCTATAGCTTAGGGAAATTAAAATCAAAAAGACACAGCAACCCCAAAGTTTGGGATGGCTCTGATTACAAGAACCTCGTTTACGGTACAAGTTCAATATCGCAGAAAGTGAAAAATGGATAAAGAATTTGTGGTACTTACGTACAATGCAATATCACTCAGCAATGAAATCTATTTCATCAGGCCCGTAGCAGCATAATGAGTGGGTGCAGGTATGAGGATTCTAACTGAAATAAGTCACACAGAAAAAGAAACATCATAAGATATCACTAATACACGGAATGTAAACTTGCTACACAGGAACTGAATTACAAAACAGAATAAGGTCTCAAATTTAGAAAACCAACTTATGCTTGCTTAAGCGGAAAGGTGAGTTGGGGTGCTGCACAAAAACACAGATTCAAATGAGCACAGATAAAGTTCTTTAAGCCAAATATGTAATAGACAAGAGCTACTCCTTGCTCAACGAGATGGACTCAACACCCCATATTAAACGCCTAATAATGTACCTGACTAGTAAGTATCTTAAAACCTATGGACTCCTATGTCTCTGAAAGAGAATCAAACGTGTGTACAGGGGCATAAACGCAGCAGTGATAGGATTGGAGAGGTTCGGTGAGCAAATGAAGACCCTCTGAAATCATATTGCATGGTACCCATTCCACGGGTCTCAACTCTCCAGGTTTAAGGGATTCTTCCTTCAGCTAAAACACGCATGTGGAACCCAGAGTATGATCAACCGTGTGATCCTGAGACGTGTTCAAATATGTCTCATTTCTTGTCACCTGGTACTTGGGTGCAACATTCCAGATGCTTCACTAACACTCTCCCGACTTGGAGAGTCAGTGCCTTTAACCTCCTGTTTGGCCCAGTTTGCAATTTCTGCAGAAGATGAACAGGAATACGGAGAACCAATGAGAGACTAGCTGGAAGTGTCTGGACGGGCAAATTTAACTCTCATTTCCGACCAGGAAGAGGAATTAACCAAAGGCTCAGCGTGCCATGGCGGAACAAGATTAGGGCCTGAATCAATCCTGTGGTGTTCCGGGCAGCTCACAAGAAAGCGAGTTGAAGAAAGGAGCTCAGGGGCACTGTAATTCACAAAACTGCAGAGTTATAAATGACAGCTATCGTCCAAAAATATACTGAAGTAAGGCTGCCAAGAGGACTTGAAAGCGGGGCAGAATTGCAGGAACCCGATTTCAGGAGGTAGACTGGAATTGCATTTAAAGCATAGGAAAAGAGGCAGAACGTCCACAATGATGCACTTGGCCAAAAAGGGCGTATGCGTTTTTTCTTGAATATATTCAGGAGAAAACGCATACGCCCTTTTTGGCCAACCAAGCAAGCTTGCAAAGGAAATCTGCACTACAATGAAGTCTCACTTCCCCCAGGTCAAAAGGGCCATCTGAAAAAAGTGTAAAATCCAGAAAGGCAGGACAGGCCATGGAGAACTGGGAGCCTTGTTATGCTGATGGGTGGGATGTAAATTGCCAACAGCCACTTGGGAGAAGTGTATGGTGTTTCCTGAAACATCTAAAAAACAAAGCAACAGAGCCTAGGGCACTTCCACTTATGGTCCTATAGCTTAGGGAAATTAAAATCAAAAAGACACAGCCACCCAAATGTTTGGGACAGCTCTGATTACAAGAACCTCGTTTACGGTACAAGTTCAATATCGCAGAAAGTGAAAAATGGATAAAGAATTTGTGGTACTTACGTACAATGCAATATCACTCAGCAATGAAATCTATTTCATCAGGCCCGTAGCAGCATAATGAGTGGGTTCAGGTATGAGGATTCTAACTGAAATAAGTCACACAGAAAAAGAAACATCATAAGATATCACTAATACACGGAATGTAAACTTGCTACACAGGAACTGAATTACAAAACAGAATAAGGTCTCAAATTTAGAAAACCAACTTATGCTTGCTTAAGCGGAAAGGTGAGTTGGGGTGCTGCACAAAAACACAGATTCAAATGAGCACAGATAAAGTTCCTTAAGCCAAATATGTAATAGACAAGAGCTACTCCTTGCTCAACGAGATGGACTCAACACCCCATATTAAACGCCTAAGAATGTACCTGACTAGTAAGTATCTTAAAACCTATGGACTGCTATGTCTCTGAAAGAGAATCAAGCGTGTGTACAGGGGCATAAACGCAGCAGTGATAGGATTGGAGAGGTTCGGTGAGCAAATGAAGACCCTTTGAAGTCATATTGCATGGTACCCATTCCACGGGTCTCAACTCTCCAGGTTTAAGGGATTCTTCCTTCAGCTAAAACACGCATGTGGAACCCAGAGTATGATCAACCATGTGATCCTGAGACGTGTTCAAATATGTCTCATTTCTTGTCACCTGGTACTTGGGTGCAACATTCCAGATGCTTCACTAACACTCTCCCGACTTGGAGAGTCAGTGCCTTTAACCTCCTGTTTGGCCCAGTTTGCAATTTCTGCGGAAGATGAACAGGAATAGGGAGAACCAATGAGAGACTAGCTGGAAGTGTCTGGACGGGCAAATTTAACTCTCATTTCCGACCAGGAAGAGGAATTAACCAAAGGCTCAGCGTGCCATGGCGGAACAAGATTAGGGCCTGAATCAATCCTGTGGTGTTCCGGGCAGCTCACAAGAAAGCGAGTTGAAGAAAGGAGCTCAGGGGCACTGTAATTCACAAACCTGCAGAGTTATAAATGACAGCTATCGTCCAAAAATATACTGAAGTAAGGCTGCCAAGAGGACTTGAAAGCGGGGCAGAATTGCAGGAACCCGATTTCAGGAGGTAGACTGGAATTCCATTTAAAGCATAGGAAAAGAGGCAGAACGTCCACAATGATGCACTTGGCCAAAAAGGGCGTATGCGTTTTTTCCTGAATATATTCAGGAGAAAACGCATACGCCCTTTTTGGCCAACCAAGCAAGCTTGCAAAGGAAATCTGCACTACAATGAAGTCTCACTTCCCCCAGGTCAAAAGGGCCATCTGAAAAAAGTGTAAAATCCAGAAAGGCAGGACAGGCCATGGAGAACTGGGAGCCTTGTTATGCTGATGGGTGGGATGTAAATTGCCAACAGCCACTCGGGAGAAGTGTATGGTGTTTCCTGAAACATCTAAAAAACAAAGCAACAGAGCCTAGGGCACTTCCACTTATGGTCCTATAGCTTAGGGAAATTAAAATCAAAAAGACACAGCCACCCTAATGTTTGGGACGGCTCTGATTACAAGAACCTCGTTTACGGTACAAGTTCAATATCGCAGAAAGTGAAAAATGGATAAAGAATTTGTGGTACTTACGTACAATGCAATATCACTCAGCAATGAAATCTATTTCATCAGCCCCGTAGCAGCATAATGAGTGGGTTCAGGTATGAGGATTCTAACTGAAATAAGTCACACACAAAAAGAAACATCATAAGATATCACTAATACACGGAATGTAAACTTGCTACACAGGAACTGAATTACAAAACAGAATAAGGTCTCAAATTTAGAAAACCAACTTATGCTTGCTTAAGCGGAAAGGTGAGTTGGGGTGCTGCACAAAAACACAGATTCAAATGAGCACAGATAAAGTTCCTTAAGCCAAATATGTAATAGACAAGAGCTACTCCTTGCTCAACGAGATGGACTCAACACCCCATATTAAACGCCTAAGAATGTACCTGACTAGTAAGTATCTTAAAACCTATGGACTGCTATGTCTCTGAAAGAGAATCAAGCGTGTGTACAGGGGCATAAACGCAGCAGTGATAGGATTGGAGAGGTTCGGTGAGCAAATGAAGACCCTTTGAAGTCATATTGCATGGTACCCATTCCACGGGTCTCAACTCTCCAGGTTTAAGGGATTCTTCCTTCAGCTAAAACACGCATGTGGAACCCAGAGTATGATCAACCGTGTGATCCTGAGACGTGTTCAAATATATCTCATTTCTTGTCACCTGGTACTTGGGTGCAACATTCCAGATGCTTCACTAACACTCTCCCGACTTGGAGAGTCAGTGCCTTTAACCTCCTGTTTGGCCCAGTTTGCAATTTCTGCGGAAGATGAACAGGAATAGGGAGAACCAATGAGAGACTAGCTGGAAGTGTCTGGACGGGCAAATTTAACTCTCATTTCCGACCAGGAAGAGGAATTAACCAAAGGCTCAGCGTGCCATGGCGGAACAAGATTAGGGCCTGAATCAATCCTGTGGTGTTCCGGCCAGCTCACAAGAAAGCGAGTTGAAGAGAGGAGCTCAGGGGCACTGTAATTCACAAACCTGCAGAGTTATAAATGACAGCTATCGTCCAAAAATATACTGAAGTAAGGCTGCCAAGAGGACTTGAAAGCGGGGCAGAATTGCAGGAACCCGATTTCAGGAGGTAGACTGGAATTCCATTTAAAGCATAGGAAAAGAGGCAGAACGTCCACAATGATGCACTTGGCCAAAAAGGGCGTATGCGTTTTTTCCTGAATATATTCAGGAGAAAACGCATACGCCCTTTTTGGCCAACCAAGCAAGCTTGCAAAGGAAATCTGCACTACAATGAAGTCTCACTTCCCCCAGGTCAAAAGGGCCATCTGAAAAAAGTGTAAAATCCAGAAAGGCAGGACAGGCCATGGAGAACTGGGAGCCTTGTTATGCTGATGGGTGGGATGTAAATTGCCAACAGCCACTTGGGAGAAGTGTATGGTGTTTCCTGAAACATCTAAAAAACAAAGCAACAGAGCCTAGGGCACTTCCACTTATGGTCCTATAGCTTAGGGAAATTAAAATCAAAAAGACACAGCAACCCCAAAGTTTGGGATGGCTCTGATTACAAGAACCTCGTTTACGGTACAAGTTCAATATCGCAGAAAGTGAAAAATGGATAAAGAATTTGTGGTACTTACGTACAATGCAATATCACTCAGCAATGAAATCTATTTCATCAGGCCCGTAGCAGCATAATGAGTGGGTGCAGGTATGAGGATTCTAACTGAAATAAGTCACACAGAAAAAGAAACATCATAAGATATCACTAATACACGGAATGTAAACTTGCTACACAGGAACTGAATTACAAAACAGAATAAGGTCTCAAATTTAGAAAACCAACTTATGCTTGCTTAAGCGGAAAGGTGAGTTGGGGTGCTGCACAAAAACACAGATTCAAATGAGCACAGATAAAGTTCTTTAAGCCAAATATGTAATAGACAAGAGCTACTCCTTGCTCAACGAGATGGACTCAACACCCCATATTAAACGCCTAAGAATGTACCTGACTAGTAAGTATCTTAAAACCTATGGACTCCTATGTCTCTGAAAGAGAATCAAACGTGTGTACAGGGGCATAAACGCAGCAGTGATAGGATTGGAGAGGTTCGGTGAGCAAATGAAGACCCTCTGAAATCATATTGCATGGTACCCATTCCACGGGTCTCAACTCTCCAGGTTTAAGGGATTCTTCCTTCAGCTAAAACACGCATGTGGAACCCAGAGTATGATCAACCGTGTGATCCTGAGACGTGTTCAAATATGTCTCATTTCTTGTCACCTGGTACTTGGGTGCAACATTCCAGATGCTTCACTAACACTCTCCCGACTTGGAGAGTCAGTGCCTTTAACCTCCTGTTTGGCCCAGTTTGCAATTTCTGCGGAAGATGAACAGGAATAGGGAGAACCAATGAGAGACTAGCTGGAGGTGTCTGGACGGGCAAATTTAACTCTCATTTCCCACCAGGAAGAGGAATTAACCAGAGGCTCAGCGTGCCGTGCCGGAACCAGATTAGGGCCTGAAGCAATCCTGCGGTGTTGCGGCCAGCTCACAAGAAAGCGAGTTGAAGAAAGGAGCTCAGGGGCACTGTAATTCACAAACCTGCAGAGTTATAAATGACAGCTATCATCCAAAAATATACTGATGTAAGGCTGCAAAGAGGACTTGAAAGCGGGGCAGAATTGCAGGAACCCGATTTCAGGAGGTAGACTGGAATTGCATTTTAAGCATAGGAAAAGAGGCAGAACCTCCACAATGATGCACTTGGACAAAAAGGGCGTATGCGTTTTTTCCTGAATATATTCATGAGAAAACGCATACGCCCTTTTTGGCCAACCAAGCAAGCTTGCGAAGAAAATCTGCACTACAATGAAGTCTCACTTCCCCCGGTCAAAAGGGCCATCTGAAAAAAGTGTAAAATCCAGAAAGGCAGGACAGGCCATGGAGAACTGGGATCCTTGTTATGCTGATGGGCGGGATGTAAATTGCCAACAGCCACTCGGGAGAAGTGTATGGTGTTTCCTGAAACATCTAAAAAACAAAGCAACAGAGCCTAGGGCACTTCCACTTATGGTCCTATAGCTTAGGGAAATTAAAATCAAAAAGACACAGCCACCCCAAAATTTGGGATGGCTCTTTTACAGGAACCTCTTCTTCAGCACAAGTTAAATATGCCAGAGAGCAAATAATTGATAAAGAAGTTGCGGTACTTACGTACAACAGAATACCTCTCAGCAATGAAAACTATGTCACCAGGCCCGTACCAGCATAATGAGTGGATTGAGGCACGGTGATTCTAAGTGAAAAAAGTCACACAGAAAGAGAAACATCATAAGGTATCACTAATACATGGAATGTGAACTTGGTTACACATGAACTGAATTACAAAACAGAACAGGGTCTCATGTTTAGAAAACCAACTTATGCTTGCTTAAGGGGGAAGGTGAGTTGTGGTGCTGCATAAAAGCAGAGTTTGAAATTAGCACAGATACCGTTCCATAAGCTAAATATGTAATAGACAAGACCTACCCCTTGCTCAACGAAATGGACTCAACAATGAGGTATCACCTCACACCTGGTAGAATGGGCATCATCAGAAAATCTACAAACAAAAAATGCTGGAAATGTGTGGAGAAAAGGAACCCTCTTCCACTATTGTTGGGAATATAAATTGATACAGTCACTATGGAGAACAATATGGAGTTTCTTAAGAAACTAACAGTAGAATTACCATATGATACAGCAATCCCAGTTCTGGACATATACCCAGACAAAACCATAAATCAAAAAGAGACATTCACCGCAATGTTCATTGTATCACTCTTTACAATATCGAGGTAATGGAAGCAACCTAAATGCCCACAGACAGACGAATGCATAAAGCAGTGGTACATATATAAAATGGAATATTACTAAGCCATGAAAAGGAATGAAATTAGTCATTTGTAGAGACGTCGATGGATCTAGAGACTGTCATACAGAGTGAAGTAAGTCAGAAAGAGAAAAACAAATCTTGTATATTCATGCATATATGTGGAACCTAGAAAAACTGTACAGATTAACCATTTTGCAAGGCATAAATAGAGCAACAGATGTAGACAACAAACGTATGGACAACAAGGGGGGAAAGCTGTTGGGGGGGTTGGTGGTGGGAGGAGTTGAGAGACTGGGATTGGCATGTATACATTTATATGTATAAAATAGATAACCAATAAGAACCTGCTGTATAAAAATATAAAATAAAATTCAAAATTAAAAAGAAATAAAATTAAAAAAATAAAACAGAAAAAACAATTATTCCCTTCACATACATGTATTTATATGAATAAATTATTTCTATGCTTATATCTGTAAATACAAAAAAGAGGAATAAAATCTACCTTGAACCAAAAACGAAAAAGAGAAAAAAAACACAGAACCCACCAGTTCCACAGAGGAAAACCGTATCAGGGCACTTGCTCCAGTTGTAAACAATTCTGAAGTTGGTCAGTGGTGGGGAATCGTCTCCCATTCAGCCAGCAGCCCCCATGCAACAAGCGTCCTCATTGCAAAGCTGGGGCACCGTGCCGAGGCATCTGTGAGTAAACGTGAGCTGAGCCCCAGGCCAGTTGCTGCTGAACTATTCCCACCCGTCCCAGGTAAAACACCTGAATATATACAAGGACTTGAAAGCCTAGAGGAAGGGCCATAGAGCCACACGAGTGACAGCATACCGGCCGACTTGGTGCCTGCAGGCCAGCCAGGATGGTCCTGGCCCTGGGTGCTCTTCTGGAAGATTTCCATTTCCCTGCCTGAGATACCCGTCCTGTCCCTGCCCCCACTGCTTTTTTCCTTCCTCACCTCTGCCCAGGGAGAAATTCCAGCAGCAGGTATGGGTGACACATCCTCTTCTTTAGCAGGTGGCAGCCTGGCAACTGCTGCAGAAAGTCCAGCAGAGCCCCACTCACACTGGGCCACCCACAAAGCCGTGGCCTCTCACTCCCTCCCACCAGCCCAGCCCCGAGACTGCTGACAGGGCAGAGAAAATGGCGTCAGGCACGGCTGCAGGGCCTCTTGCTGCCTGGAGTGGTATTTATATTGATCTCAACCCAGGCACACCTGGGGAGGGCTGGCCGGCACGGTAAGGCTGCCCAGGTCAGCCAATCATCATCCCTCAGGGGCTCACAGTGGCAGAAAATGGAACTTGCTGAACCGGCCAGGTCCAAGGAACAGGTGTGGGCTCCTGAGAGTCAGGATAGACAAGGGGCTGCAGCTTTGGCTTGTTTTCTAATCATTTTATCTGGCCCATGAGTGGGAGACAACTTCAAGAAAACCCTCTCCTAATGAGAGGAACCCAGGAGTCAGGGAGAGGAGGGGTGGGTGGTGGTTGGAGACAGAGGCCTGGTGCCCCGGGTGCAGTGGAAGTCTCTGGAAGACCAGGTGGAGGGAGGCCGCACAGAGTGATGCCCAGGGTCACAGACCTGTCGCAGCTGCTGTTTGTTAGTTCAAGTCCTGCTCTGAGGTGCTCTGTGTCAGCTCTGAGCGACAGGTGAGCTGGGGGTGCTCTGCAATGAGGGCTATGTGCACGGTTCCTGTGTGCCCAGCCCTGCCACGGTACCTGCAAGGGTAGCTCTGTATCCTGGGAGGGGCCTGACCACGAGAGCCCCGTGGGCTGGGGTGGGGGTGGGGTACCTGCCCAGGTGAGCTCCATATTCTGGGATTGGTCTGACCACGAGAGCCCCATGGGCTGCTGGGGACCTGGTAAAGGATGTCAGGACAGTCAGTGAAGCCACCGAGGATATACCTCCAGCTGCTCCTAATTCCTACACCCTGCTGGTCATTCTACCAACCACCAGGACATGGTATTCTGTATTAGTCTTCAATGATGCCTTCTTTTGTATTCCATTAGTCCCAGAGTCACAAGAAATTTTGGCTTGTGAGTGGCAGGACTCAACATACAACTAAAACAATACTTCCGGGCCGTCTTGCCCCAAGGGTGCAAAAATTCCCACACCATCTTTGGGGAAAGCTTAGCTAAAGACCTAAAAGTTCTACCTCTGGGAAAGGAAACCCTCCTTCAGTACGCAGACGACATTCTGATCGCCAGCCCTACTAAGGAGGCCTCTGAACTACCAAGCCAATAAAGGATAGAAGTTGTCCAAGAAAAAGCTCAAATATCACAGACTGCAGTGACCTGCCTGGGCTTCGTTCTCACAGAAGGTCGGAGAAGCCCATCCCAGGAAAGGGAAGAAACCATTTTCAGCCTTACCCCTTTCTAAAACTAGAAGACAGCTTAGGGGTTCCTGGGGAGGCCAGGGTTTGCTGCTTCTGGATCCCTAACTACAGTCTACTAGCTGGGCCTCTATATGAAACACTGAAAGGAAAAGATGATGATCCTTTTGAATAGAATCCAGAAGTGGCCTTTCAAGAATGGAAAGAGCAGTCAATTCAGACCCTTGCCCTGGAACTCCCTAATTTAGCTAAACCCTTTGACCTTTACATTCCCGGTGAAAGGTGAATCGCCATTGGAGAATTAGTGCAAAAACTGGGACCACTTGAAATGGAACAATGCAAGAATGCCATCCAGGTAGGATAAACTACGGGCACCAAGGGGCTTGGCCCACTGCCACATCTGGCCAAGATACTGGCGGTATCTAAAAACCTGGAAATCAGCAGCCCAAAAGGCCACCTCCCTCCTAAGGGAAAAGGACCCCACGTGGTGATCCTAACCACCAACCATGCCCTGAAGTTGCAGGGTTCGCTCCGTGGGCACACCAACCTCGAGTGAGGAGGCCCTCCAACTCCAACATCCAGAGAGATAACCGGGGGCAACAGGGCACCATGACGACTCGTGTGAACATCACTTGACCTGGAGTTTCTCTCATAAAACAACAAGAGTGTGTCCCAAAAGAGTAGACTACTGCTTGCAGGACTTACTGCACGCAGAGGGGAGCTAATAATCTTGGCGGGGGAACCGTATATCACACTGTCACCATAGAAAAGCCTACAGACACCGTGATGATGGTGGCCAATAAGACTGGCTGGACTCCTGTTTACTTCAAAAGGCTGTTGACTCAGTGGCCATCATGGTCCTTGATCACCACTGACCCTGGACTGTCTGGGAGTTGAGCAGGCAGGGCTCTGACACCTGGTGCTGTTTGTACATTAATTCAGGGGCCTAATTGAAGAAAGCGCAGACTACTGGTCAGAGCATCTAGGCTGGCAGAAATGGTCAGCCTAAGGTGGCCGAACAAATGTGGGGCGGGGTGAAACCGGCCCCCACAGCGTCTCTGCACATCTCTTTCCTGGACCCTTAAAGGCCATTAGAATCTATAACACTTCCAATGCTGGTGCTCAGGTGGACGAGCAGGGAGGCAGGGGGCCTGGGGACAATCAACGTCACCTGGAGGCTGCTGGGGAGAAGCTCTGACCCTCGCCCCCGGGTATGAGGGCTCCCAACTCAGCACTCAGCAGTTACAGAAGAAGGGTCTGCACCCTCAGCACTCCAAGAATGAGGAACGGGACAAAAGGCAGAGGAGGGGTTTGTCCCCAGCAAAGCCCATTAAAAATCCCTGGGAGATAAAAATAGAATCTGGGCAATAAAGTCAAGTCTAACCTTTTTTATCCTTTGTGCTTTGTCTAATTTCATGTGCTCCTAGGGTCCCACATGCAGAGGTTCCACACCCGGCACTTCAGACCAGATTTCCTAGTGCAGAATGGCTGGGACGACACCTCAGCTCCTGGGGCCCAGTGCAGACTCCGCGATATAGAGCCTGAGCTGCAGCCAACCCGGCCCTCGAGAGCTCTGCCCCCTCCCTCCCACTGACTCTGACAGGATCTCTACACAACAGCCCAGCCCACAGCCCACGGGGTAGTGCATGCTCTCACCTCTCCATTCTCTGATCAAAATATAAAGTTTCCTTTGCTTGTGAACCAAACTCAGTCTCGATCTGTTGGCCCCAATGACACTGGGCAGGGGGACACTTGTTGGGGTCCACTCTGGAGAATCAGTAACAGAAACTGAGACTATTGTAACCTCAATGAACAGATGTGTGAGCCAAACTGTAGTTAACATAGAACAGTGTATAAGGCTCGGGTAAAATAAGATGTTTCTAACACTTCCATTTGATATTTCCATCACTTTATTATAAGCAAGTTCAGTGAAAAGGTTTGTCTTATTTGTCAGGTCAATATTAGAGAAACGAAGTGATTTCTTTCCAAGGATGTACATCTAATAATCTTGGTTAAAGCTTCAATCTTGTTTTAAATGCTTTTCCATTGAAAATGATACCTCTCTTTCAGCTCCCCCATTTCTGAGAAGTATAAAATCTTATAATTTATTATTACCAAAGGGGAAAGGTGGGAGGAGGGATAAATTAACAGTTTGGGATTAACACATACACACTGCTATGTATAAAATAGATCATCAACAAGGAACTACTGTATAGCACAGGGAACTACACTCAACATTTTGCAATAAGCTATAAGGGGAAATAATCTGGAAAAGAATAGATATTTTTATTGTCATTGTCATCTATCAATGACAGTTAAAGTGTAACCTAAGGGAAGCTGGTGGTGAGTGCTTCTGACCCTGAAGACTTCAATCATCTAAAGTTTGGACTCTGCCTACTTCCCCAGGCCCTTAATGAACATATGTGTAGCCGTAGCTTAAAAAATTCCCCAGTTTGGGTTTCGGGCAGACACTGATTTTGAAAAAGCCCTGGTGTTCTCCTTACATGAATGGGACTCTTCCTACTGCTAAAACATGTCTGTCACACCCAGAGGATGGTATACCGTCTGATCGGGAAGAGTTTGGAAAAGGCATCTCATCTCCTCATCTCCTGGTGCTCGGGTTCACCCCTCCAGCGTCTTTACTAACAGTCTCCCCACTTGGAGATGTCAGCACTGTCAACATCCTGTTGCGTACAGTTTGGAATTTGTCCAGAGGATGAAGCGGAAGGATGAGGAACAATGAGAGACAAGTCCTAGGTGTTCAGACAGGCACATGTCACTCTAATTTCCAACCAGGAAGACGAATTGACCAAAGGCTAGGGTTGCCCATGGAAACAGTATAGGGCTTGAGGAAATCCCGCTGCTTTGTGGCCAGTTCCCATAAACACAAGTTGAACAATGGAACTCAGGGGCAGTAAAATTCACGAAACTGCAGAGTTGAAAATATCCATCACTGAAAAATGTCTTGAGGAAAGTCAGAGAAAAGGACTTGTAAGCAAGGGAGAATGGCAGGAAAGGGATCTGAGGAGGTAGAAAGGACTCGCCATTAAGCACGAGAAAAGGAGCTGAACATTGCCAACATTGCAGTTGGCCAAAAAGGGTGTATGCGTTTTTTTCTGTATATATTCAAGAAAAGGGCATACACTTTTTTAGCCAAGCAAACAGGTGGGCACTGGAAGTCAATACTACAAAAGATATCACTTCGCATCAGTCAGAAGAGCCATCCTCATAAAGCGTAAACAACAGAAATGCAGGACAGGACAAGGAGAAGAGGGAGCCCTGTGAGACTTATAGTGGAAATGTATATTGCCAACGGCCATTCTGGAGAAGTGTATTGTGTTTACTAAAGCATCTAAAAAATGAGCTACAGAGCATAGGGCACTTGCACTCATGGGCGTATATCTTGGGAAAAACAAAAATCGAGAGGACACAGGCACCCCAATGTTTACCCCCTCTCTGTTTAAAAGATCCTCGACTAGGATATAACTTAAATGTCTCTGGAGAGAAAAAATGGATAGAGATGTGGTACTTAGGTAGAGTGGAATATTATTCAGCCTGGAAATCAATGAACTATGGCCAGTTGTAACAACTCCGGAGGAGTTACGTATGATCATTCTAAGTGACATAATTCAAAAAGAAAAAGACACATATCATAAGATATCACTTAAAGGTGGAATCCAAAATGGCTACACATGAAATAAATTACAAAACAAAAACATAGTCAAATATGTAGGAAACACGCATAAGGCTGCTAAACGGGAAAGGTGGGGAGGGGTGAGGCATCATCCAGGAGGTTGAAATTAGCAAAGATACCATTCCAAATACCAAACTGATAATCAACAAAGCCTACACGGTAGCTAAAAGAACTGCACTCAGCACACTCAAGTCACCGGAAAAGAATATATACGACTGGTAAGAATCTGAAAAAGAATTTACTGATGTCTCTCTGTACGTGAATCAAGTGGATGTACAGCAGCAAGAAACAGAGCTTTGAAAATCAGCTGTAACCAATATAGTAACAAATTGAAAAAAATAAACGACAGAGAGACAGAGAAAACCTCTTACAACTTTTCCTCAGGGACGGTGATGCAACATGGATTGAACACATCTAGACCCACAGCAGGATGAGACATAAGGCTGGAAACTGTTTGCACTAAGAGAAATGTGAGGTTGGGTGAGGAAATGCACACCCTTTAAAGTAATACTACCTGGTACCCATTCAATGGGTCCCAAATCTGCAGGTTCAAGGGATCTTCCTACAGCTAAAACATGCATGGAAAACCCAGAGGACTGTACACCATGTGATCGGGAGATGTGTCTAAAATGCAGCTCATTTATCCTCTCCTGGTGCTCCTGTTCACCATTCCAGCCACGTTACTTAGAATCTGCCCACTTGGAGAATCAGCACATTTCAACTTCTGTTTCACACATTTTGCAAATTGTGAGGAGGATGAACGGGAAGAGGGGGAACCAATGAGAGAATAGTTGTAGGGGTTTGGACGGGCACATATCACTCTAATTTCCCATTAAGAATAAGAATTGAAAAAAGGCTCAGCCCGCCTCGCCGGAGCCAAAATAGGGCCTGAAGCAATCCTGCGGGTTTGAGGCCAGCTCACAAAAGAGCAACTTAAAAAATGGAGCTCAGGGTCACTGCAATTCACAAACCTGCAGAGTTATAAATGAAAACTAACGTCCAAAACTATGTTGAGGTAAGGCAAAGAAGAGGATCTGAATGCAAGACAGAATTGCAAGAAACAGATTTCAAGAGATAGATTGGACTCGTCTTTAAAGCACATGAAAAGCGGCAGAATTTCGACAATGATGCAGTTGGCCCAAAAGGGCGTATGCGTTTTTCCTGATTATATTCAGGAAAAAACGCATACGCACTTTATGGGCAACGAAGCAAGCAAGCAATGCAAATGTGCACAACAAAGAAGTCTCATTTCCCACCGGTCAAAAGGGCCATCCTAAAAAATTGTAAAAACCAGAAATGCAGGACAGGCCATGGAGAACAGGGAGCCTTTATACGCTGATGGGCAGTGTGTGAACTGCCGAGAGCCACTCTGGAGAAGTGTATGGTGGTTCCTAAATCATCTAAAAAACAGAGCTACAGAGCATAGGACACTTCCAATCATGGGAATATATCTAGGGAAGTCTAAAAATCAACAAGACACAAGCACACCACAGTTTAGGGCTACTCTGTTTACAAGAACCTCAACTTCAGTACACCTTAAATATCCCAGGAAAGAGAACAATGGATAAAGAAGATGTGGTACTTATGTACAATGGAATATCTCTTCACCATGAAATCAATGTAATAAGGCTAGTAGAAGGATAAAGAGTGGATTTAGGTCCGATAATACTACTTGAAATAAGTCAAACAGAAAAAGAAACATATCATAAGATATCACTTATAGAGGGAGGGTAAATATGGCTGCACAAGAAATGAATTACAGAACAGTGTCTCACATTTAGAAAACACACTTATGTCAGCTTAAGGGGAAAGGAGAGGTGGGGTGATGCATAAAAGCAGAGTTTGAAATTAGCACAGATACCGTTCAATAAACCAAATAGATATTAGACAAGATCTACACCTTGCTCAATGAACTGGCCTCAACACACCTTATAAACCGCAGAGAAATATATCTGAGTAATAAGAATCTTAAAATCCATGTATTGATATATCTCCATAAGGGAATCAAGTGTGTGCAGAGCGGCACAAACACAGCAGTGAAAATGAGCTAAACCCCATTATAGAAATAAATTTTAAAAACAAAACGCAGAAACAATGAAAGAGAGAAAAATTCTTACAAAATTTGCTCAGGGGCTGTGATGCAACCTGGATTGACCACATATAAACCCACAGCTGGATAACACATAAGGCTGGACACTTGGGGCTGAGAGGATTGGTGAGTTTTGGTGAGCAACTGCCAAAAGTTTAATGCAATACTTCATGCTACTCATTCCAAGGGTCCCAACAATCCAGGTTGAAGGGAATCTTCCTACAGCTAAACCATGCTTGGGAAACCCAGCGACTGGTATACCATATGATCGGGAAAGGTTTCTAAAACGCACCTCATTTTTCCTCTCCTGGGGCTCCGGATCGACATTCCAGCTGCTTTACTAACAACATCCTCACATGGAGAGTCAATGCCTTTAAGTTCTGGTATCGCACAGTCTGCAGTTAGTGCGGAGGATGAATGGGAATAGGGGGAACCAGTGAGAAACAATCTGTAGCGGTTTCAATGGGCACATGTCACTCTAATTTCACATCAGTAAGAAGAATAAACCAAAGGCACAGCAAGGTGCCCCAGAAGAAGAATAGGGCCTGAAGGAATCCTGTGGTTATGAGGCAAGATCACAAAAATATGAGCTGAAAAATGGAGCTAAGGGCCACTGAAATTCAAAAACGTGCAGAGTTATAAAGGCCAACTATTTTCAAAAACTATATTGAGGTAAGGCTATGAAGAGGCATTGAAAGCAAGGCAAAATTGCAGGAAACCGATTTCAGGAGGTAGACTGGAATTGCATTTAAAGCATAGGAAAAGAGGCAGAACGTCGAAAATGATGCACTTGGCCAAAAAGTGCGTATGCGTTTTTTCCTGAATATAATCAGGAAAAAATGCATACACACTTTTTGGCCAACCAAGCAAGCTTGCAAAGGAAATCTGCACTACAATGAAGTCTCACTTCCCCCCGGTCAAAAGGGCCATCTGAAAAAAGTGTAAAATCCAGAAAGGCAGGACAGGCCATGGAGAACTGGGAGCTTTGTTATGCTGATGGGCGGGATGTACATTGCCAAGAGCCACTCGGGAGAAGTGTATGGTGATTCCTGAAACATCTAAAAAACAAAGCAACAGAGCCTAGGGAACTTCCACTTATGGTCCTATAGCTTAGGGAAATTAAAATCAAAAAGACACAGCCACCCCAAAGTTTGGGACGGCTCTGTTTACAAGAACCTCGTTTACGGTACAAGTTCAATAGCGCAGAAAGCGAAAAATGGATAAAGTAGTTGTGGTACGTACGTACAATGCAATATCACTCAGCAATGAAATCTATGTCATGAGGCCCGTAGCAGCATATTGAGTGGATTCAGGTATGATGATTCTAACTGAAATAAGTCACACAGAAAAAGAAACATCATAAGATATCACTAATACACGGTATGTAAACTTGGCTACACAGGAACTGGATTACAAAAGAGAACAGGGTCTCAAATTTAGAAAACCAACTTATGCTTGCTTAAGGGGAAAGGTGAGTTGGGGTGCTGCATAAAACACAGAGATTGAAATGAGCACAGATAAAGTTCCTTAAGCCAAATATGGAATAGACAAGAGCTACTCCTTGCTCAACGAAATGGACTCAAAACCCCATATTAAACGCCTAAGAATGTACCTGACTAGTAAGTATCTTAAAACCTATGGATTGCCATGTCTCCGAAAGAGAATCAAGCGTGTGTACAGGGGCATAAACGCAGCAGTGATAGGATTGGAGAGGTTCGGTGAGCAAATGAAGACCCTTTGAAGTCATATTGCATGGTACCCATTCCACGGGTCTCAACTCTCCAGGTTTAAGGGATTCTTCCTTCAGCTGAAACATGCATGTGGAACCCAGAGTATGATCAACCGTGTGATCGGGAGACGTGTTCCAATATGTCTCAGTTCTCGTCCCCTGGTACTCGGGTACAACATTCCAGACGCTTTACTAACACTCTCCCGACTTGGAGAGTCAGTGCCTTTAACGTCCTGTTTGGCCCAGTTTGCAATTTCTGTGGAAGATGTACAGGAATAGGGAGGACCAATGAGAGACTAGCTGGAGGTGCCTGGACGGGCAAATTTAACTCTCATTTCCCACGAGGAAGAGGAATTAACCAAAGGCTCAGCGTGCCGTGCCGGAACAAGATTAGGGCCTGAAGCAATCTTGCGGTGTTGCGGCCAGCTCACAAGAAGGCGAGTTGAAGAAAGGAGCTCGGGGCACTGTAATTCACAAACCTGCAGAGTTATAAATGACAGCTATCGTCCAAAAATATACTGAAGTAACGCTCCCAAGAGTACTTGAAATCTGGGCAGAATTGCAGGAAACCGATTTCAGGAGGTAGACTGGAATTGCATTTAAAGCATAGGAAAAGAGGCAGAACGTCCACAATGATGCACTTGGCCTAAAAGGGCGTATGCATTTTTTCCTGAATATATTCAGGAAAAAATGCATACGCGGTTTTTGGCCAACTAAGCAAGCTTGCAAAGGAAATCTGCACTAAAATGAAGTCTCACTTCCCCCGGGTCACAAGGGCGATCTGAAAAATGTGTAAAATCCAGAAAGGCAGGACTGGCCATGGAGAACTTGGAGCCTTGTTATGCTGATGGGCAGGATGTAAATTGCCAACAGCCACTTGGGAGAAGTGTATGGTGTTTCCTGAAAGTTCTAAGAAACAAAGCAACAGAGCCTAGGGCACTTCCACTTATGGTCCTATAGCTTAGGGAAATTAAAATCAAACAGACATAGCCACCCCAATGTTTGGGACGACTCTGTTTACAAGAACCTCGTTTACGGTACAAGTTCAATATCGCAGAAAGTGAAAAATGGATAAAGAAGTTGTGGTACTTACGTACAACGCAATATCACTCAGCAATGAAATCTATGTCATCAGGCCCATAGCAGCATAATGTGTGGATTCAGTTATGATGATTCTAACTGAAATAAGTCACAGAGAAAAAGAAACATCATAAGATATCACTAATACACGGAATGTAAACTTGCTACACAGTAACTGAATTACAAAACAGAATAAGGTGTCAAATTTAGAAAACCAACTTATGCTTGCTTAAGGGGAAAGGTGAGTTGGGGTGCTGCACAAAAACACATATTGAAATGAGCACAGATAAAGTTCCTTAAGCCAAATATGTAATAGACAAGAGCTACTCCTTGCTCAACGAGATGGACTCAACACCCCATATTAAACGGCTAAGTATGTACCTGACTAGTAAGTATCTTAAAACCTATGGATTGCTATGTCTCCGAAAGAGAATCAAGTGTGTGTACAGGGGCATAAACGCAGCAGTGATACGATTGGAGAGGTTCGGTGAGCAAATGAAGACCCTTTGAAGTCATATTGCATGGTACATATTCCACGGGTCTCAACTCTCCAGGTTTAAGGGATTCTTCCTTCAGCTAAAACACACATGTGGAACCCAGAGTATGATCAACCGTGTGATCCTGAGACGTGTTCAAATATGTCTCATTTCTCGTCACCTGGTACTTGGGTGCAACATTCCAGATGCTTCACTAACCCTCTCCCGACTTGGAGAGTCAGTGCCTTTAACCTCCTGTTTGGCCCAGTTTGCAATTTCTGCGGAAGATGAACAGGAATAGGGAGAACCAATGAGAGACTAGCTGGAAGTGTCTGGACGGGCAAATTTAACTCTCATATCCGACCAGGAAGAGGAATTAACCAAAGGCTCAGCGTGCCATGGCGGAACAAGATTAGGGCCTGAATCAATCCTGCGGTGTTCCGGGCAGCTCACAAGAAAGCGAGTTGAAGAAAGGAGCTCAGGGGCACTGTAATTCACAAACCTGCAGAGTTATAAATGACAGCTGTCGTCCAAAAATATACTGAAGTAAGGCTGCCAAGAGGACTTGAAAGCGGGGCAGAATTGCAGGAACCCGATTTCAGGAGGTAGACTGGAATTGCATTTAAAGCATAGGAAAAGAGGCAGAACGTCCACAATGATGCACTTGGCCAAAAAGGGCGTATGCGTTTTTTCCTGAATATATTCAGGAGAAAACGCATATGCCCTTTTTGGCCAACCAAGCAAGCTTGCAAAGGAAATCTGCACTACAATGTAGTCTCACTTCCCCCAGGTCAAAAGGGCCATCTGAAAAAAGTGTAAAATCCAGAAAGGCAGGACAGGCCATGGAGAAATGGGAGCCTTGTTATGCTGATGGGTGGGATGTAAATTGCCAACAGCCACTCGGGAGAAGTGTATGGTGTTTCCTGAAACATCTAAAAAACAAAGCAACAGAGCCTAGGGCACTTCCACTTATGGTGCTATAGCTTAGGGAAATTAAAATCAAAAAGACACAGCCACCCAAATGTTTGGTACGGCTCTGATTACAAGAACCTCGTTTACGGTACAAGTTCAATATCGCAGAATGTGAAAAATGGATAAAGAAGTTGTGGTACTTACGTACAATGCAATATCACTCAGCAATGAAATCTATTTCATCAGGCCCGTAGCAGCAAAATGAGTGGGTTCAGGTATGAGGATTCTAACTGAAATAAGTCACACAGAAAAAGAAACATCATAAGATATCACTAATACACGGAATGTAAACTTGCTACACAGTAACTGAATTACAAAACAGAATAAGGTGTCAAATTTAGAAAACCAACTTATGCTTGCTTAAGGGGAAAGGTGAGTTGGGGTGCTGCACAAAAACACATATTGAAATGAGCACAGATAAAGTTCCTTAAGCCAAATATGTAATAGACAAGAGCTACTCCTTGCTCAATGAGATGGACTCAACACCCCATATTAAACGGCTAAGTATGTACCTGACTAGTAAGTATCTTAAAACCTATGGATTGCTATGTCTCCGAAAGAGAATCAAGTGTGTGTACAGGGGCATAAACGCAGCAGTGATACGATTGGAGAGGTTCGGTGAGCAAATGAAGACCCTTTGAAGTCATATTGCATGGTACATATTCCACGGGTCTCAACTCTCCAGGTTTAAGGGATTCTTCCTTCAGCTAAAACACGCATGTGGAACCCAGAGTATGATCAACCGTGTGATCCTGAGACGTGTTCAAATATGTCTCATTTCTCGTCACCTGGTACTTGGGTGCAACATTCCAGATGCTTCACTAACCCTCTCCCGACTTGGAGAGTCAGTGCCTTTAACCTCCTGTTTGGCCCAGTTTGCAATTTCTGCGGAAGATGAACAGGAATAGGGAGAACCAATGAGAGACTAGCTGGAAGTGTCTGGACGGGCAAATTTAACTCTCATTTCCGACCAGGAAGAGGAATTAACCAAAGGCTCAGCGTGCCATGGCGGAACAAGATTAGGGCCTGAATCAATCCTGCGGTGTTCCGGGCAGCTCACAAGAAAGCGAGTTGAAGAAAGGAGCTCAGGGGCACTGTAATTCACAAACCTGCAGAGTTATAAATGACGGCTGTCGTCCAAAAATATACTGAAGTAAGGCTGCCAAGAGGACTTGAAAGCGGGGCAGAATTGCAGGAACCCGATTTCAGGAGGTAGACTGGAATTGCATTTAAAGCATAGGAAAAGAGGCAGAACGTCCACAATGATGCACTTGGCCAAAAAGGGCGTATGCGTTTTTTTCTGAATATATTCAGGAGAAAACGCATACGCCCTTTTTGGCCAACCAAGCAAGCTTGCAAAGGAAATCTGCACTACAATGTAGTCTCACTTCCCCCAGGTCAAAAGGGCCATCTGAAAAAAGTGTAAAATCCAGAAAGGCAGGACAGGCCATGGAGAACTGGGAGCCTTGTTATGCTGATGGGTGGGATGTAAATTGCCAACAGCCACTCGGGAGAAGTGTATGGTGTTTCCTGAAACATCTAAAAAACAAAGCAACAGAGCCTAGGGCACTTCCACTTAAGGTGCTATAGCTTAGGGAAATTAAAATCAAAAAGACACAGCCACCCAAATGTTTGGGACGGCTCTGATTACAAGAACCTCGTTTACGGTACAAGTTCAATATTCCAGAAAGTGAAAAATGGATAAAGAAGTTGTGGTACTTACGTACAATGCAATATCACTCAGCAATGAAATCTATTTCATCAGGCCCGTAGCAGCATAATGAGTGGGTTCAGGTATGAGGATTCTAACTGAAATAAGTCACACAGAAAAAGAAACATCATAAGATATCACTAATACACGGAATGTAAACTTGCTACACAGGAACTGAATTACAAAACAGAATAAGGTCTCAAATTTAGAAAACCAACTTATGCTTGCTTAAGCGGAAAGGTGAGTTGGGGTGCTGCACAAAAACACAGATTCAAATGAGCACAGATAAAGTTCCTTAAGCCAAATATGTAATAGACAAGAGCTACTCCTTGCTCAACGAGATGGACTCAACACCCCATATTAAACGCCTAAGAATGTACCTGACTAGTAAGTATCTTAAAACCTATGGACTGCTATGTCTCTGAAAGAGAATCAAGCGTGTGTACAGGGGCATAAACGCAGCAGTGATAGGATTGGAGAGGTTCGGTGAGCAAATGAAGACCCTTTGAAGTCATATTGCATGGTACCCATTCCACGGGTCTCAACTCTCCAGGTTTAAGGGATTCTTCCTTCAGCTAAAACACGCATGTGGAACTCAGAGTATGATCAACCGTGTGATCCTGAGACTTGTTCAAATATGTCTCATTTCTTGTCACCTGGTACTTGGGTGCAACATTCCAGATGCTTCACTAACACTCTCCCGACTTGGAGAGTCAGTGCCTTTAACCTCCTGTTTGGCCCAGTTTGCAATTTCTGCGGAAGAAGAACAGGAATAGGGAGAACCAATGAGAGACTAGCTGGAAGTGTCTGGACGGGCAAATTTAACTCTCATTTCCGACCAGGAAGAGGAATTAACCAAAGGCTCAGCGTGCCATGGAGGAACAAGATTAGGGCCTGAATCAATCCTGTGGTGTTCCGGGCAGCTCACAAGAAAGCGAGTTGAAGAAAGGAGCTCAGGGGCACTGTAATTCACAAACCTGCAGAGTTATAAATGACAGCTATCGTCCAAAAATATACTGAAGTAAGGCTGCCAAGAGGACTTGAAAGCCGGGCAGAATTGCAGGAACCCGATTTCAGGAGGTAGACTGGAATTCCATTTAAAGCATAGGAAAAGAGGCAGAACGTCCACAATGATGCACTTGGCCAAAAAGGGCGTATGCGTTTTTTTCCTGAATATATTCAGGAGAAAACGCATACGCCCTTTTTGGCCAACCAAGCAAGCTTGCAAAGGAAATCTGCACTACAATGAAGTCTCACTTCCCCCAGGTCAAAAGGGCCATCTGAAAAAAGTGTAAAATCCAGAAAGGCAGGACAGGCCATGGAGAACTGGGAGCCTTGTTATGCTGATGGGTGGGATGTAAATTGCCAACAGCCACTCGGGAGAAGTGTATGGTGTTTCCTGAAACATCTAAAAAACAAAGCAACAGAGCCTAGGGCACTTCCACTTATGGTCCTATAGCTTAGGGAAATTAAAATCAAAAAGACACAGCCACCCCAAAGTTTGGTATGGCTCTGATTACAAGAACCTCGTTTACGGTACAACTTCAATATCGCAGAAAGTGAAAAATGGATAAAGAATTTGTAGTACTTACGTACAATGCAATATCACTCAGCAATGAAATCTATTTCATCAGGCCCGTAGCAGCATAATGAGTGGGTGCAGGTATGAGGATTCTAACTGAAATAAGTCACACAGAAAAAGAAACATCATAAGATATCACTAGTACACGGAATGTAAACTTGCTACACAGGAACTGAATTACAAAACAGAATAAGGTCTCAAATTTAGAAAACCAACTTATGCTTGCTTAAGCGGAAAAGTGAGTTGGGGTGCTGCACAAAAACACAGATTCAAATGAGCACAGATAAAGTTCTTTAAGCCAAATATGTAATAGACAAGAGCTACTCCTTGCTCAACGAGATGGACTCAACACCCCATATTAAACGCCTAAGAATGTACCTGACTAGTAAGTATCTTAAAACCTATGGACTGCTATGTCTCTGAAAGAGAATCAAGCATGTGTACAGGGGCATAAATGCAGCAGGGATAGGATTGGAGAGGTTCGGTGAGCAAATGAAGACCCTCTGAAGTCATATTGCATGGTACCCATTCCACGGGCCTCAACTCTCCAGGTTTTAGGGATTCTTCCTTCAGCTAAAACACGCATGTGGAACCCAGAGTATGATCAACCGTGTGATCCTGAGACGTGTTCAAATATGTCTCATTTCTTGTCACCTGGTACTTGGGTGCAACATTCCAGATGCTTCACTAACACTCTCCCGACTTGGAGAGTCAGTGCCTTTAACCTCCTGTTTGGCCCAGTTTGCAATTTCTGCGGAAGATGAACAGGAATAGGGAGAACCAATGAGAGACTAGCTGGAGGTGTCTGGACGGGCAAATTTAACTCTCATTTCCCACCAGGAAGAGGAATTAACCAAAGGCTCAGCGTGCCGTGCCGGAACCAGATTATGGCCTGAAGCAATCCTGCGGTGTTGCGGCCAGCTCACAAGAAAGCGAGTTGAAGAAAGGAGCTCAGGGGCACTGTAATTCACAAACCTGCAGAGTTATAAATGACAGCTATCATCCAAAAATATACTGAAGTAAGGCTGCCAAGAGGCCTTGAAAGCGGGGCAGAATTGCAAGAACCCGATTTCAGGAGGTAGACTGGAATTCCATTTAAAGCATAGGAAAAGAGGCAGAACCTCCACAATGATGCACTTGGACAAAAAGGGCGTATGCGTTTTTTCCTGAATATATTCATGAGAAAACGCATACGCCCTTTTTGGCCAACCAAGCAAGCTTGCGAAGGAAATCTGCACTACAATGAAGTCTCACTTCCCCCAGTCAAAAGGGCCATCTGAAAAAAGTGTAAAATCCAGAAAGGCAGGACAGGCCATGGAGAACTGGGAGCCTTGTTATGCTGATGGGCGGGATGTAAATTGCCAACAGCCACTCGGGAGAAGTGTATGGTGTTTCCTGAAACATCTAAAAAACAAAGCAACAGAGCCTAGGGCACTTCCACTTATGGTCCTATAGCTTAGGGAAATTAAAATCAAAAAGACACAGCCACCCCAAAATTTGGGACGGCTCTTTTACAGGAACCTCTTCTTCAGCACAAGTTAAATATGCCAGAGAGCAAATAATTGATAAAGAAGTTGCGGTACTTACGTACAACAGAATACCTCTCAGCAATGAAAACTATGTCACCAGGCCCGTACCAGCATAATGAGTGGATTGAGGCACGGTGATTCTAAGTGAAAAAAGTCACACAGAAAGAGAAACATCATAAGGTATCACTAATACATGGAATGTGAACTTGGTTACACATGAACTGAATTACAAAACAGAACAGGGTCTCATGTTTAGAAAACCAACTTATGCTTGCTTAAGGGGGAAGGTGAGTTGTGGTGCTGCATAAAAGCAGAGTTTGAAATTAGCACAGATACCGTTCCATAAGCTAAATATGTAATAGACAAGACCTACCCCTTGCTCAACTAAATGGACTCAACAATGAGGTATCACCTCACACCTGGTAGAATGGGCATCATCAGAAAATCTACAAACAAAAAATGCTGGAAATGTGTGGAGAAAAGGAACCCTCTTCCACTATTGTTGGGAATATAAATTGATACAGTCACTATGGAGAACAATATGGAGTTTCTTAAGAAACTAACAGTAGAATTACCATATGATACAGCAATCCCAGTTCTGGACATATACCCAGACAAAACCATAAATCAAAAAGAGACATTCACCGCAATGTTCATTGTATCACTCTTTACAATATCGAGGTAATGGAAGCAACCTAAATGCCCACAGACAGACGAATGCATAAAGCAGTGGTACATATATAAAATGGAATATTACTAAGCCATGAAAAGGAATGAAATTAGTCATTTGTAGAGACGTCGATGGATCTAGAGACTGTCATACAGAGTGAAGTAAGTCAGAAAGAGAAAAACAAATCTTGTATATTCATGCATATATGTGGAACCTAGAAAAACTGTACAGATTAACCATTTTGCAAGGCATAAATAGAGCAACAGATGTAGACAACAAACGTATGGACAACAAGGGGGGAAAGCTGTTGGGGGGGTTGGTGGTGGGAGGAGTTGAGCGACTGGGATTGGCATGTATACATTTATATGTATAAAATAGATAACCAATAAGAACCTGCTGTATAAAAATATAAAATAAAATTCAAAATTAAAAAGAAATAAAATTAAAAAAATAAAACAGAAAAAACAATTATTCCCTTCACATACATGTATTTATATGAATAAATTATTTCTATGCTTATATCTGTAAATACAAAAAAGAGGAATAAAATCTACCTTGAACCAAAAACGAAAAAGAGAAAAAAAACACAGAACCCACCAGTTCCACAGAGGAAAACCGTATCAGGGCACTTGCTCCAGTTGTAAACAATTCTGAAGTTGGTCAGTGGTGGGGAATCGTCTCCCATTCAGCCAGCAGCCCCCATGCAACAAGCGTCCTCATTGCAAAGCTGGGGCACCGTGCCGAGGCATCTGTGAGTAAACGTGAGCTGAGCCCCAGGCCAGTTGCTGCTGAACTATTCCCACCCGTCCCAGGTAAAACACCTGAATATATACAAGGACTTGAAAGCCTAGAGGAAGGGCCATAGAGCCACACGAGTGACAGCATACCGGCCGACTTGGTGCCTGCAGGCCAGCCAGGATGGTCCTGGCCCTGGGTGCTCTTCTGGAAGATTTCCATTTCCCTGCCTGAGATACCCGTCCTGTCCCTGCCCCCACTGCTTTTTTCCTTCCTCACCTCTGCCCAGGGAGAAATTCCAGCAGCAGGTATGGGTGACACATCCTCTTCTTTAGCAGGTGGCAGCCTGGCAACTGCTGCAGAAAGTCCAGCAGAGCCCCACTCACACTGGGCCACCCACAAAGCCGTGGCCTCTCACTCCCTCCCACCAGCCCAGCCCCGAGACTGCTGACAGGGCAGAGAAAATGGCGTCAGGCACGGCTGCAGGGCCTCTTGCTGCCTGGAGTGGTATTTATATTGATCTCAACCCAGGCACACCTGGGGAGGGCTGGCCGGCACGGTAAGGCTGCCCAGGTCAGCCAATCATCATCCCTCAGGGGCTCACAGTGGCAGAAAATGGAACTTGCTGAACCGGCCAGGTCCAAGGAACAGGTGTGGGCTCCTGAGAGTCAGGATAGACAAGGGGCTGCAGCTTTGGCTTGTTTTCTAATCATTTTATCTGGCCCATGAGTGGGAGACAACTTCAAGAAAACCCTCTCCTAATGAGAGGAACCCAGGAGTCAGGGAGAGGAGGGGTGGGTGGTGGTTGGAGACAGAGGCCTGGTGCCCCGGGTGCAGTGGAAGTCTCTGGAAGACCAGGTGGAGGGAGGCCGCACAGAGTGATGCCCAGGGTCACAGACCTGTCGCAGCTGCTGTTTGTTAGTTCAAGTCCTGCTCTGAGGTGCTCTGTGTCAGCTCTGAGCGACAGGTGAGCTGGGGGTGCTCTGCAATGAGGGCTATGTGCACGGTTCCTGTGTGCCCAGCCCTGCCACGGTACCTGCAAGGGTAGCTCTGTATCCTGGGAGGGGCCTGACCACGAGAGCCCCGTGGGCCGGGGGGGGGTGGGGTACCTGCCCAGGTGAGCTCCATATTCTGGGATTGGTCTGACCACGAGAGCCCCATGGGCTGCTGGGGACCTGGTAAAGGATGTCAGGACAGTCAGTGAAGCCACCGAGGATATACCTCCAGCTGCTCCTAATTCCTACACCCTGCTGGTCATTCTACCAACCACCAGGACATGGTATTCTGTATTAGTCTTCAATGATGCCTTCTTTTGTATTCCATTAGTCCCAGAGTCACAAGAAATTTTGGCTTGTGAGTGGCAGGACTCAACATACAACTAAAACAATACTTCCGGGCCGTCTTGCCCCAAGGGTGCAAAAATTCCCACACCATCTTTGGGGAAAGCTTAGCTAAAGACCTAAAAGTTCTACCTCTGGGAAAGGAAACCCTCCTTCAGTACGCAGACGACATTCTGATCGCCAGCCCTACTAAGGAGGCCTCTGAACTACCAAGCCAATAAAGGATAGAAGTTGTCCAAGAAAAAGCTCAAATATCACAGACTGCAGTGACCTGCCTGGGCTTCGTTCTCACAGAAGGTCGGAGAAGCCCATCCCAGGAAAGGGAAGAAACCATTTTCAGCCTTACCCCTTTCTAAAACTAGAAGACAGCTTAGGGGTTCCTGGGGAGGCCAGGGTTTGCTGCTTCTGGATCCCTAACTACAGTCTACTAGCTGGGCCTCTATATGAAACACTGAAAGGAAAAGATGATGATCCTTTTGAATAGAATCCAGAAGTGGCCTTTCAAGAATGGAAAGAGCAGTCAATTCAGACCCTTGCCCTGGAACTCCCTAATTTAGCTAAACCCTTTGACCTTTACATTCCCGGTGAAAGGTGAATCGCCATTGGAGAATTAGTGCAAAAACTGGGACCACTTGAAATGGAACAATGCAAGAATGCCATCCAGGTAGGATAAACTACGGGCACCAAGGGGCTTGGCCCACTGCCACATCTGGCCAAGATACTGGCGGTATCTAAAAACCTGGAAATCAGCAGCCCAAAAGGCCACCTCCCTCCTAAGGGAAAAGGACCCCACGTGGTGATCCTAACCACCAACCATGCCCTGAAGTTGCAGGGTTCGCTCCGTGGGCACACCAACCTCGAGTGAGGAGGCCCTCCAACTCCAACATCCAGAGAGATAACCGGGGGCAACAGGGCACCATGACGACTCATGTGAACATCACTTGACCTGGAGTTTCTCTCATAAAACAACAAGAGTGTGTCCCAAAAGAGTAGACTACTGCTTACCCAGAGGGGAGCTAATAATCTTGGCGGGGGAACCGTATATCACACTGTCACCATAGAAAAGCCTACAGACACCGTGATGATGGTGGCCAATAAGACTGGCTGGACTCCTGTTTACTTCAAAAGGCTGTTGACTCAGTGGCCATCATGGTCCTTGATCACCACTGACCCTGGACTGTCTGGGAGTTGAGCAGGCAGGGCTCTGACACCTGGTGCTGTTTGTACATTAATTCAGGGGCCTAATTGAAGAAAGCGCAGACTACTGGTCAGAGCATCTAGGCTGGCAGAAACGGTCAGCCTAAGGTGGCCGAACAAATGTGGGGCGGGGTGAAACCGGCCCCCACAGCGTCTCTGCACATCTCTTTCCTGGACCCTTAAAGGCCATTAGAATCTATAACACTTCCAATGCTGGTGCTCAGGTGGACGAGCAGGGAGGCAGGGGGCCTGGGGACAATCAACGTCACCTGGAGGCTGCTGGGGAGAAGCCCTGACCCTCGCCCCTGGGTATGAGGGCTCCCAACTCAGCACTCAGCAGTTACAGAAGAAGGGTCTGCACCCTCAGCACTCCAAGAATGAGGAACGGGACAAAAGGCAGAGGAGGGGTTTGTCCCCAGCAAAGCCCATTAAAAATCCCTGGGAGATAAAAATAGAATCTGGGCAATAAAGTCAAGTCTAACCTTTTTTATCCTTTGTGCTTTGTCTAATTTCATGTGCTCCTAGGGTCCCGCATGCAGAGGTTCCACACCCGGCACTTCAGACCAGATTTCCTAGTGCAGAATGGCTGGGACGACACCTCAGCTCCTGGGGCCCAGTGCAGACTCCGCGATATAGAGCCTGAGCTGCAGCCAACCCGGCCCTCGAGAGCTCCGCCCCCTCCCTCCCACTGACTCTGACAGGATCTCTACACAACAGCCCAGCCCACAGCCCACGGGGTAGTGCATGCTCTCACCTCTCCATTCTCTGATCAAAATATAAAGTTTCCTTTGCTTGTGAACCAAACTCAGTCTCGATCTGTTGGCCCCAATGACACTGGGCAGGGGGACACTTGTTGGGGTCCACTCTGGAGGATCAGTAACAGAAATTGAGACTATTGTAACCTCAATGAACAGATGTGTGAGCCAAACTGTAGTTAACATAGAACAGTGTATAAGGCTCGGGTAAAATAAGATGTTTCTAACACTTCCATTTGATATTTCCATCACTTTATTATAAGCAAGTTCAGTGAAAAGGTTTGTCTTATTTGTCAGGTCAATATTAGAGAAACGAAGTGATTTCTTTCCAAAGATGTACATCTAATAATCTTGGTTAAAGCTTCAATCTTGTTTTAAATGCTTTTCCATTGAAAATGATACCTCTCTTTCAGCTCCCCCATTTCTGAGAAGTATAAAATCTTATAATTTATTATTACCAAAGGGGAAAGGTGGGAGGAGGGATAAATTAACAGTTTGGGATTAACACATACACACTGCTATGTATAAAATAGATCATCAACAAGGAACTACTGTATAGCACAGGGAACTACACTCAACATTTTGCAATAAGCTATAAGGGGAAATAATCTGGAAAAGAATAGATATTTTTATTGTCATTGTCATCTATCAATGACAGTTAAAGTGTAACCTAAGGGAAGCTGGTGGTGAGTGCTTCTGACCCTGAAGACTTCAATCATCTAAAGTTTGGACTCTGCCTACTTCCCCAGGCCCTTAATGAACATATGTGTAGCCGTAGCTTAAAAAATTCCCCAGTTTGGGTTTCGGGCAGACACTGATTTTGAAAAAGCCCTGGTGTTCTCCTTACATGAATGGGACTCTTCCTACTGCTAAAACATGTCTGTCACACCCAGAGGATGGTATACCGTCTGATCGGGAAGAGTTTGGAAAAGGCATCTCATCTCCTCATCTCCTGGTGCTCGGGTTCACCCCTCCAGCGTCTTTACTAACAGTCTCCCCACTTGGAGATGTCAGCACTGTCAACATCCTGTTGCGTACAGTTTGGAATTTGTCCAGAGGATGAAGCGGAAGGATGAGGAACAATGAGAGACAAGTCCTAGGTGTTCAGACAGGCACATGTCACTCTAATTTCCAATCAGGAAGACGAATTGACCAAAGGCTAGGGTTGCCCATGGAAACAGTATAGGGCTTGAGGAAATCCCGCTGCTTTGTGGCCAGTTCCCATAAACACAAGTTGAACAATGGAACTCAGGGGCAGTAAAATTCACGAAACTGCAGAGTTGAAAATATCCATCACTGAAAAATGTCTTGAGGAAAGTCAGAGAAAAGGACTTGTAAGCAAGGGAGAATGGCAGGAAAGGGATCTGAGGAGGTAGAAAGGACTCGCCATTAAGCACGAGAAAAGGAGCTGAACATTGCCAACATTGCAGTTGGCCAAAAAGGGTGTATGCGTTTTTTTCTGTATATATTCAAGAAAAGGGCATACACTTTTTTAGCCAAGCAAACAGGTGGGCACTGGAAGTCAATACTACAAAAGATATCACTTCGCATCAGTCAGAAGAGCCATCCTCATAAAGCGTAAACAACAGAAATGCAGGACAGGGCAAGGAGAAGAGGGAGCCCTGTGAGACTTATAGTGGAAATGTATATTGCCAACGGCCATTCTGGAGAAGTGTATTGTGTTTACTAAAGCATCTAAAAAATGAGCTACAGAGCATAGGGCACTTGCACTCATGGGCGTATATCTTGGGAAAAACAAAAATCGAGAGGACACAGGCACCCCAATGTTTACCCCCTCTCTGTTTAAAAGATCCTCGACTAGGATATAACTTAAATGTCTCTGGAGAGAAAAAATGGATAGAGATGTGGTACTTAGGTAGAGTGGAATATTATTCAGCCTGGAAATCAATGAACTATGGCCAGTTGTAACAACTCCGGAGGAGTTACGTATGATCATTCTAAGTGACATAATTCAAAAAGAAAAAGACACATATCATAAGATATCACTTAAAGGTGGAATCCAAAATGGCTACACATGAAATAAATTACAAAACAAAAACATAGTCAAATATGTAGGAAACACGCATAAGGCTGCTAAACGGGAAAGGTGGGGAGGGGTGAGGCATCATCCAGGAGGTTGAAATTAGCAAAGATACCATTCCAAATACCAAACTGATAATCAACAAAGCCTACACGGTAGCTAAAAGAACTGCACTCAGCACACTCAAGTCACCGGAAAAGAATATATACGACTGGTAAGAATCTGAAAAAGAATTTACTGATGTCTCTCTGTACGTGAATCAAGTGGATGTACAGCAGCAAGAAACAGAGCTTTGAAAATCAGCTGTAACCAAAATAGTAACAAATTGAAAAAAATAAACGACAGAGAGACAGAGAAAACCTCTTACAACTTTTCCTCAGGGACGGTGATGCAACATGGATTGAACACATCTAGACCCACAGCAGGATGAGACATAAGGCTGGAAACTGTTTGCACTAAGAGAAATGTGAGGTTGGGTGAGGAAATGCACACCCTTTAAAGTAATACTACCTGGTACCCATTCAATGGGTCCCAAATCTGCAGGTTCAAGGGATCTTCCTACAGCTAAAACATGCATGGAAAACCCAGAGGACTGTACACCATGTGATCGGGAGATGTGTCTAAAATGCAGCTCATTTATCCTCTCCTGGTGCTCCTGTTCACCATTCCAGCCACGTTACTTAGAATCTCCCCACTTGGAGAATCAGCACATTTCAACTTCTGTTTCACACATTTTGCAAATTGTGAGGAGGATGAACGGGAAGAGGGGGAACCAATGAGAGAATAGTTGTAGGGGTTTGGACGGGCACATATCACTCTAATTTCCCATTAAGAATAAGAATTGAAAAAAGGCTCAGCCCGCCTCGCCGGAGCCAAAATAGGGCCTGAAGCAATCCTGCGGGTTTGAGGCCAGCTCACAAAAGAGCAACTTAAAAAATGGAGCTCAGGGTCACTGCAATTCACAAACCTGCAGAGTTATAAATGAAAACTAACGTCCAAAACTATGTTGAGGTAAGGCAAAGAAGAGGATCTGAATGCAAGACAGAATTGCAAGAAACAGATTTCAAGAGATAGATTGGACTCGTCTTTAAAGCACATGAAAAGCGGCAGAATTTCGACAATGATGCAGTTGGCCCAAAAGGGCGTATGCGTTTTTCCTGATTATATCCAGGAAAAAACGCATACGCACTTTATGGGCAATGAAGCAAGCAAGCAATGCAAATGTGCACAACAAAGAAGTCTCATTTCCCACCGGTCAACAGGGCCATCCTAAAAAATTGTAAAAACCAGAAATGCAGGACAGGCCATGGAGAACAGGGAGCCTTTATACGCTGATGGGCAGTGTGTGAACTGCCGAGAGCCACTCTGGAGAAGTGTATGGTGGTTCCTAAATCATCTAAAAAACAGAGCTACAGAGCATAGGACACTTCCAATCATGGGAATATATCTAGGGAACTCTAAAAATCAACAAGACACAAGCACACCACAGTTTAGGGCTACTCTGTTTACAAGAACCTCAACTTCAGTACACCTTAAATATCCCAGGAAAGAGAACAATGGATAAAGAAGATGTGGTACTTATGTACAATGGAATATCTCTTCACCATGAAATCAATGTAATAAGGCTAGTAGAAGGATAAAGAGTGGATTTAGGTCCGATAATACTACTTGAAATAAGTCAAACAGAAAAAGAAACATATCATAAGATATCACTTATAGAGGGAGGGTAAATATGGCTGCACAAGAAATGAATTACAGAACAGTGTCTCACATTTAGAAAACACACTTATGTCAGCTTAAGGGGAAAGGAGAGGTGGGGTGATGCATAAAAGCAGAGTTTGAAATTAGCACAGATACCGTTCAATAAACCAAATAGATATTAGACAAGATCTACACCTTGCTCAATGAACTGGCCTCAACACACCTTATAAACTGCAGAGAAATATATCTGAGTAATAAGAATCTTAAAATCCATGTATTGATATATCTCCATAAGGGAATCAAGTGTGTGCAGAGCGGCACAAACACAGCAGTGAAAATGAGCTAAACCCCATTATAGAAATAAATTTTAAAAACAAAACGCAGAAACAATGAAAGAGAGAAAAATTCTTACAAAATTTGCTCAGGGGCTGTGATGCAACCTGGATTGACCACATATAAACCCACAGCTGGATAACACATAAGGCTGGACACTTGGGGCTGAGAGGATTGGTGAGTTTTGGTGAGCAACTGCCAAAAGTTTAATGCAATACTTCATGCTACTCATTCCAAGGGTCCCAACAATCCAGGTTGAAGGGAATCTTCCTACAGCTAAACCATGCTTGGGAAACCCAGCGACTGGTATACCATATGATCGGGAAAGGTTTCTAAAACGCACCTCATTTTTCCTCTCCTGGGGCTCCGGATCGACATTCCAGCCGCTTTACTAACAACATCCTCACATGGAGAGTCAATGCCTTTAAGTTCTGGTATCGCACAGTCTGCAGTTAGTGCGGAGGATGAATGGGAATAGGGGGAACCAGTGAGAAACAAGCTGTAGCGGTTTCAATGGGCACATGTCACTCTAATTTCACATCAGTAAGAAGAATAAACCAAAGGCACAGCAAGGTGCCCCAGAAGAAGAATAGGGCCTGAAGGAATCCTGTGGTTATGAGGCAAGATCACAACAATATGAGCTGAAAAATGGAGCTAAGGGCCACTGCAATTCAAAAACGTGCAGAGTTATAAAGGCCAACTATTTTCAAAAACTATATTGAGGTAAGGCTATGAAGAGGCATTGAAAGCAAGGCAGAATTGCAGGAAACCTATTTCAGGAGGTAGACAGGAATTGCATTTAAAGCATAGGAAAAGAGGCAGAACGACGACAATGATGCACTTGGCCAAAAAGGGCGTATGCGTTTTTTCCTGAATATATTCAGGAAAAAACGCATACGCCCTTTTTGGCCAACCAAGCAAGCTTGCAAAGGAAATCTGCACTACAATGAAGTCTCACTTCCCCCCAGTCAAAAGGGCCATCTGAAAAAAGTGTAAAATCCAGAAAGACAGGACAGGCAATGGAGAACTGGGAACATTGTTATGCTGATGGGTGGGATGTAAATTGCCAACAGCCACTCGGGAGAAGTGTATGGTGTTTCCTGAAACATCTAAAAAACAAAGCAACAGAGCCTAGGGCACTTCCACTTATGGTGCTATAGCTTAGGAAAATTAAAATCAAAAAGAGACAGCCACCCCAAAGTTTGGGACGGCTCTGTTTAAGGGAACCTCGTTTATGGGACAAGTTCAATATTGCAGAAAGCGAAAAATGGATAAAGAAGTTGTGGTACTTACGTACAATGCAATATCACTCAGCAATGAAATCTATGTCATCAGGCCCGTAGCAGCATAATGAGTGGATTCAGGTATGATGATTCTAACTGAAATAAGTCACACAGAAAAAGAAACATCATAAGATATCACTAATACACGGAATGTAAACTTGCTACACAGGAACAGAGTTACAAAACAGAACAGGGTCTCAAATTTAGAAAACCAACTTATGCTTGCTTAAGGGGAAAGGTGAGTTGGGGTGCTGCATAAAACCAGAGATTGAAATGAGCACAGATAAAGTTCCTTAAGCCAAATATGGAATAGACAAGAGCTACTCCTTGCTCAACGAGATGGACTCAACACCCCATATTAAACGCCTAAGTATGTACCTGACTAGTAAGTATCTTAAAACCTATGGATTGCTATGTCTCCAAAAGAGAATCAAGCGTGTGTACAGGGGCATAAACGCAGCAGTGATAGGATTGGAGAGGTTCGGTGAGCAAATGAAGACCCTTTGAAGTCATATTGCATGGTACCTATTCGACGGGTCTCAACTCTCCAGGTTTAAGGGATTCTTCCTTCAGCTAAAACACGCATGTGGAACCCAGAGTATGATCAACCGTGTGATCGGGAGATGTGTTCAAATATGTCTCAGTTCCCGTCCCCTGGTTCTCGGGTGCAACATTCCAGATGCTTTACTAACACTCTCCCGACTTGGAGAGTCAGTGCCTTTAACCTCCTGTTTGGCCAAGTTTGCAATTTCTGTGGAAGATTAACAGGAATAGTGAGGACCAATGAGAGACTAGTTGGAGGTGTCTGGACAGGCAAATTTAACTCTCATTTCCCACCAGGAAGAGGAATTAACCAAAGGCTCAGCATCCCGTGCCAGAACCAGATTAGGGCCTGAAGCAATCCTGCAGTGTTGCGGGCAGCTCAAAAGAAAGCGAATTGAAGAAAGGAGCTCAGGGGCACTGTAATTCACAAACCTGCAGAGTTATAAATGACAGCTATCGTCCAAAAATATACTGAAGTAAGGCTGCCAAGAGGACTTGAAAGCGGGGCAAAATTGCAGGAAATCGATTTCAGGAGGTCGACTGGAATTGCATTTAAAGCATAGGAAAAGAGGCAGAACGTCCACAATGATGCACTTGAACAAAAAGGGCGTATGCGTTTTTTCCTGAATATATTCAGGAAAAAACGCATATGCCCTTTTTGGCCAACCAAGCAAGCTTGCAAAGGAAATCTGCACTTCAATGAAGTATCACTTCCCCCTGGTAAAAAGGGCCATCTGAAAAAAGTGTAAAATCCAGAAAGGCAGTACAGGCCATGGAGAACTGGGAGCCTGGTTATGCTGATGGGTGGGATGTAAATTGCCAACAGCCACTCGGGAGAAGTGTATGGTGTTTCCTGAAACATCTAAAAAACAAAGCAACAGAGCCTAGGGCACTTCCACTTATGGTGCTATAGCTTAGGGAAATTAAAATCAAAAAGACACAGCCACCCCAAAGTTTGGGACGGCTCTGTTTACAAGAACCTTGTTTACGGGACAAGTTCAATATTGCAGAAAGCGAAAAATGGATAAAGAAGTTGTGGTACATACGTACAATGCAATATCACTCAGCAATGACATCTATGTCATCAGGCCCGTAGCAGCATAATGAGTGGATTCAGGTATGATGATTCTAACTGAAATAAGTCACACAGAAAAAGAAACATCATAAGATATCACTAATACACGGAATGTAAACTTGCTACACAGGAACAGAGTTACAAAACAGAACAGGGTCTCAAATTTAGAAAACCAACTTATGCTTGCTTAAGGGGAAAGGTGAGTTGGGGTGCTGCATAAAACCAGAGATTGAAATGAGCACAGACAAAGTTCCTTAAGCCAAATATGGAATAGACAAGAGCTACTCCTTGCTCAACGAGATGGACTCAACACCCCATATTAAACGCCTAAGTATGTACCTGACTAGTAAGTATCTTAAAACCTATGGATTGCTATGTCTCCAAAAGAGAATCAAGCGTGTGTACAGGGGCATAAACGCAGCAGTGATAGGATTGGAGAGGTTCGGTGAGCAAATGAAGACCCTTTGAAGTCATATTGCATGGTACCTATTCGACGGGTCTCAACTCTCCAGGTTTAAGGGATTCTTCCTTCAGCTAAAACACGCATGTGGAACCCAGAGTATGATCAACCGTGTGATCGGGAGATGTGTTCAAATATGTCTCAGTTCCCGTCCCCTGGTTCTCGGGTGCAACATTCCAGATGCTTTACTAACACTCTCCCGACTTGGAGAGTCAGTGCCTTTAACCTCCTGTTTGGCCAAGTTTGCAATTTCTGTGGAAGATGAACAGGAATAGTGAGGACCAATGAGAGACTAGTTGGAGGTGTCTGGACAGGCAAATTTAACTCTCATTTCCCACCAGGAAGAGGAATTAACCAAAGGCTCAGCATCCCGTGCCAGAACCAGATTAGGGCCTGAAGCAATCCTGCAGTGTTGCGGGCAGCTCAAAAGAAAGCGAATTGAAGAAAGGAGCTCAGGGGCACTGTAATTCACAAACCTGCAGAGTTATAAATGACAGCTATCGTCCAAAAATATACTGAAGTAAGGCTGCCAAGAGGACTTGAAAGCGGGGCAAAATTGCAGGAAATCGATTTCAGGAGGTCGACTGGAATTGCATTTAAAGCATAGGAAAAGAGGCAGAACGTCCACAATGATGCACTTGAACAAAAAGGGCGTATGCGTTTTTTCCTGAATATATTCAGGAAAAAACGCATATGCCCTTTTTGGCCAACCAAGCAAGCTTGCAAAGGAAATCTGCACTTCAATGAAGTATCACTTCCCCCTGGTAAAAAGGGCCATCTGAAAAAAGTGTAAAATCCAGAAAGGCAGTACAGGCCATGGAGAACTGGGAGCCTGGTTATGCTGATGAGTGGGATGTAAATTGCCAACAGCCACTCGGGAGAAGTGTATGGTGTTTCCTGAAACATCTAAAAAACAAAGCAACAGAGCCTAGGGCACTTCCACTTATGGTGCTATAGCTTAGGGAAATTAAAATCAAAAAGACACAGCCACCCCAAAGTTTGGGACGGCTCTGTTTACAAGAACATCGTTTACGGTACAAGTTGAATATCGCAGAAAGTGAAAAATGGATAAAGAAGTTGTGGTACTTATGTACAATGCAATATCACTCAGCAATGAAATCTACGTCATCAGGCCCGTAACAGCATAGAGTGGATTCAGGTATGATGATTCTAACTGAAATAAGTCACACAGAAAAAGAAACATCATAAGATATCACTAATACACGGAATGTAGAATTGGCTACACAGGAACTGGATTACAAAACAGAACAGGGTCTCAAATTTAGAAAACCAACTTATGCTTGCTTAAGGGGAAAGGTGAGTTGGGGTGCTGCATAAAACCAGAGATTGAAATGAGCACAGATAAAGTTCCTTAAGCCAAATATGTAATAGACAAGAGCTACTACTTGCTCAACGAAATGTACTCAACACCGCATATTAAACGCCTAAGAATGTACCTGACTAGTAAGTATCTTAAAACCTATGGATTGCTATGTCTCTGAAAGAGAATCAAGCATGTGTACAGGGGCATAAACGCAGAAGTGTTAGGATTGGAGAGGTTCGGTGAGCAAATGAAGACCCTTTGAAGTCATATTGCATGGTACCCATTCCACGGGTCTCAACTCTCCAACTTTAAGGGAATCTTCCTTCAGCTGAAACATGCATGTGGAACCCAGAGTATGATCAACCGTGTGATCGGGAGACGTGTTCCAATATGTCTCATTTCTCGTCCCCTGGTACTCGGGTGCAACATTCCAGACGCTTTACTAACACTCTCCCGACTTGGAGAGTCAGTGCCTTTAACCTCCTGTTTGGCCCAGTTTGCAATTTCTGCAGAAGATGAACAGGAATAGGGAGAACCAATGAGAGACTAGCTGGAGGTGTCTGGACGGGAAAATTTAACTCTCATTTCCCACCAGGAAGAGGAATTAACCAAAGGCTCAGCGTGCCGTGCCGGAACAAGATTAGGGCCTGAAGCAATCCTGCGGTGTTGCGGCCAGCTCACAAGAAAGCGAGTTGAAGAAAGGAGCTCAGGGGCCCTGTAATTCACAAACCTGCAGAGTTATAAATGACAGCTATCGTCCAAAAATATACTGAAGTAAGGCTGCCAAGAGGACTTGAAAGCGGGGCAGAATTGCAGAAAACCGATTTCAGGAGGTAGACTGGAATTGCATTTAAAGCATAGGAAAAGAGGCAGAACGTCCACAATGATGCACTTGGACAAAAAGGGCGTATCCGTTTTTTCCTGAATATATTCACTCGGGAGAAGTGTATGGTGTTTCCTGAAACATCTAAAAAAGAAAGCAACAGAGCCTAGGTCAATTCCACTTATGGTCCTATAGCTTAGGGAAATTAAAATCAAAAAGACACAGCCACCCCAAAGTTTGGGATGGCTCTGTTTACAAGAACCTCGTTTATGGTACAAGTTCAATATCGCAGAAAGCGAAAAATGGATAAAGCAGTTGTGGTACTTACGTACAATGCAATATCACTCAGCAATGAAATCTATGTCAACAGGCCTGTAGCAGAAAATGAGTGGGTTCAGGTATGATGATTCTAACTGAAATAAGTCACACAGAAAAAGAAACATCATAAGATATCACTAATACACGGAATGTAAACTTGGCTACACAGGAACTGGATTACAAAACAGAACAGGGTCTCAAATTTAGAAAACCAACTTATGCTTGCTTAAGGGGAAGGTGAGTTTGGGTGCTGCATAAAACCAGAGATTGAAATGAGCACAGATAAAGTTCCTTAAGCCAAATATGGAATAGACAAGTGCTACTCCTTGTTCAATGAAATGGACTCAACACCCCATATTAAACGCCTAAGAATGTACCTGACTAGTAAGTATCTTAAAACCTATGGATTGCTATGTCTCCGAAAGAGAATCAAGCATGTGTACAGGGGTATAAACGCAGCAGTGATAGGATTGGAGAGGTTCGGTGAGCAAACGAAGACCCTTTGAAATCATATTGCATGGTACCCATTCCACGGGTCTCAACTCTCCAGGTTTAAGGGATTCTTCCTTCAGCTAAAACATGCATGTGGAACCCAGAGTATGATCAACCATGTGATCGGGAGACGTGTGCCAATATATCTCAGTTCTCGACCCCTGGTACTCGGGTGTAACATTCCAGACATTTTACTAACACTCTCCCGACTTGGAGAGTCAGTGCCTTTAACGTCCTGTTTGGCCCAGTTTGCATTTTCTGCGGAAGATGAACAGGAATAGGGAGAACCAATGAGAGACTAGCTGGAGGTGTCTGGACGGGCAAATTTAACTCTCATTTCCCACCAGGAAGAGGAATTAACCAAAGGCTCAGCGTGCCGTGCCGGAACCAGATTAGGGCCTGAAGCAATCCTGCGGTGTTGCGGCCAGCTCACAAGAAAGCGAGTTGAAGAAAGGAGCTCAGGGGCACTGTAATTCACAAACCTGCAGAGTTATAAATGACAGCTATCGTCCAAAAATATACTGAAGTAAGGCTGCCAAGAGGACTTGAAAGCGGGGCAGAATTGCAGGAAACCGATTTCAGGAGTAGACTGGAATTGCATTTAAAGCACAGGAAAAGAGGAAGAACGTCCACAATGATGCACTTGGCCAAAAATGTCGTATGCGTTTTTTCCTGAATATATTCAGGAAAAAACGCATACACCATTTTTGGCCAACCAAGCAAGCTTGCAAAGGAAATCTGCACTACAATGAAGTCTCACTTCCCCCCAGTCAAAAGGGCCATCTGAAAAAAGTGTAAAATCCAGAAAGGCAGGACAGGCCATGGAGAACTGGGAGCCCTGTTATGCTGATGGGTGGGATGTAAATTGCCAACAGCCACTCGGGAGAAGTGTATGGTGTTTCCTGAAACATCTAAAAAACAAAGCAACAGAGCCTAGGTCAAATCCACTTATGGTCCTATAGCTTAGGGAAATTAAAATAAAAAAGACACAGCCACCCCAAAGTTTGGGATGGCTCTGTTTACAAGAACCTCGTTTATGGTACAAGTTCAATATCGCAGAAAGCGAAAAATGGATAAAGCAGTTGTGGTACTTACGTACAATGCAATATCACTCAGCAATGAAATCTATGTCAACAGGCCTGTAGCAGAAAATGAGTGGGTTCAGGTATGATGATTCTAACTGAAATAAGTCACACAGAAAAAGAAACATCATAAGATATCACTAATACACGGAATGTAGAATTGGCTACACAGGAACTGGATTACAAAACAGAACAGGGTCTCAAATTTAGAAAACCAACTTATGCTTGCTTAAGGGGAAAGGTGAGTTGGGGTGCTGCATAAAACCAGAGATTGAAATGAGCACAGATAAAGTTCCTTAAGCCAAATATGTAATAGACAAGAGCTACTACTTGCTCAACGAAATGTACTCAACACCGCATATTAAACGCCTAAGAATGTACCTGACTAGTAAGTATCTTAAAACCTATGGATTGCTATGTCTCTGAAAGAGAATCAAGCATGTGTACAGGGGCATAAACGCAGAAGTGTTAGGATTGGAGAGGTTCGGTGAGCAAATGAAGACCCTTTGAAGTCATATTGCATGGTACCCATTCCACGGGTCTCAACTCTCCAACTTTAAGGGAATCTTCCTTCAGCTGAAACATGCATGTGGAACCCAGAGTATGATCAACCGTGTGATCGGGAGACGTGTTCCAATATGTCTCAGTTCTCGTCCCCTGGTACTCGGGTGCAACATTCCAGACGCTTTACTAACACTCTCCCGACTTGGAGAGTCAGTGCCTTTAACCTCCTGTTTGGCCCAGTTTGCAATTTCTGCAGAAGATGAACAGGAATAGGGAGAACCAATGAGAGACTAGCTGGAGGTGTCTGGACGGGCAAATTTAACTCTCATTTCCCACCAGGAAGAGGAATTAACCAAAGGCTCAGCGTGCCGTGCCGGAACAAGATTAGGGCCTGAAGCAATCCTGCGGTGTTGCGGCCAGCTCACAAGAAAGCGAGTTGAAGAAAGGAGCTCAGGGGCCCTGTAATTCACAAACCTGCAGAGTTATAAATGACAGCTATCGTCCAAAAATATACTGAAGTAAGGCTGCCAAGAGGACTTGAAAGCGGGGCAGAATTGCAGAAAACCGATTTCAGGAGGTAGACTGGAATTGCATTTAAAGCATAGGAAAAGAGGCAGAATGTCCACAATGATGCACTTGGACAAAAAGGGCGTATCCGTTTTTTCCTGAATATATTCACTCGGGAGAAGTGTATGGTGTTTCCTGAAACATCTAAAAAAGAAAGCAACAGAGCCTAGGTCAATTCCACTTATGGTCCTATAGCTTAGGGAAATTAAAATCAAAAAGACACAGCCACCCCAAAGTTTGGGATGGCTCTGTTTACAAGAACCTCGTTTATGGTACAAGTTCAATATCGCAGAAAGCGAAAAATGGATAAAGCAGTTGTGGTACTTACGTACAATGCAATATCACTCAGCAATGAAATCTATGTCAACAGGCCTGTAGCAGAAAATGAGTGGGTTCAGGTATGATGATTCTAACTGAAATAAGTCACACAGAAAAAGAAACATCATAAGATATCACTAATACACGGAATGTAAACTTGGCTACACAGGAACTGGATTACAAAACAGAACAGGGTCTCAAATTTAGAAAACCAACTTATGCTTGCTTAAGGGGAAGGTGAGTTTGGGTGCTGCATAAAACCAGAGATTGAAATGAGCACAGATAAAGTTCCTTAAGCCAAATATGGAATAGACAAGTGCTACTCCTTGTTCAATGAAATGGACTCAACACCCCATATTAAACGCCTAAGAATGTACCTGACTAGTAAGTATCTTAAAACCTATGGATTGCTATGTCTCCGAAAGAGAATCAAGCATGTGTACAGGGGTATAAACGCAGCAGTGATAGGATTGGAGAGGTTCGGTGAGCAAACGAAGACCCTTTGAAATCATATTGCATGGTACCCATTCCACGGGTCTCAACTCTCCAGGTTTAAGGGATTCTTCCTTCAGCTAAAACATGCATGTGGAACCCAGAGTATGATCAACCATGTGATCGGGAGACGTGTGCCAATATATCTCAGTTCTCGACCCCTGGTACTCGGGTGTAACATTCCAGACATTTTACTAACACTCTCCCGACTTGGAGAGTCAGTGCCTTTAACGTCCTGTTTGGCCCAGTTTGCATTTTCTGCGGAAGATGAACAGGAATAGGGAGAACCAATGAGAGACTAGCTGGAGGTGTCTGGACGGGCAAATTTAACTCTCATTTCCCACCAGGAAGAGGAATTAACCAAAGGCTCAGCGTGCCGTGCCGGAACCAGATTAGGGCCTGAAGCAATCCTGCGGTGTTGCGGCCAGCTCACAAGAAAGCGAGTTGAAGAAAGGAGCTCAGGGGCACTGTAATTCACAAACCTGCAGAGTTATAAATGACAGCTATCGTCCAAAAATATACTGAAGTAAGGCTGCCAAGAGGACTTGAAAGCGGGGCAGAATTGCAGGAAACCGATTTCAGGAGTAGACTGGAATTGCATTTAAAGCACAGGAAAAGAGGAAGAACGTCCACAATGATGCACTTGGCCAAAAATGTCGTATGCGTTTTTTCCTGAATATATTCAGGAAAAAACGCATACACCATTTTTGGCCAACCAAGCAAGCTTGCAAAGGAAATCTGCACTACAATGAAGTCTCACTTCCCCCCAGTCAAAAGGGCCATCTGAAAAAAGTGTAAAATCCAGAAAGGCAGGACAGGCCATGGAGAACTGGGAGCCCTGTTATGCTGATGGGTGGGATGTAAATTGCCAACAGCCACTCGGGAGAAGTGTATGGTGTTTCCTGAAACATCTAAAAAACAAAGCAACAGAGCCTAGGTCAAATCCACTTATGGTCCTATAGCTTAGGGAAATTAAAATAAAAAAGACACAGCCACCCCAAAGTTTGGGATGGCTCTGTTTACAAGAACCTCGTTTATGGTACAAGTTCAATATCGCAGAAAGCGAAAAATGGATAAAGCAGTTGTGGTACTTACGTACAATGCAATATCACTCAGCAATGAAATCTATGTCAACAGGCCTGTAGCAGAAAATGAGTGGGTTCAGGTATGATGATTCTAACTGAAATAAGTCACACAGAAAAAGAAACATCATAAGATATCACTAATACACGGAATGTAAACTTGGCTACACAGGAACTGGATTACAAAACAGAACAGGGTCTCAAATTTAGAAAACCAACTTATGCTTGCTTAAGGGGAAAGGTGAGTTGGGGTGCTGCATAAAACCAGAGATTGAAATGAGCACAGATAAAGTTCCTTAAGCCAAATATGGAATAGACAAGTGCTACTCCTTGTTCAATGAAATGGACTCAACACACCATATTAAACGCCTAAGAATGTACCTGACTAGTAAGTATCTTAAAACCTATGGATTGCTATGTCTCCGAAAGAGAATCAAGCATGTGTACAGGGGCATAAACGCAGCAGTGATAGGATTGGAGAGGTTCGGTGAGCAAACGAAGACCCTTTGAAATCATATTGCATGGTACCCATTCCACGGGTCTCAACTCTCCAGGTTTAAGGGATTCTTCCTTCAGCTAAAACATGCATGTGGAACCCAGAGTATGATCAACCGTGTGATCGGGAGACGTGTGCCAATATATCTCAGTTCTCGTCCCCTGGTACTTGGGTGCAACATTCCAGACACTTTACTAACACTCTCCCGACTTCGAGAGTCAGTGCCTTTAACGTCCTTTTGGCCCAGTTTGCAATTTCTGCGGAATATGAACAGGAATAGGGAGAACCAATGAGAGACTAGCTGGAGGTGTCTGGACGGGAAAATTTAACTCTCATTTCCCACCAGGAAGAGGAATTAACCAAAGTCTCAGCGTGCCGTGGGGAACCAGATTAGGGCCTGAAGCAATCCTGCGGTGTTGCGGCCAGCTCACAAGAAAGCGAGTTGAAGAAAGGAGCTCAGGGGCACTGTAATTCACAAACCTGCAGAGTTATAAATGACAGCTATCGTCCAAAAATATACTGAAGTAAGGCTGCCAAGAGGACTTGAACGTGGGGCAGAATTGCAGGAAACCGATATCAGGAAGGAGACTGGAATTGCATTTAAAGCATAGGAAAAGAGGCAGAACGTCCACAATGATGCACTTGGCCAAAAAGGGCGTATGCGTTTTTTCCTGAATATATTCAGGAAATATATTCAGGAAATATATTCAGGAAATATATTTCCTGAATATATTCAGGAAATATATTCAGGAAAAATATATTTTCCTGAATATATTCAGGAAAAAACGCATACGCGCTTTTTGGCCAACCAAGCAAGCTTGCAAAGGAAATCTGCACTACAATTAAGTCTCACTTCCCCCCGGTCAAAAGGGCCATCTGAAAAAAGTGTAAAATCCAGAAAGGCAGGACAGGCCATGGAGAACTGGGAGCCTTGTTATGCTGATGGGCAGGTTGTAAATTGCCAACAGCCACTCGGGAGAAGTGTATGGTGTTTCCTGAAACATCTAAAAAACAAAGCAACAGAGCCTAGGTCAATTCCACTTATGGTCCTATAGCTTAGGGAAATTAAAATCAAAGAGACACAGCCACCCCAAAGTTTGGGACGGCTCTGTTTACAAGAACCTCTTTTACGGTACAAGTTCAATATCGCAGAAAGCGCAAAATGGATAAAGAAGTTGTGGTACTTACGTACAATGCAATATCACTCAGCAATGAAATCTATGTCAACAGGCCTGTAGCAGAAAATGAGTGGGCTCAGGTATGATGATTCTAACTGAAATAAGTCACACAGAAAAAGAAACAACATAAGATATCACTAATACACGGAATGTAAACTTGGCTACACAGGAACTGGATTACAAAAGAGAACAGGGTCTCAAATTTAGAAAACCAACTTATGCTTGCTTAAGGGGAAATGTGAGTTGGGGTGCTGCATAAAACCAGAGATTGAAATGAGCACAGATAAAGTTCCTTAAGCCAAATATGTAATAGACAAGAGCTACTCCTTGCTCAACGAAATGGACTCAACACCCCATATTAAACGCCTAAGAATGTACCTGATTAGTAAGTATCTTAAAACCTATGGATTGCTATGCCTCCGAAAGAGAATCAAGCGTGTGTACAGGGGCATAAACACAGCAGTGATAGGATTGGAGAGGTTCGGTGAGCAAATGAAGACCCTTTGAAGTCATATTGCATGGTACCCATTCCACGGTTCTCAACTCTCCAGGTTTAAGGGATTCTTCCTTCAGCTGAAACATGCATGTGGAACCCAGAGTATGATCAACCGTGTGATCAGGAGACGTGTTCAAATATGTCTCAGTTTTCGTCCCCTGGTACTCGGGTGCAACATTCCAGACGCTTTACTAACAATCTCCCGACTTGGAGAGTCAGTGCCTTTAACCTCCTGTTTGGCCCAGTTTGCAAATTCTGCGGAAGATGAACAGGAATAGGGAGGACCAATGAGAGACTAGCTGGAGGTGTCTGGACGGGCAAATTTAACTCTCATTTCCCACCAGGAAGAGGAATTAACCAAAGGCTCAGCGTGCCGTGCCGGAACAAGATTAGGGCCTGAAGCAATCCTGCGGTGTTGCGGCCAGCTCACAAGAAAGCGAGTTGAAGAAAGGAGCTCAGGGCCCCTGTAATTCACAAACCTGCAGAGTTATAAATGACAGCTATCGTCCAAAAATATACTGAAGTAAGGCTGCCAAGAGGACTTGAAAGCGGGGCAGAATTGCAGAAAACCGATTTCAGGAGGTAGACTGGAATTGCATTTAAAGCATAGGAAAAGAGGCAGAACGTCCACAATGATGCACTTGGACAAAAAGGGCGTATCCGTTTTTTCCTGAATATATTCACTCGGGAGAAGTGTATGGTGTTTCCTGAAACATCTAAAAAAGAAAGCAACAGAGCCTAGGGCACTTCCACTTATGGTCCTATAGCTTAGGGAAATTAAAATCAAAAAGACACAGCCACCCAAATGTTTGGGACGGCTCTGTTTACAAGAACCTCGTTTATGGTACAAGTTCAATATCGCAGAAAGTGAAAAATGGATAAAGAAGTTGTGGTACTTACGTACAATGCAATACCACTCAGCAATGAAATCTATGTCAACACGCCTGTAGCACAAAATGAGTGGGTTCAGGTATGATGATTCTAACTGAAATAAGTCACACAGAAAAAGAAACATCATAAGATATCACTAATACACGGAATGTAAACTTGGCTACACAGGAACTGAATTACAAAACAGAACAGGGTCTCAAATTTAGAAAACCAACTTATGCTTGCTTAAGGGGAAAGGTGAGTTGGGATGCAGCATAAAACCAGAGATTGAAATGAACACAGATAAAGTTCCTTAAGCCAAATATGTAATAGACAAGAGCTACTCCTTATTCAACGAAATGGACTCAACACCCCATATTAAACGCCTAAGAATGTACCTGACTAGTAAGTATCTTAAAACCTATGGATTGCTATGTCTCCGAAAGAGAATCAAGCATGTGTACAGGGGCATAAACGCAGCAGTGATAGGATTTGAGAGGTTCGGTGAGCAAAGAATGACCCTTTGAAGTCATATTACATGCTACCCATTCCACGGGTCTCAACTCTCCAGGTTTAAGGGATTCTTCCTTCAGCTGAAACATGCATGTGGAACCCAGAGTATGATCAACCGTGTGATCAGGAGACGTTTTCAAATATGTCTCAGTTTTCATCCACTGGTACTCGGGTGCAACATTCCAGACGCTTTACTAACACTCTCCTGACTTGGAGAGTCAGTGCCTTTAACCTCCTGTTTGGCCCAGATTGCAATTTCTGCAGAAGATGAACAGGAATAGGTAGGAGCAATGAGAGACTAGCTGGAGGTGTCTGGACGGGCAAATTTAACTCTCATTTCCCACCAGGAAGAGGAATTAACCAAAGGCTCAGCATGCCGTGCCGGAACAAGATTAGGGCCTGAAGCAATCCTGCGGTGTTGTGGCCCGCTCACAAGAAAGCGAGTTGAAGAAAGGAGCTCAGGGGCACTGTAATTCACAAACCTGCAGAGTTATAAATGTCAGCTATCGTCCAAAAATATACTGAAGTAAGGCTGACAAGAGGACTTGAAAGCGGGGCAGAATTGCAGGAAACCGATTTCAGGAGGTAGACTGGAATTGCATTTAAAGCATAGGAAAAGAGGCAGAACGTCCACAATGATGCACTTGGCCAAAAAGGGCATATGCGTTTTTTCCTGAATATATTCAGGAAAAAACGCATATGCCCTTTTTGGCCAACCGAGCAAGCTTGCAAAGGAAATCTGCACTACAATGAAGTCTCACTTCCGCCTGGTCAAAAGGGCCATCTGAAAAAAGTGTAAAATCCAGAAAGGCAGGACAGGCCATGGAGAACTGGGAGCCTTGTTATGCTGATGGGCGGGATGTAAATTGCCAACAGCCACTGGGGAGAAGTGTATGGTGTTTCCTGAAACATCTAAAAAACAAAGCAACAGAGCCTAGGTCAATTCCACTTATGGTCCTATAGCTTAGGGAAATTAAAATCAAAAAGACACAGCCACCCCAAAGTTTGGGATGGCTCTGTTTACAAGAACCTCTTTTACGGTACAAGTTCAATATCGCAGAAAGCGCAAAATGGATAAAGAAGTTGTGGTACTTACGTACAATGCAATATCACTCAGCAATGAAATCTATGTCAACAGGCCTGTAGCAGAAAATGAGTGGGCTCAGGTATGATGATTCTAACTGAAATAAGTCACACAGAAAAAGAAACAACATAAGATATCACTAATACACGGAATGTAAACTTGGCTACACAGGAACTGGATTACAAAAGAGAACAGGGTCTCAAATTTAGAAAACCAACTTATGCTTGCTTAAGGGGAAATGTGAGTTGGGGTGCTGCATAAAACCAGAGATTGAAATGAGCACAGATAAAGTTCCTTAAGCCAAATATGTAATAGACAAGAGCTACTCCTTGCTCAACGAAATGGACTCAACACCCCATATTAAACGCCTAAGAATGTACCTGATTAGTAAGTATCTTAAAACCTATGGATTGCTATGCCTCCGAAAGAGAATCAAGCGTGTGTACAGGGGCATAAACACAGCAGTGATAGGATTGGAGAGGTTCGGTGAGCAAATGAAGACCCTTTGAAGTCATATTGCATGGTACCCATTCCACGGTTCTCAACTCTCCAGGTTTAAGGGATTCTTCCTTCAGCTGAAACATGCATGTGGAACCCAGAGTATGATCAACCGTGTGATCAGGAGACGTGTTCAAGTATGTCTCAGTTTTCGTCCCCTGGTACTCGGGTGCAACATTCCAGACGCTTTACTAACAATCTCCCGACTTGGAGAGTCAGTGCCTTTAACCTCCTGTTTGGCCCAGTTTGCAAATTCTGCGGAAGATGAACAGGAATAGGGAGGACCAATGAGAGACTAGCTGGAGGTGTCTGGACGGGCAAATTTAACTCTCATTTCCCACCAGGAAGAGGAATTAACCAAAGGCTCAGCGTGCCGTGCCGGAACAAGATTAGGGCCTGAAGCAATCCTGCGGTGTTGCGGCCAGCTCACAAGAAAGCGAGTTGAAGAAAGGAGCTCAGGGCCCCTGTAATTCACAAACCTGCAGAGTTATAAATGACAGCTATCGTCCAAAAATATACTGAAGTAAGGCTGCCAAGAGGACTTGAAAGCGGGGCAGAATTGCAGAAAACCGATTTCAGGAGGTAGACTGGAATTGCATTTAAAGCATAGGAAAAGAGGCAGAGCGTCCACAATGATGCACTTGGACAAAAAGGGCGTATCAGTTTTTTCCTGAATATATTCACTCGGGAGAAGTGTATGGTGTTTCCTGAAACATCTAAAAAAGAAAGCAACAGAGCCTAGGGCACTTCCACTTATGGTCCTATAGCTTAGGGAAATTAAAATCAAAAAGACACAGCCACCCAAATGTTTGGGACGGCTCTGTTTACAAGAACCTCGTTTATGGTACAAGTTCAATATCGCAGAAAGTGAAAAATGGATAAAGAAGTTGTGGTACTTACGTACAATGCAATACCACTCAGCAATGAAATCTATGTCAACACGCCTGTAGCACAAAATGAGTGGGTTCAGGTATGATGATTCTAACTGAAATAAGTCACACAGAAAAAGAAACATCATAAGATATCACTAATACACGGTATGTAAACTTGGCTACACAGGAACTTAATTACAAAAAAGAACAGGGTCTCAAATTTAGAAAACCAACTTATGCTTGCTTAAGGGGAAAGGTGAGTTGGGATGCAGCATAAAACCAGAGATTGAAATGAACACAGATAAAGTTCCTTAAGCCAAATATGTAATAGACAAGAGCTACTCCTTATTCAACGAAATGGACTCAACACCCCATATTAAACGCCTAAGAATGTACCTGACTAGTAAGTATCTTAAAACCTATGGATTGCTATGTCTCCGAAAGAGAATCAAGCATGTGTACAGGGGCATAAACGCAGCAGTGATAGGATTTGAGAGGTTCAGTGAGCAAAGAATGACCCTTTGAAGTCATATTACATGCTACCCATTCCACGGGTCTCAACTCTCCAGGTTTAAGGGATTCTTCCTTCAGCTGAAACATGCATGTGGAACCCAGAGTATGATCAACCGTGTGATCAGGAGACGTTTTCAAATATGTCTCAGTTTTCGTCCACTGGTACTCGGGTGCAACATTCCAGACGCTTTACTAACACTCTCCTGACTTGGAGAGTCAGTGCCTTTAACCTCCTGTTTGGCCCAGATTGCAATTTCTGCAGAAGATGAACAGGAATAGGTAGGAGCAATGAGAGACTAGCTGGAGGTGTCTGGACGGGCAAATTTAACTCTCACTTCCCACCAGGAAGAGGAATTAACCAAAGGCTCAGCGTGCCGTGCCGGAACAAGATTAGGGCCTGAAGCAATCCTGCGGTGTTGTGGCCCGCTCACAAGAAAGCGAGTTGAAGAAAGGAGCTCAGGGGCACTGTAATTCACAAACCTGCAGAGTTATAAATGTCAGCTATCGTCCAAAAATATACTGAAGTAAGGCTGCCAAGAGGACTTGAAAGCGGGGCAGAATTGCAGGAAACCGATTTCAGGAGGTAGACTGGAATTGCATTTAAAGCATAGGAAAAGAGGCAGAACGTCCACAATGATGCACTTGGCCAAAAAGGGCGTATGCGTTTTTTCCTGAATATATTCAGGAAAAAACGCATATGCCCTTTTTGGCCAACCGAGCAAGCTTGCAAAGGAAATCTGCACTACAATGAAGTCTCACTTCCGCCTGGTCAAAAGGGCCATCTGAAAAAAGTGTAAAATCCAGAAAGGCAGGACAGGCCATGGAGAACTGGGAGCCTTGTTATGCTGATGGGCGGGATGTAAATTGCCAACAGCCACTCGGGAGAAGTGTATGGTGTTTCCTGAAACATCTAAAAAACAAAGCAACAGAGCCTAGGGCACTTCCACTTATGGTCCTATAGCTTAGGGAAATTAAAATCAAAAAGACACAGCCACCCCAAAGTTTGGGACGGCTCTGTTTACAAGAACCTTGTTTATGGTACAAGTTCAATATCACAGAAAGTGAAAAATGGATAAAGAAGTTGTGGTACTTACGTACAATGCAATATCACTCAGCAATGAAATCTATGTCATCAGGCCCGTAGGAGCATAGTGAGTGGATTCAGGTATGACGATTCTAACTGAAATAAGTCACACAGAAAAAGAAACATCATAAGATATCACTAATACATGGAATGTAAACTTGGCTACACAGAAACTGAATTACAAAACAGAACAGGGTCTCAAATGAAGAAAACCAACTTATGCTTGCTTAAGGGGAAAGGTGAGTTGGGGTTCTGCATAAAACCAGAGATTGAAATGAGCACAGATAAAGTTCCTTAAGCCAAATATGGAATAGACAAGAGCTACTCCTTGCTCAACGAAATGGACTCAACACCCCATATTAAACGCCGAAGAATGTACCTGACTAGTAAGTATCTTAAACCCTATGGATTGCTATGTCTCTGAAAGAGAATCAAGCGTGTGTACAGTTGCATAAACGCAGCAGTGATAGGATTGGAGAGGTTCGGTGAGCAAATGAAGACCCTTTGAAGTCATAATGCATGGTACCCATTCCACGGGTCTCAACTCTCCAGGTTTAAGGGATTCTTCCTTCAGCTGAAACATGCCTGTGGAACCCAGAGTATGATCAACCGTGTGATCGGGAGACGTGTTCAAATATGTCTCAGTTTTCGTCCCCTGTTACTCGGGTGCAGCATTCCAGACGCTTTACTAACACTCTCCCGACTTGGAGAGTCAGTGCATTTAACCTCCTGTTTGGCCCAGTTTGCAATTTCTGCGGAAGATGAACAGGAATAGGGAGAACCAATGAGAGACTAGCTGGAGGTGTCTGGACGGGCAAATTTAACTCTCATTTCCCACCAGGAAGAGGAATTATCCAAAGGCTCAGCGTGCCGTGCCGGAACCAGATTAGGGTCTGAAGCAATCCTGCGGTGTTGTGGCCAGCTCACAAGAAAGCGAGTTGAAGAAAGGAGCTCACGGGCACTGTAATTCACAAACGTGCAGAGTTATAAATGACAGCTATCGTCCAAAAATATACTGAAGTAAGGCTGCCAAGAGGACTTGAAAGCGGGGCAGAATTGCAGGAAACCGATTTCAGGAGGTAGACTGGAATTGCATTTAAAGCATAGGAAAAGAGGCAGAACGTCCACAATGATGCACTTGGCCAAAAAGGGCGTATGCGTTTTTTCCTGAATATATTCAGGAAAAAACGCATATGCCCTTTTTGGCGAACCGAGCAAGCTTGCACAGGAAATCTGCACTACAATGAAGTCTCACTTCCCCCCGGTCAAAAGGGCCATCTGAAAAAAGTGTAAAATCCAGAAAGGCAGGACAGGCCATGGAGAACTGGGAGCATTGTTATGCTGATGGGCGGGATGTAAACTGCCAACAGCTACTAGGGAGAAGTGTATGGTGTTTCCTGAAACATCTAAAAAACAAAGCAAGATACCCTAGGGCACTTCCACTTATGGTCCTATAGCTTAGGGAAATTAAAATCAAAAAGACACAGCCACCCAAATGTTTGGGACGGCTCTGTTTACAAGAACCTCGTTTATGGTACAAGTTCAATATCGCAGAAAGTGAAAAATGGATAAAGAAGTTGTGGTACTTACGTAAAATGCAATACCACTCAGCAATGAAATCTATGTCAACACGCCTGTAGCACAAAATGAGTGGGTTCAGGTATGATGATTCTAACTGAAATAAGTCACACAGAAAAAGAAACATCATAAGATATCACTAATACACGGAATGTAAACTTGGCTACACAGGAACTGAATTACAAAACAGAACAGTGTCTCAAATTTAGAAAACCAACTTATGCTTGCTTAAGGGGAAAGGTGAGTTGGGATGCAGCATAAAACCAGAGATTGAAATGAACACAGATAAAGTTCCTTAAGCCAAATATGTAATAGACAAGAGCTACTCCTTATTCAACGAAATGGACTCAACACCCCATATTAAACGCCTAAGAATGTACCTGACTAGTAAGTATCTTAAAACCTATGGATCGCTATGTCTCCGAAAGAGAATCAAGCATGTGTACAGGGGCATAAACGCAGCAGTGATAGGATTTGAGAGGTTCGGTGAGCAAAGAATGACCCTTTGAAGTCATATTACATGCTACCCATTCCACGGGTCTCAACTCTCCAGGTTTAAGGGATTCTTCCTTCAGCTGAAACATGCATGTGGAACCCAGAGTATGATCAACCGTGTGATAAGGAGACGTGTTCCAATATGTCTCAGTTTTTGTCCACTGGTACTCGGGTGCAACATTCCAGATGCTTTACTAACACTCTCCTGACTTGGAGAGTCAGTGCCTTTAACCTCCTGTTTGGCCCAGATTGCAATTTCTGCGGAAGATGAACAGGAATAGGGAGAACCAATGAGAGAGTGGCTGGACGATTCTGGACGGGCAAATTTAACTCTCATTTCCCACCAGGAAGAGGAATTAACCAAAGGCTCAGCGTGCCGTGCCGGAACCAGGTTAGGGTCTGAAGCAATCCTGCGGTGTTGTGGCCAGCTCACAAGAAAGCTAGTTGAAGAAAGGAGCTCAGGGGCACTGTAATTCACAAACGTGCAGAGTTATAAATGACAGCTATCGTCCAAAAATATACTGAAGTAAGGCTGCCAAGAGGACTTGAAAGCGGGGCAGAATTGCAGGAAACCGATTTCAGGAGGTAGACTGGAATTGCATTTAAAGCATAGGAAAAGAGGCAGAACGTGGACAATGATGCACTTGGCCAAAAAGGGCGTATGCGTTTTTTCCTGAATATATTCAGGAAAAAACGCATACGCCCTTTTTGGCGAACCAAGCAAGCTTGCACAGGAAATCTGCACTACAATGAAGTTTCACTTCCCCCCTGTCAAAGTGGCCATCTGAAAAAGTGTAAAATCCAGAAAGGCAGGACAGGCCATGGAGAACTGGGAGCCTTGTTTTGCTGATGGGCGGGTTGTAAATTGCCAACAGCCACTTGGGAGAAGTGTATGGTGTTTCCTGAAACATCTAAAAAACAAAGCAACAGAGCCTAGGGCACTTCCACTTATGGTCCTATAGCTTAGGGAAATTAAAATCAAAAAGACACAGCCACCCCAAAGTTTGGGACGGCTCTGTTTACAAGAACCTCGTTTATGGTACAAGTTCAATATCGCAGAAAGTGAAAAATGGATAAAGAATTTGTGCTACTTACGTACAATGCAATATCACTCAGCAATGAAATCTATGTCATCAGGCCTGTAGCAGAAAATGAGTGGGTTCAGGTATGATGATTCTAACTGAAATAAGTCACACAGAAAAAGAAACATCGTAAGATATCACTAATACACGGAATGTAAACTTGGCTACTCAGGAACTGAATTACAAAACAGAACAGGGTCTCAAATTTAGAAAAGCCACTTATGCTTGCTTAAGGGGAAAGGTGAGTTGGGGTGCTTCATAAAACCAGAGATTGAAATGAGCACAGATAAAGTTCCTTAAGCCAAATATGGAATAGACAAGAGCTACTCCTTGCTCAACGAAATGGACTCAACACCCCATATTAAACGCCAATGAATGTACCTGACTAGTAAGTATCTTAAAACCTATGGATTGCTATGTCTCCGAAAGAGAATCAAGAGTGTGTACAGGGGCATAAACGCAGCAGTGATAGGATTGGAGAGGTTCGGTGAGCAAATGAAGACCCTTTGAAGTCATATTGCATGGTACCCATTCCACGGGTCTCAACTCTCCAGGTTTAAGGGATTCTTCCTTCAGCTAAAACATGCATGTGGAACCCAGAGTATGATCAACCGTGTGATCGGGAGACGTGTTCCAATATGTCTCAGTTCTCGTCCCGTGGTACTCGGGTGCAACATTCCAGACGCTTTACTAACACTCTCCCGACTTGGAGAGTCAGTGCCTTTAACCTCCTGTTTGGCCCAGTTTGCAATTTCTGCGGAATATGAACAGGAATAGGGAGAACCAATGAGAGACTAGCTGGAGGTGTCTGGACGGGCAAATTTAACTCTCATTTCCCACCAGGAAGAGGAATTAACCAAACGCTCAGCGTGCAGTGCCGGAACCAGATTAGGGCCTGAAACAATCCTGCGGTGTTGCGGCCAGCTCACAAGAAAGCGAATTGAAGAAAGGAGCTCAGGGGCACTGTAATTCACAAACCTGCAGAGTTATAAATGACAGCTATCGTCCAAAAATATACTGAAGTAAGGCTGCCAAGAGGACTTGAATGCGGGGCAGAATTGCAGGAAACCGATTTCAGGAGGTAGACTGGAATTGCACTTAAAGCATAGGAAAAGAGTCAGAAAGTCGACAATGATGTACTTGGCCAAAAAGGGCGTATGCGTTTTTTCCTGAATATATTCAGGAAAAAACGCATACGCCCTTTTTGGCCAACCAAGCAAGCTTGCAAAGGAAATCTGCACTACAATGAAGTCTCACTTCCCCCTGGTCAAAAGGGCCATCTGAAAAAAGTGTAAAATCCAAAAAGGCAGGACAGGCCATGGAGAACTGGGAGCCTTGTTATGCTGATGGGCAGGATGTAAATTGCCAACAGCCGCTTGGGAGACGTGTATGGTGTTTCCTGAAACATCTAAGAAACAAAGCAACAGAGCCTAGGGCACTTCCACTTATGGTCCTACAGCTTAGGGAAATTAAAATCAAAAAGACACAGCCACCCCAAAGTTTGGGACGGCTCTGCTTACAAGAACCTCGCTTACGGGACAAGTTCAATATCGCAGACAGTGAAAAATGGATAAAGAAGTTGTGGTACTTACGTACAATGCAATATCACTCAGCAATGAAATCTACGTCATCAGGCCCGTAGCAGCATAATGAGTGGATTCAGGTATGATGATTCTAACTGAAATAAGTCACAAGAAAAAGAAACATCATAAGATATCACTAATACACGGAATGGAAAGTTGGCTACACAGAAACTGAATTACAAAACACAACAGGGTCTCAAATTTAGAAAACCAACTTATGCTTGCTTAAGGGGAAAGGTGAGTTGGGGTGCTGCATAAAACCAGAGATTGAAATGAGCACAGATAAAGTTCCTTAAGCCAAATATGGAATAGACAAGAGCTACTCCTTGCTCAACGAAATGGACTCAACACCCCATATTAAACGCCTAAGAATGTACCTGACTAGTAAGTATATTAAAAGCTATGGATCGCTATGTCTCCGAAAGAGAATCAAGCGTGTGTACAGGCGCATAAACGCAGCAGTGATAGGATTGGAGAGGTTCGGTGAGCAAATGAAGACCCTTTGAAGTCATATTGCATGGTACCCATTCCACGGGTCTCAACTCTCCAGGTTTAAGGGATTCTTCCTTCAGCTAAAACATGCATGTGGAAACCAGAGTATGATCAACTGTGTGATCGGGAGACGTGTTCTAATATGTCTCAGTTCTCGTCCCGTGGTACTCGGGTGCAACATTCCAGACGCTTTACTAACACACTCCCGACTTGGAGAGTCAGTGCCTTTAACCTCCTGTTTGGCCCAGTTTGCAATTTCTGCGGAAGATGAACAGGAATAGGGAGGACCAATGAGAGACTAGCTGGAGGTGTCTGGACGGGCAAATTTAACTCTCATTTCCCACCAGGAAGAGGAATTAACCAAAGGCTCAGCGTGCCGTGCCGGAAACAGATTAGGGCCTGAAGCAATCCTGCGGTGTTGCGGCCAGCTCACAAGAAAGCGAGTTGAAGAAAGGAGCTCAGGGGCACTGTAATTCACGAAGCTGCAGAGTTATAAATGACAGCTATCGTCCAAAAATATACTGAAGTAAGGCTGCCAAGAGGACTTGAATGCGGGGCAGAATTGCAGGAAACCGATTTCAGGAGGTAGACTGGAATTGCACTTAAAGCATAGGAAAAGAGTCAGAAAGTCGACAATGATGCACTTGGCCAAAAAGTGCGTATGCGTTTTTTCCTGAATATATTCAGGAAAAAACGCATACGCCCTTTTTGGCCAACCAAGCAAGCTTGCAAAGGAAATCTGCACTACAATGAAGTCTCACTTCCCCCTGGTCAAAAGGGCCATCTGAAAAAAGTGTAAAATCCAGAAAGGTAGGACAGGCCATGGAGAACTGGGAGCCCTGTTATGCTGATGGGTGGGATGTAAATTGCCAACAGCCACTCGGGAGAAGTGTATGGTGTTTCCTGAAACATCTAAAAAACAAAGCAACAGGGCCTAGGTCAATTCCACTTATGGTCCTATAGATTAGGGAAATTAAAATCAAAAAGACACAGCCACCCCAAAGTTTGGGACGGCTCTGTTTACAAGAACCTCTTTTACGGTACAAGTTCAATATCGCAGAAAGTGCAAAATGGATAAAGAAGTTGTGGTACTTACGTACAATGCAATATCACTCAGCAATGAAATCTATGTCAACAGGCCTGTAGCAGAAAATGAGTGGGCTCAGGTATGATGATTCTAACTGAAATAAGTCACACAGAAAAAGAAACAACATAAGATATCACTAATACACGGAATGTAAACTTGGCTACACAGGAACTGGATTACAAAAGAGAACAGGGTCTCAAATTTAGAAAACCAACTTATGCTTGCTTAAGGGGAAATGTGAGTTGGGGTGCTGCATAAAACCAGAGATTGAAATGAGCACAGATAAAGTTCCTTAAGCCAAATATGTAATAGACAAGAGCTACTCCTTGCTCAACGAAATGGACTCAACACCCCATATTAAACGCCTAAGAATGTACCTGATTAGTAAGTATCTTTAAACCTATGGATTGCTATGCCTCCGAAAGAGAATCAAACGTGTGTACAGGGGCATAAACGCAGCAGTGATAGGATTGGAGAGGTTCGGTGAGCAAATGAAGACCCTTTGAAGTCATATTGCATGGTACCCATTCCACGGGTCTCAACTCTCCAGGTTTAAGGGATTCTTCCTTCAGCTGAAACATGCATGTGGAACCCAGAGTATGATCAACCGTGTGATCAGGAGACGTGTTCAAATATGTCTCAGTTTTCGTCCCCTGGTACTCGGGTGCAACATTCCAGACGCTTTACTAACAATCTCCCGACTTGGAGAGTCAGTGCCTTTAACCTCCTGTTTGGCCCAGTTTGCAAATTCTGCGGAAGATGAACAGGAATAAGGAGGACCAATGAGAGACTAGCTGGAGGTGTCTGGACGGGCAAATTTAACTCTCATTTCCCACCAGGAAGAGGAATTAACCAAAGGCTCAGCGTGCCGTGCCGGAACAAGATTAGGGCCTGAAGCAATCCTGCGGTGTTGCGGCCAGCTCACAAGAAAGCGAGTTTAAGAAAGGAGCTCAGGGCCCCTGTAATTCACAAACCTGCAGATTTATAAATGACAGCTATCGTCCAAAAATATACTGAAGTAAGGCTGCCAAGAGGACTTGAAAGCGGGGCAGAATTGCAGAAAACCGATTTCAGGAGGTAGACTGGAATTGCATTTAAAGCATAGGAAAAGAGGCAGAACGTCCACAATGATGCACTTGGACAAAAAGGGCGTATCCGTTTTTTCCTGAATATATTCACTCGGGAGAAGTGTATGGTGTTTCCTGAAACATCTAAAAAAGAAAGCAACAGAGCCTAGGGCACTTCCACTTATGGTCCTATAGCTTAGGGAAATTAAAATCAAAAAGACACAGACACCCAAATGTTTGGGACGGCTCTGTTTACAAGAACCTCGTTTATGGTACAAGTTCAATATCGCAGAAAGTGAAAAATGGATAAAGAAGTTGTGGTACTTACGTACAATGCAATACCACTCAGCAATGAAATCTATGTCAACACGCCTGTAGCACAAAATGAGTGGGTTCAGGTATGATGATTCTAACTGAAATAAGTCACACAGAAAAAGAAACATCATAAGATATCACTAATACACGGAATGTAAACTTGGCTACACAGGAACTGAATTACAAAACAGAACAGGGTCTCAAATTTAGAAAACCAACTTATGCTTGCTTAAGGGGAAAGGTGAGTTGGGATGCAGCATAAAACCAGAGATTGAAATGAACACAGATAAAGTTCCTTAAGCCAAATATGTAATAGACAAGAGCTACTCCTTATTCAACGAAATGGACTCAACACCCCATATTAAACGCCTAAGAATGTACCTGACTAGTAAGTATCTTAAAACCTATGGATTGCTATGTCTCCGAAAGAGAATCAAGCATGTGTACAGGGGCATAAACGCAGCAGTGATAGGATTGGAGAGGTTCGGTGAGCAAATGAAGACCCTTTGAAGTCATAATGCATGGTACCCATTCCACGGGTCTCAACTCTCCAGGTTTAAGGGATTCTTCCTTCAGCTGAAACATGCATGTGGAACCCAGAGTATGATCAACCGTGTGATCGGGAGACGTGTTCAAATATGTCTCAGTTTTCGTCCCCTGGTACTCGGGTGCAACATTCCAGACGCTTTACTAACACTCTCCCGACTTGGAGAGTCAGTGCCTTTAACCTCCTGTTTGGCCCAGTTTGCAATTTCTGCGGAAGATGAACAGGAATAGGGAGAACCAATGAGAGACTAGCTGGACGTTTCTGGACGGGCAAATTTAACTCTCATTTCCCACCAGGAAGAGGAATTAACCAAAGGCTCAGCGTGCCGTGCCGGAACCAGATTAGGGTCTGAAGCAATCCTGCGGTGTTGTGGCCAGCTCACAAGAAAGCGAGTTGAAGAAAGGAGCTCACGGGCACTGTAATTCACAAACGTGCAGAGTTATAAATGACAGCTATCGTCCAAAAATATACTGAAGTAAGGCTGCCAAGAGGACTTGAAAGCGGGGCAGAATTGCAGGAAACCGATTTCAGGAGGTAGACTGGAATTGCATTTAAAGCATAGGAAAAGAGGCAGAACGTGGACAATGATGCACTTGGCCAAAAAGGGCGTATGCGTTTTTTCCTGAATATATTCAGGAAAAAACGCATACGCCCTTTTTGGCGAACCAAGCAAGCTTGCACAGGAAATCTGCACTACAATGAAGTTTCACTTCCCCCCTGTCAAAGGGGCCATCTGAAAAAAGTGTAAAATCCAGAAAGGCAGGACAGGCCATGGAGAACTGGGAGCCTTGTTATGCTGATGGGCGGGTTGTAAATTGCCAACAGCCACTAGGGAGAAGTGTATGGTGTTTCCTGAAACATCTAAAAAACAAAGCAACAGAGCCTAGGGCACTTCCACTTATGGTCCTATAGCTTAGGGAAATTAAAATAAAAAAGACACAGCCACCCCAAAGTTTGGGACGGCTCTGTTTACAAGAACCTCGTTTATGGTACAAGTTCAATATCGCAGAAAGTGAAAAATGGATAAAGAATTTGTGCTACTTACGTACAATGCAATATCACTCAGCAATGAAATCTCTGTCAACAGGCCTGTAGCAGAAAATGAGTGGGTTCAGGTATAATGATTCTAACTGAAATAAGTCACACAGAAAAAGAAACATCATAAGATATCACTAATACACGGAATGTAAACTTGGCTACACAGGAACTGAATTACAAAACAGAACAGGGTCTCAAATTTAGAAAACCAACTTATGCTTGCTTAAGGGGAAAGGTGAGTTGGGGTGCTGCATAAAACCAGAGATTGAAATGAGCACAGATAAAGTTCCTTAAGCCAAATATGTAATAGACAAGAGCTACTCCTTGCTCAACGAAATGGACTCAACACCCCATATTAAACGCCAATGAATGTACCTGACTAGTAAGTATCTTAAAACCTATGGATTGCTATGTCTCTGAAAGAGAATCAACCATGTGTACAGGGGCATAAACACAGCAGTGATAGGAATGGAGAGGTTCGGTGAGCAAATGAAGACCCTTTGAAGTCATATTGCATGGTACCCATTCCACGGGTCTCAACTCTCCAACTTTAAGGGAATCTTCCTTCAGCTGAAACATGCATGTGGAACCCAGAGTATGATCAACCATGTGATCGGGAGACGTGTTCAAATATGTCTCAGTTTTCGCCCCTGGTACTCGGGTGCAACATTCCAGACGCTTTACTAACACTCTCCCGACTTGGAGAGTCAGTGCCTTTAACCTCCTGTTTGACCCAGTTTGCAAATTCCGCGGAAGATGTACAGGAATAGGGAGAACCAATGAGAGACTAGCTGGAGGTGTCTGGACGGGCAAATTTAACTCTCATTTCCCACCAGGAAGAGGAATTATCCAAAGGCTCAGCGTGCCATGCCGGAACCAGATTAGGGCCTGAAGCAATCCTGCGGTGCTGCGGCCAGCTCACAAGAAAGCGAGTTGAAGAAAGGAGCTCAGGGGCACTGTAATTCACAAACCTGCAGAGTTATAAATGACAGCTATCGTCCAAAAATATACTGAAGTAAGGCTGCCAAGAGGACTTGAAAGCGGGGCAGAATTGCAGGAAACCGATTTCAGGAGGTAGACTGGAATTGCATTTAAAGCATAGTAAAAGAGGCAGAACGTCCACAATGATGCAATTGGCCAAAAAGTGCGTATGCGTTTTTTTTTAATATATTCAGGAAAAAACGCATACGCACTTTTTGGCCAACCAAGCAAGCTTGCAAAGGAAATCTGCACTACAATTAAGTCTCACTTCCCCCCGGTCAAAAGGGCCATCTGAAAAAAGTGTAAAATCCAGAAAGGCAGGACAGGCCATGGAGAACTGGGAGCCTTGTTATGCTGATGGGCGGGATGTAAATTGCCAACAGCCACTCGGGAGAAGTGTATGGTGTTTCCTGAAACATCTAAAAAACAAAGCAACAGAGCCTAGGGCACTTCCACTTATGGTCCTATAGCTTAGGGAAATTAAAATCAAAAAGACACAGCCACCCCAAAGTTTGGGATGGCTCTGTTTACAAGAAACTCGTTTACGGTACAAGTTCAATATCGCATAAAGCGAAAAATGGATAAAGAAGTTGTGGTACTTACGTACAATGCAATATCACTCAGCAATGACATCTATGTCATCAGGCCCATAGCAGCATAATGAGTGCATTCAGGTATGATGATTCTAACTGAAATAAGTCACACAGAAAAAGAAACATCATAAGATATCACTAATACACGGAATGTAAACTTGGCTACACAGGAACTGAATTTCAAAACAGAACATGGTCCCAAATTTAGAAAACCAACTTATGCTTGCTTAAGGGGAAAGGTGAGTTGGGGTGCTGCATAAAACCAGAGATTGAAATGAGCACAGATAAAGTTCCTTAAGCCAAATATGTAATAGACAAGAGCTACTCCTTGCTCAACGAAATGGACTCAAAACCCCATATTAAACGCCTAATAATGTACCTGACTAGTAAGTATCTTAAAACCTATGGATTGCTATGTCTCTGAAAGTGAATCAATCGTGAGTACAGGGGCAAAAACGCAGCAGTGATAGGATTGGAGAGTTTTGGTGAGCAAATGAAGACCCTTTGAAGTCATATTGCATGGTACCCATTCCACGGGTCTCAACTCTCCAGGTTTAAGGGATTCTTCCTTCAGCTAAAACATGCATGTGGAACCCAGAGTATGATCAACCGTGTGATTGGGAGACGTGTTGAAATATGTCTCAGTTCTCGTCCCCTGGTACTCGGGTGCAACATTCCAGATGCTTTACTAACACTCTCCCGACTTGGAGAGTCAGTGCCTTTAACCTCCTGTTTGGCCCAGTTTGCAAATTCCGCGGAAGATGAACAGGAATAGGGAGAACCAATGAGAGACTAGCTGGAGGTGTCTGGACGGGAAAATTTAACTCTCATTTCCCACCAGGAAGAGGAATTAACCAAAGGCTCAGCGTGCCATGCCGGAACCAGATTAGGGCCTGAAGCAATCCTGCGGTGTTGCGGCCAGCTCACAAGAAAGCGAGTTGAAGAAAGGAGCTCAGGGGCACTGTAATTCACAAACCTGCAGAGTTATAAATGACAGCTATCATCCAAAAATATACTGAAGTAAGGCTGCCAAGAGGACTTGAAAGCCGGGCAGAATTGCAGGAAACCGATTTCAGGAGGTAGACTGGAATTGCATTTAAAGCATAGGAAAAGAGGCAGAAGGTCGACAATGATGCACTTGGCCAAAAAGGGCGTATGCGTTTTTTCCTGAATATATTCAGGAAAAAACGCATACGCCCTTTTTGGCCAACCAAGCAAGCTTGCAAAGGAAATCTGCACTACAATGAAGTCTCACTTCCCCCCGGTCAAAAGGGCCATCTGAAAAAAGTGTAAAATCCAGAAAGGCAGGACAGGCCATGGAGAACTGGGAGCCTTGTTATGCTGATGGGCGGGATGTAAATTGCCAACAGCCACTCGGGAGAAGTGTATGGTGTTTCCTGAAACATCTAAAAAACAAAGCAACAGAGCCTAGGGCACTTCCACTTATGGTCCTATAGCTTAGGGAAATTAAAATCAAAAAGACACAGCCACCCCAAAGTTTGGGATGGCTCTGTTTACAAGAAACTCGTTTACGGTACAAGTTCAATATCGCATAAAGCGAAAAATGGATAAAGAAGTTGTGGTACTTACGTACAATGCAATATCACTCAGCAATGACATCTATGTCATCAGGCCCATAGCAGCATGATGAGTGGATTCAGGTATGATGATTCTAACTGAAATAAGTCACACAGAAAAAGAAACATCATAAGATATCACTAATACACGGAATGTAAACTTGGCTACACAGGAACTGAATTTCAAAACAGAACATGGTCCCAAATTTAGAAAACCAACTTATGCTTGCTTAAGGGGAAAGGTGAGTTGGGGTGCTGCATAAAACCAGAGATTGAAATGAGCACAGATAAAGTTCCTTAAGCCAAATATGTAATAGACAAGAGCTACTCCTTGCTCAACGAAATGGACTCAAAACCCCATATTAAACGCCTAAGAATGTACCTGAATAGTAAGTATCTTAAAACCTATGGATTGCTATGTCTCTGAAAGTGAATCAATCGTGAGTACAGGGGCAAAAACGCAGCAGTGATAGGATTGGAGAGTTTTGGTGAGCAAATGAAGACCCTTTGAAGTCATATTGCATGGTACCCATTCCACGGGTCTCAACTCTCCAGGTTTAAGGGATTCTTCCTTCAGCTAAAGCATGCATGTGGAACCCAGAGTATGATCAACCGTGTGATTGGGAGACGTGTTGAAATATGTCTCAGTTCTCGTCCCCTGGTACTCGGGTGCAACATTCCAGATGCTTTACTAACACTCTCCCGACTTGGAGAGTCAGTGCCTTTAACCTCCTGTTTGGCCCAGTTTGCAAATTCCGCGGAAGATGAACAGGAATAGGGAGAACCAATGAGAGACTAGCTGGAGGTGTCTGGACGGGAAAATTTAACTCTCATTTCCCACCAGGAAGAGGAATTAACCAAAGGCTCAGCGTGCCATGCCGGAACCAGATTAGGGCCTGAAGCAATCCTGCGGTGTTGCGGCCAGCTCACAAGAAAGCGAGTTGAAGAAAGGAGCTCAGGGGCACTGTAATTCACAAACCTGCAGAGTTATAAATGACAGCTATCATCCAAAAATATACTGAAGTAAGGCTGCCAAGAGGACTTGAAAGCCGGGCAGAATTGCAGGAAACCGATTTCAGGAGGTAGACTGGAATTGCATTTAAAGCATAGGGAAAGAGGCAGAAGGTCGACAATGATGCACTTGGCCAAAAAGGGCGTATGCGTTTTTTCCTGAATATATTCAGGAAAAAACGCATACGCCCTTTTTGGCCAACCAAGCAAGCTTGCAAAGGAAATCTGCACCACAATGAAGTCTCACTTCCCCCCCGTCAAAAGGGCCATCTGAAAAAAGTGTAAAATCCAGAAAGGCAGGACAGGCCATGGAGAACTGGGAGCCTTGTTATGCTGATGGGCGGGATGTAAATTGCCAACAGCCACTCGGGAGAAGTGTATGGTGTTTCCTGAAACATCTAAAAAACAAAGCAACAGAGCCTAGGGCACTTCCACTTATGGTCCTGCAGCTTAGGGAAATTAAAATCAATAAGACACAGCCACCCCAAAGTTTGGGATGGCTCTGTTTACAAGAAACTCGTTTACGGTACAAGTTCAATATCGCATAAAGCGAAAAATGGATAAAGAAGTTGTGGTACTTACGTACAATGCAATATCACTCAGCAATGACATCTATGTCATCAGGCCCATAGCAGCATGATGAGTGGATTCAGGTATGATGATTCTAACTGAAATAAGTCACACAGAATAAGAAACATCATAAGATATCACTAATACACGGAATGTAAACTTGGCTACACAGGAACTGAATTTGAAAACAGAACATGGTCCCAAATTTAGAAAATCAACTTATGCTTGCTTAAGGGGAAAGGTGAGTTGGGGTGCTGCATAAAACCAGAGATTGAAATGAGCACAGATAAAGTTCCTTAAGCCAAATATGTAATAGACAAGAGCTACTCCTTGCTCAACGAAATGGACTCAAAACCCCATATTAAACGCCTAATAATGTACCTGACTAGTAAGTATCTTAAAACCTATGGATTGCTATGTCTCTGAAAGTGAATCAATCGTGAGTACAGGGGCAAAAACGCAGCAGTGATAGGACTGGAGAGTTTTGGTGAGCAAATGAAGACCCTTTGAAGTCATATTGCATGGTACCCATTCCACGGGTCTCAACTCTCCAGGTTTAAGGGATTCTTCCTTCAGCTAAAGCATGCATGTGGAACCCAGAGTATGATCAACCGTGTGATTGGGAGACGTGTTGAAATATGTCTCAGTTCTCGTCCCCTGGTACTCGGGTGCAACATTCCAGATGCTTTACTAACACTCTCCCGACTTGGAGAGTCAGTGCCTTTAACCTCCTGTTTGGCCCAGTTTGCAAATTCCGCGGAAGATGAACAGGAATAGGGAGAACCAATGAGAGACTAGCTGGAGGTGTCTGGACGGGAAAATTTAACTCTCATTTCCCACCAGGAAGAGGAATTAACCAAAGGCTCAGCGTGCCATGCCGGAACCAGATTAGGGCCTGAAGCAATCCTGCGGTGTTGCGGCCAGCTCACAAGAAAGCGAGTTGAAGAAAGGAGCTCAGGGGCACTGTAATTCACAAACCTGCAGAGTTATAAATGACAGCTATCATCCAAAAATATACTGAAGTAAGGCTGCCAAGAGGACTTGAAAGCCGGGCAGAATTGCAGGAAACCGATTTCAGGAGGTAGACTGGAATTGCATTTAAAGCATAGGAAAAGAGGCAGAAGATCGACAATGATGCACTTGGCCAAAAAGGGCGTATGCGTTTTTTCCTGAATATATTCAGGAAAAAACGCATACGCCCTTTTTGGCCAACCAAGCAAGCTTGCAAAGGAAATCTGCACCACAATGAAGTCTCACTTCCCCCCCGTCAAAAGGGCCATCTGAAAAAAGTGTAAAATCCAGAAAGGCAGGACAGGCCATGGAGAACTGGGAGCCTTGTTATGCTGATGGGCGGGATGTAACTTGCCAACAGCCACTCGGGAGAAGTGTATGGTGTTTCCTGAAACATCTAAAAAACAAAGCAACAGAGCCTAGGGCACTTCCACTTATGGTCCTGCAGCTTAGGGAAATTAAAATCAAAAAGACACAGCCACCCCAAAGTTTGGGATGGCTCTGTTTACAAGAAACTCGTTTACGGTACAAGTTCAATATCGCATAAAGCGAAAAATGGATAAAGAAGTTGTGGTACTTACGTACAATGCAATATCACTCAGCAATGACATCTATGTCATCAGGCCCATAGCACCATGATGAGTGCATTCAGGTATGATGATTCTAACTGAAATAAGTCACACAGAAAAAGAAACATCATAAGATATCACTAATACACGGAACGTAAACTTGGCTACACAGGAACTGAATTTCAAAACAGAACATGGTCCCAAATTTAGAAAACCAACTTATGCTTGCTGAAGGGGAAAGGTGAGTTGGGGTGCTGCATAAAACCAGAGATTGAAATGAGCACAGATAAAGTTCCTTAAGCCAAATATGTAATAGACAAGAGCTACTCCTTGCTCAACGAAATGGACTCAAAACCCCATATTAAACACCTAATAATGTACCTGACTAGTAAGTATCTTAAAACCTATGGATTGCTATGTCTCTGAAAGTGAATCAATCGTGAGTACAGGGGCAAAAACGCAGCAGTGATAGGATTGGAGAGTTTTGGTGAGCAAATGAAGACCCTTTGAAGTCATATTGCATGGTACCCATTCCACGGGTCTCAACTCTCCAGGTTTAAGGGATTCTTCCTTCAGCTAAAGCATGCATGTGGAACCCAGAGTATGATCAACCGTGTGATCGGGAGACGTGTTGAAATATGTCTCAGTTCTCGTCCCCTGGTACTCGGGTGCAACATTCCAGATGCTTTACTAACACTCTCCCGACTTGGAGAGTCAGTGCCTTTAACCTCCTGTTTGGCCCAGTTTGCAAATTCCGCGGAAGATGAACAGGAATAGGGAGAACCAATGAGAGACTAGCTGGAGGTGTCTGGACGGGAAAATTTAACTCTCATTTCCCACCAGGAAGAGGAATTAACCAAAGGCTCAGCGTGCCATGCCGGAACCAGATTAGGGCCTGAAGCAATCCTGCGGTGTTGCGGCCAGCTCACAAGAAAGCGAGTTGAAGAAAGGAGCTCAGGGGCACTGTAATTCACAAACCTGCAGAGTTATAAATGACAGCTATCATCCAAAAATATACTGAAGTAAGGCTGCCAAGAGGACTTGAAAGCCGGGCAGAATTGCAGGAAACCGACTTCAGGAGGTAGACTGGAATTGCATTTAAAGCATAGGAAAAGAGGCAGAAGGTCGACAATGATGCACTTGGCCAAAAAGGGCGTATGCGTTTTTTCCTGAATATATTCAGGAAAAAACGCATATGCCCTTTTTGGCCAACCAAGCAAGCTTGCAAAGGAAATCTGCACCACAATGAAGTCTCACTTCCCCCCCGTCAAAAGGGCCATCTGAAAAAAGTGTAAAATCCAGAAAGGCAGGACAGGCCATGGAGAACTGGGAGCCTTGTTATGCTGATGGGCGGGATGTAAATTGCCAACAGCCACTCGGGAGAAGTGTATGGTGTTTCCTGAAACATCTAAAAAACAAAGCAACAGAGCCTAGGGCACTTCCACTTATGGTCCTGCAGCTTAGGGAAATTAAAATCAAAAAGACACAGCCACCCCAAAGTTTGGGATGGCTCTGTTTACAAGAAACTCGTTTACGGTACAAGTTCAATATCGCATAAAGCGAAAAATGGATAAAGAAGTTGTGGTACTTACGTACAATGCAATATCACTCAGCAATGACATCTATGTCATCAGGCCCATAGCAGCATGATGAGTGGATTCAGGTATGATGATTCTAACTGAAATAAGTCACACAGAAAAAGAAACATCATAAGATATCACTAATACATGGAATGTAAACTTGGCTACACAGGAACTGAATTTCAAAACAGAACATGGTCCCAAATTTAGAAAATCAACTTATGCTTGCTTAAGGGGAAAGGTGAGTTGGGGTGCTGCATAAAACCAGAGATTGAAATGAGCACAGATAAAGTTCCTTAAGCCAAATATGTAATAGACAAGAGCTACTCCTTGCTCAACGAAATGGACTCAAAACCCCATATTAAACGCCTAATAATGTACCTGACTAGTAAGTATCTTAAAACCTATGGATTGCTATGTCTCTGAAAGTGAATCAATCGTGAGTACAGGGGCAAAAACGCAGCAGTGATAGGATTGGAGAGTTTTGGTGAGCAAATGAAGACCCTTTGAAGTCATATTGCATGGTACCCATTCCACGGGTCTCAACTCTCCAGGTTTAAGGGATTCTTCCTTCAGCTAAAGCATGCATGTGGAACCCAGAGTATGATCAACCGTGTGATCGGGAGACGTGTTGAAATATGTCTCAGTTCTCGTCCCCTGGTACTCGGGTGCAACATTCCAGATGCTTTACTAACACTCTCCCGACTTGGAGAGTCAGTGCCTTTAACCTCCTGTTTGGCCCAGTTTGCAAATTCCGCGGAAGATGAACAGGAATAGGGAGAACCAATGAGAGACTAGCTGGAGGTGTCTGGACGGGAAAATTTAACTCTCATTTCCCACCAGGAAGAGGAATTAACCAAAGGCTCAGCGTGCCATGCCGGAACCAGATTAGGGCCTGAAGCAATCCTGCGGTGTTGCGGCCAGCTCACAAGAAAGCGAGTTGAAGAAAGGAGCTCAGGGGCACTGTAATTCACAAACCTGCAGAGTTATAAATGACAGCTATCATCCAAAAATATACTGAAGTAAGGCTGCCAAGAGGACTTGAAAGCCGGGCAGAATTGCAGGAAACCGATTTCAGGAGGTAGACTGGAATTGCATTTAAAGCATAGGAAAAGAGGCAGAAGGTCGACAATGATGCACTTGGCCAAAAAGGGCGTATGCGTTTTTTCCTGAATATATTCAGGAAAAAACGCATACGCTCTTTTTGGCCAACCAAGCAAGCTTGCAAAGGAAATCTGCACAACAATGAAGTCTCACTTCCCCCCCGTCAAAAGGGCCATCTGAAAAAAGTGTAAAATCCAGAAAGGCAGGACAGGCCATGGAGAACTGGGAGCCTTGTTATGCTGATGGGTGGGATGTAAATTGCCAACAGCCACTCGGGAGAAGTGTATGGTGTTTCCTGAAACATCTAAAAAACAAAGCAACAGAGCCTAGGGCACTTCCACTTATGGTCCTGCAGCTTAGGGAAATTAAAATCAAAAAGACACAGCCACCCCAAAGTTTGGGATGGCTCTGTTTACAAGAAACTCGTTTACGGTACAAGTTCAATATCGCATAAAGCGAAAAATGGATAAAGAAGTTGTGGTACTTACGTACAATGCAATATCACACAGCAATGACATCTATGTCATCAGGCCCATAGCAGCATGATGAGTGGATTCAGGTATGATGATTCTAACTGAAATAAGTCACACAGAAAAAGAAACATCATAAGATATCACTAATACACGGAATGTAAACTTGGCTACACAGGAACTGAATTTCAAAACAGAACATGGTCCCAAATTTAGAAAACCAACTTATGCTTGCTTAAGGGGAAAGGTGAGTTGGGGTGCTGCATAAAACCAGAGATTGAAATGAGCACAGATAAAGTTCCTTAAGCCAAATATGTAATAGACAAGAGCTACTCCTTGCTCAACGAAATGGACTCAAAACCCCATATTAAACGCCTAATAATGTACCTGACTAGTAAGTATCTTAAAACCTATGGATTGCTATGTCTCTGAAAGTGAATCAATCGTGAGTACAGGGGCAAAAACGCAGCAGTGATAGGATTGGAGAGTTTTGGTGAGCAAATGAAGACCCTTTGAAGTCATATTGCATGGTACCCATTCCACGGGTCTCAACTCTCCAGGTTTAAGGGATTCTTCCTTCAGCTAAAGCATGCATGTGGAACCCAGAGTATGATCAACCGTGTGATTGGGAGACGTGTTGAAATATGTCTCAGTTCTCGTCCCCTGGTACTCGGGTGCAACATTCCAGATGCTTTACTAACACTCTCCCGACTTGGAGAGTCAGTGCCTTTAACCTCCTGTTTGGCCCAGTTTGCAAATTCCGCGGAAGATGAACAGGAATAGGGAGAACCAATGAGAGACTAGCTGGAGGTGTCTGGACGGGAAAATTTAACTCTCATTTCCCACCAGGAAGAGGAATTAACCAAAGGCTCAGCGTGCCGTGCCGGAACCAGATTAGGGCCTGAAGCAATCCTGCGGTGTTGCGGCCAGCTCACAAGAAAGCGAGTTGAAGAAAGGAGCTCAGGGGCACTGTAATTCACAAACCTGCAGAGTTATAAATGACAGCTATCATCCAAAAATATACTGAAGTAAGGCTGCCAAGAGGACTTGAAAGCCGGGCAGAATTGCAGGAAACCGATTTCAGGAGGTAGACTGGAATTGCATTTAAAGCATAGGAAAAGAGGCAGAAGGTCGACAATGATGCACTTGGCCAAAAAGGGCATATGCGTTTTTTCCTGAATATATTCAGGAAAAAACGCATATGCCCTTTTTGGCCAACCAAGCAAGCTTGCAAAGGAAATCTGCACCACAATGAAGTCTCACTTCCCCCCCGTCAAAAGGGCCATCTGAAAAAAGTGTAAAATCCAGAAAGGCAGGACAGGCCATGGAGAACTGGGAGCCTTGTTATGCTGATGGGCGGGATGTAAATTGCCAACAGCCACTCGGGAGAAGTGTATGGTGTTTCCTGAAACATCTAAAAAACAAAGCAACAGAGCCTAGGGCACTTCCACTTATGGTCCTGCAGCTTAGGGAAATTAAAATCAAAAAGACACAGCCACCCCAAAGTTTGGGATGGCTCTGTTTACAAGAAACTCGTTTACGGTACAAGTTCAATATCGCATAAAGCGAAAAATGGATAAAGAAGTTGTGGTACTTACGTACAATGCAATATCACTCAGCAATGACATCTATGTCATCAGGCCCATAGCAGCATGATGAGTGGATTCAGGTATGATGATTCTAACTGAAATAAGTCACACAGAAAAAGAAACATCATAAGATATCACTAATACACGGAATGTAAACTTGGCTACACAGGAACTGAATTTCAAAACAGAACATGGTCCCAAATTTAGAAAATCAACTTATGCTTGCTTAAGGGGAAAGGTGAGTTGGGGTGCTGCATAAAACCAGAGATTGAAATGAGCACAGATAAAGTTCCTTAAGCCAAATATGTAATAGACAAGAGCTACTCCTTGCTCAACGAAATGGACTCAAAACCCCATATTAAACGCCTAATAATGTACCTGACTAGTAAGTATCTTAAAACCTATGGATTGCTATGTCTCTGAAAGTGAATCAATCGTGAGTACAGGGGCAAAAACGCAGCAGTGATAGGATTGGAGAGTTTTGGTGAGCAAATGAAGACCCTTTGAAGTCATATTGCATGGTACCCATTCCACGGGTCTCAACTCTCCAGGTTTAAGGGATTCTTCCTTCAGCTAAAACATGCATGAGGAACCCAGAGTATGATCAACCGTGTGATCGGGAGACGTGTTGAAATATGTCTCAGTTCTCGTCCCCTGGTACTCGGGTGCAACATTCCAGATGCTTTACTAACACTCTCCTGACTTGGAGAGTCAGTGCCTTTAACCTCCTGTTTGGCCCAGTTTGCAAATTCTGCGGAAGATGAACAGGAATAGGGAGAACCAATGAGAGACTAGCTGGAGGTGTCTGGACGGGAAAATTTAACTCTCATTCCCCACCAGGAAGAGGAATTAACCAAAGGCTCAGCGTGCCATGCCGGAACCAGATTAGGGCCTGAAGCAATCCTGCGGTGTTGCGGCCAGCTCACAAGAAAGCGAGTTGAAGAAAGGAGCTCAGGGGCACTGTAATTCACAAACCTGCAGAGTTATAAATGACAGCTATCATCCAAAAATATACTGAAGTAAGGCTGCCAAGAGGACTTGAAAGCCGGGCAGAATTGCAGGAAACCGATTTCAGGAGGTAGACTGGAATTGCATTTAAAGCATAGGAAAAGAGGCAGAAGGTCGACAATGATGCACTTGGCCAAAAAGGGCGTATGCGTTTTTTCCTGAATATATTCAGGAAAAAACGCATACGCCCTTTTTGGCCAACCAAGCAAGCTTGCAAAGGAAATCTGCACTACAATGAAGTCTCAATTCCCCCCCGTCAAAAGGGCCATCTGAAAAAAGTGTAAAATCCAGAAAGGCAGGACAGGCCATGGAGAACTGGGAGCCTTGTTATGCTGATGGGCGGGATGTAACTTGCCAACAGCCACTCGGGAGAAGTGTATGGTGTTTCCTGAAACATCTAAAAAACAAAGCAACAGAGCCTAGGGCACTTCCACTTATGGTCCTATAGCTTAGGGAAATTAAAATCAAAAAGACACAGCCACCCCAAAGTTTGGGATGGCTCTGTTTACAAGAAACTCGTTTACGGTACAAGTTCAATATCGCATAAAGTGAAAAATGGATAAAGAAGTTGTGGTACTTACGTACAATGCAATATCACTCAGCAATGACATCTATGTCATCAGGCCCATAGCAGCATAATGAGTGGATTCAGGTATGATGATTCTAACTGAAATAAGTCACACAGAAAAAGAAACATCATAAGATATCACTAATACACGGAATGTAAACTTGGCTACACAGGAACTGAATTTCAAAACAGAACATGGTCCCAAATTTAGAAAACCAACTTATGCTTGCTTAAGGGGAAAGGTGAGTTGGGGTGCTGCATAAAACCAGAGATTGAAATGAGCACAGATAAAGTTCCTTAAGCCAAATATGTAATAGACAAGAGCTACTCCTTGCTCAACGAAATGGACTCAAAACCCCATATTAAACGCCTAATAATGTACCTGACTAGTAAGTATCTTAAAACCTATGGATTGCTATGTCTCTGAAAGTGAATCAATCGTGAGTACAGGGGCAAAAACGCAGCAGTGATAGGATTGGAGAGTTTTGGTGAGCAAATGAAGACCCTTTGAAGTCATATTGCATGGTACCCATTCCACGGGTCTCAACTCTCCAGGTTTAAGGGATTCTTCCTTCAGCTAAAACATGCATGTGGAACCCAGAGTATGATCAACCGTGTGATCGGGAGACGTGTTGAAATATGTCTCAGTTCTCGTCCCCTGGTACTCGGGTGCAACATTCCAGATGCTTTACTAACACTCTCCCGACTTGGAGAGTCAGTGCCTTTAACCTCCTGTTTGGCCCAGTTTGCAAATTCCGCGGAAGATGAACAGGAATAGGGAGAACCAATGAGAGACTAGCTGGAGGTGTCTGGACGGGAAAATTTAACTCTCATTTCCCACCAGGAAGAGGAATTAACCAAAGGCTCAGCGTGCCATGCCGGAACCAGATTAGGGCCTGAAGCAATCCTGCGGTGTTGCGGCCAGCTCACAAGAAAGCGACTTGAAGAAAGGAGCTCAGGGGCACTGTAATTCACAAACCTGCAGAGTTATAAATGACAGCTATCATCCAAAAATATACTGAAATAAGGCTGCCAAGAGGACTTGAAAGCCGGGCAGAATTGCAGGAAACCGATTTCAGGAGGTAGACTGGAATTGCATTTAAAGCATAGGAAAAGAGGCAGAAGGTCGACAATGATGCACTTGGCCAAAAAGGGCATATGCGTTTTTTCCTGAATATATTCAGGAAAAAACGCATACGCCCTTTTTGGCGAACCAAGCAAGCTTGCACAGGAAATCTGCACTACAATGAAGTTTCACTTCCCCCCTGTCAAAGGGGCCATCTGAAAAAAGTGTAAAATCCAGAAAGGCAGGACAGGCCATGGAGAACTGGGAGCCTTGTTATGCTGATGGGCGGGTTGTAAATTGCCAACAGCCACTCGTGAGAAGTGTATGGTGTTTCCTGAAACATCTAAAAAACAAAGCAACAGAGCCTAGGGCACTTCCACTTATGGTCCTGCAGCTTAGGGAAATTAAAATCAAAAAGACACAGCCACCCCAAAGTTTGGGATGGCTCTGTTTACAAGAAACTCGTTTACGGTACAAGTTCAATATCGCATAAAGCGAAAAATGGATAAAGAAGTTGTGGTACTTACGTACAATGCAATATCACTCAGCAATGACATCTATGTCATCAGGCCCATAGCAGCATGATGAGTGGATTCAGGTATGATGATTCTAACTGAAATAAGTCACACAGAAAAAGAAATATCATAAGATATCACTAATACATGGAATGTAAACTTGGCTACACAGGAACTGAATTTCAAAACAGAACATGGTCCCAAATTTAGAAAATCAACTTATGCTTGCTTAAGGGGAAAGGTGAGTTGGGGTGCTGCATAAAACCAGAGATTGAAATGAGCACAGATAAAGTTCCTTAAGCCAAATATGTAATAGACAAGAGCTACTCCTTGCTCAACGAAATGGACTCAAAACCCCATATTAAACGCCTAATAATGTACCTGACTAGTAAGTATCTTAAAACCTATGGATTGCTATGTCTCTGAAAGTGAATCAATCGTGAGTACAGGGGCAAAAACGCAGCAGTGATAGGATTGGAGAGTTTTGGTGAGCAAATGAAGACCCTTTGAAGTCATATTGCATGGTACCCATTCAACGGGTCTCAACTCTCCAGGTTTAAGGGATTCTTCCTTCAGCTAAAACATGCATGAGGAACCCAGAGTATGATCAACCATGTGATCGGGAGACGTGTTGAAATATGTCTCAGTTCTCGTCCCCTGGTACTCGGGTGCAACATTCCAGATGCTTTACTAACACTCTCCCGACTTGGAGAGTCAGTGCCTTTAACCTCCTGTTTGGCCCAGTTTGCAAATTCTGCGGAAGATGAACAGGAATAGGGAGAACCAATGAGAGACTAGCTGGAGGTGTCTGGACGGGAAAATTTAACTCTCATTTCCCACCAGGAAGAGGAATTAACCAAAGGCTCAGCGTGCCATGCCGGAACCAGATTAGGGCCTGAAGCAATCCTGCGGTGTTGCGGCCAGCTCACAAGAAAGCGAGTTGAAGAAAGGAGCTCAGGGGCACTGTAATTCACAAACCTGCAGAGTTATAAATGACAGCTATCATCCAAAAATATACTGAAGTAAGGCTGCCAAGAGGACTTGAAAGCCGGGCAGAATTGCAGGAAACCGATTTCAGGAGGTAGACTGGAATTGCATTTAAAGCATAGGAAAAGAGGCAGAAGGTCGACAATGATGCACTTGGCCAAAAAGGGCGTATGCGTTTTTTCCTGAATATATTCAGGAAAAAACGCATACGCCCTTTTTGGCCAACCAAGCAAGCTTGCAAAGGAAATCTGCACTACAATGAAGTCTCACTTCCCCCCCGTCAAAAGGGCCATCTGAAAAAAGTGTAAAATCCAGAAAGGCAGGACAGGCCATGGAGAACTGGGAGCCTTGTTATGCTGATGGGCAGGATGTAAATTGCCAACAGCCACTCGGGAGAAGTGTATGGTGTTTCCTGAAACATCTAAAAAACAAAGCAACAGAGCCTAGGGCACTTCCACTTATGGTCCTGCAGCTTAGGGAAATTAAAATCAAAAAGACACAGCCACCCCAAAGTTTGGGATGGCTCTGTTTACAAGAAACTCGTTTACGGTACAAGTTCAATATCGCATAAAGCGAAAAATGGATAAAGAAGTTGTGGTACTTACGTACAATGCAATATCACTCAGCAATGACATCTATGTCATCAGGCCCATAGCAGCATAATGAGTGGATTCAGGTATGATGATTCTAACTGAAATAAGTCACACAGAAAAAGAAACATCATAAGATATCACTAATACACGGAATGTAAACTTGGCTACACAGGAACTGAATTTCAAAACAGAACATGCTCCCAAATTTAGAAAACCAACTTATGCTTGCTTAAGGGGAAAGGTGAGTTGGGGTGCTGCATAAAACCAGAGATTGAAATGAGCACAGATAAAGTTCCTTAAGCCAAATATGTAATAGACAAGAGCTACTCCTTGCTCAACGAAATGGACTCAAAACCCCATATTAAACGCCTAATAATGTACCTGACTAGTAAGTATCTTAAAACCTACGGATTGCTATGTCTCTGAAAGTGAATCAATCGTGAGTACAGGGGCAAAAACGCAGCAGTGATAGGATTGGAGAGTTTTGGTGAGCAAATGAAGACCCTTTGAAGTCATATTGCATGGTACCCATTCCACGGGTCTCAACTCTCCAGGTTTAAGGGATTCTTCCTTCAGCTAAAACATGCATGTGGAACCCAGAGTATGATCAACCGTGTGATCGGGAGACGTGTTGAAATATGTCTCAGTTCTCGTCCCCTGGTACTCGGGTGCAACATTCCAGATGCTTTACTAACACTCTCCCGACTTGGAGAGTCAGTGCCTTTAACCTCCTGTTTGGCCCAGTTTGCAAATTCCGCGGAAGATGAACAGGAATAGGGAGAACCAATGAGAGACTAGCTGGAGGTGTCTGGACGGGAAAATTTAACTCTCATTTCCCACCAGGAAGAGGAATTAACCAAAGGCTCAGCGTGCCATGCCGGAACCAGATTAGGGCCTGAAGCAATCCTGCGGTGTTGCGGCCAGCTCACAAGAAAGCGAGTTGAAGAAAGGAGCTCAGGGGCACTGTAATTCACAAACCTGCAGAGTTATAAATGACAGCTATCATCCAAAAATATACTGAAGTAAGGCTGCCAAGAGGACTTGAAAGCCGGGCAGAATTGCAGGAAACCGATTTCAGGAGGTAGACTGGAATTGCATTTAAAGCATAGGAAAAGAGGCAGAAGGTCGACAATGATGCACTTGGCCAAAAAGGGCGTATGCGTTTTTTCCTGAATATATTCAGGAAAAAACGCATACGCCCTTTTTGGCCAACCAAGCAAGCTTGCAAAGGAAATCTGCACTACAATGAAGTCTCACTTCCCCCCCGTCAAAAGGGCCATCTGAAAAAAGTGTAAAATCCAGAAAGGCAGGACAGGCCATGGAGAACTGGGAGCCTTGTTATGCTGATGGGCGGGATGTAAATTGCCAACAGCCACTCGGGAGAAGTGTATGGTGTTTCCTGAAACATCTAAAAAACAAAGCAACAGAGCCTAGGGCACTTCCACTTATGGTCCTATAGCTTAGGGAAATTAAAATCAAAAAGACACAGCCACCCCAAAGCTTGGGATGGCTCTGTTTACAAGAAACTCGTTTACGGTACAAGTTCAATATCGCATAAAGCGAAAAATGGATAAAGAAGTTGTGGTACTTACGTACAATGCAATATCACTCAGCAATGACATCTATGTCATCAGGCCCATAGCAGCATAATGAGTGGATTCAGGTATGATGATTCTAACTGAAATAAGTCACACAGAAAAAGAAACATCATAAGATATCACTAATACACGGAATGTAAACTTGGCTACACAGGAACTGAATTTCAAAACAGAACATGGTCCCAAATTTAGAAAACCAACTTATGCTTGCTTAAGGGGAAAGGTGAGTTGGGGTGCTGCATAAAACCAGAGATTGAAATGAGCACAGATAAAGTTCCTTAAGCCAAATATGTAATAGACAAGAGCTACTCCTTGCTCAACGAAATGGACTCAAAACCCCATATTAAACGCCTAATAATGTACCTGACTAGTAAGTATCTTAAAACCTATGGATTGCTATGTCTCTGAAAGTGAATCAATCGTGAGTACAGGGGCAAAAACGCAGCAGTGATAGGATTGGAGAGTTTTGGTGAGCAAATGAAGACCCTTTGAAGTCATATTGCATGGTACCCATTCCACGGGTCTCAACTCTCCAGGTTTAAGGGATTCTTCCTTCAGCTAAAACATGCATGTGGAACCCAGAGTATGATCAACCGTGTGATCGGGAGACGTGTTGAAATATGTCTCAGTTCTCGTCCCCTGGTACTCGGGTGCAACATTCCAGATGCTTTACTAACACTCTCCCGACTTGGAGAGTCAGTGCCTTTAACCTCCTGTTTGGCCCAGTTTGCAAATTCCGCGGAAGATGAACAGGAATAGGGAGAACCAATGAGAGACTAGCTGGAGGTGTCTGGACGGGAAAATTTAACTCTCATTTCCCACCAGGAAGAGGAATTAACCAAAGGCTCAGCGTGCCATGCCGGAACCAGATTAGGGCCTGAAGCAATCCTGCGGTGTTGCGGCCAGCTCACAAGAAAGCGAGTTGAAGAAAGGAGCTCAGGGGCACTGTAATTCACAAACCTGCAGAGTTATAAATGACAGCTATCATCCAAAAATATACTGAAGTAAGGCTGCCAAGAGGACTTGAAAGCCGGGCAGAATTGCAGGAAACCGATTTCAGGAGGTAGACTGGAATTGCATTTAAAGCATAGGAAAAGAGGCAGAAGGTCGACAATGATGCACTTGGCCAAAAAGGGCGTATGCGTTTTTTCCTGAATATATTCAGGAAAAAACGCATACGCCCTTTTTGGCCAACCAAGCAAGCTTGCAAAGGAAATCTGCACCACAATGAAGTCTCACTTCCCCCCCGTCAAAAGGGCCATCTGAAAAAAGTGTAAAATCCAGAAAGGCAGGACAGGCCATGGAGAACTGGGAGCCTTGTTATGCTGATGGGCGGGATGTAAATTGCCAACAGCCACTCGGGAGAAGTGTATGGTGTTTCCTGAAACATCTAAAAAACAAAGCAACAGAGCCTAGGGCACTTCCACTTATGGTCCTATAGCTTAGGGAAATTAAAATCAAAAAGACACAGCCACCCCAAAGTTTGGGATGGCTCTGTTTACAAGAAACTCGTTTACGGTACAAGTTCAATATCGCATAAAGCGAAAAATGGATAAAGAAGTTGTGGTACTTACGTACAATGCAATATCACTCAGCAATGACATCTATGTCATCAGGCCCATAGCAGCATAATGAGTGGATTCAGGTATGATGATTCTAACTGAAATAAGTCACACAGAAAAAGAAACATCATAAGATATCACTAATACACGGAATGTAAACTTGGCTACACAGGAACTGAATTTCAAAACAGAACATGGTCCCAAATTTAGAAAATCAACTTATGCTTGCTTAAGGGGAAAGGTGAGTTGGGGTGCTGCATAAAACCAGAGATTGAAATGAGCACAGATAAAGTTCCTTAAGCCAAATATGTAATAGACAAGAGCTACTCCTTGCTCAACGAAATGGACTCAAAACCCCATATTAAACGCCTAATAATGTACCTGACTAGTAAGTATCTTAAAACCTACGGATTGCTATGTCTCTGAAAGTGAATCAATCGTGAGTACAGGGGCAAAAACGCAGCAGTGATAGGATTGGAGAGTTTTGGTGAGCAAATGAAGACCCTTTGAAGTCATATTGCATGGTACCCATTCCACGGGTCTCAACTCTCCAGGTTTAAGGGATTCTTCCTTCAGCTAAAACATGCATGTGGAACCCAGAGTATGATCAACCGTGTGATCGGGAGACGTGTTGAAATATGTCTCAGTTCTCGTCCCCTGGTACTCGGGTGCAACATTCCAGATGCTTTACTAACACTCTCCCGACTTGGAGAGTCAGTGCCTTTAACCTCCTGTTTGGCCCAGTTTGCAAATTCCGCGGAAGATGAACAGGAATAGGGAGAACCAATGAGAGACTAGCTGGAGGTGTCTGGACGGGAAAATTTAACTCTCATTTCCCACCAGGAAGAGGAATTAACCAAAGGCTCAGCGTGCCATGCCGGAACCAGATTAGGGCCTGAAGCAATCCTGCGGTGTTGCGGCCAGCTCACAAGAAAGCGAGTTGAAGAAAGGAGCTCAGGGGCACTGTAATTCACAAACCTGCAGAGTTATAAATGACAGCTATCATCCAAAAATATACTGAAGTAAGGCTGCCAAGAGGACTTGAAAGCCGGGCAGAATTGCAGGAAACCGATTTCAGGAGGTAGACTGGAATTGCATTTAAAGCATAGGAAAAGAGGCAGAAGGTCGACAATGATGCACTTGGCCAAAAAGGGCGTATGCGTTTTTTCCTGAATATATTCAGGAAAAAACGCATACGCCCTTTTTGGCCAACCAAGCAAGCTTGCAAAGGAAATCTGCACCACAATGAAGTCTCACTTCCCCCCCCCGTCAAAAGGGCCATCTGAAAAAAGTGTAAAATCCAGAAAGGCAGGACAGGCCATGGAGAACTGGGAGCCTTGTTATGCTGATGGGCGGGATGTAAATTGCCAACAGCCACTCGGGAGAAGTGTATGGTGTTTCCTGAAACATCTAAAAAACAAAGCAACAGAGCCTAGGGCACTTCCACTTATGGTCCTATAGCTTAGGGAAATTAAAATCAAAAAGACACAGCCACCCCAAAGTTTGGGATGGCTCTGTTTACAAGAAACTCGTTTACGGTACAAGTTCAATATCGCATAAAGCGAAAAATGGATAAAGAAGTTGTGGTACTTACGTACAATGCAATATCACTCAGCAATGACATCTATGTCATCAGGCCCATAGCAGCATAATGAGTGGATTCAGGTATGATGATTCTAACTGAAATAAGTCACACAGAAAAAGAAACATCATAAGATATCACTAATACACGGAATGTAAACTTGGCTACACAGGAACTGAATTTCAAAACAGAACATGGTCCCAAATTTAGAAAATCAACTTATGCTTGCTTAAGGGGAAAGGTGAGTTGGGGTGCTGCATAAAACCAGAGATTGAAATGAGCACAGATAAAGTTCCTTAAGCCAAATATGTAATAGACAAGAGCTACTCCTTGCTCAACGAAATGGACTCAAAACCCCATATTAAACGCCTAATAATGTACCTGACTAGTAAGTATCTTAAAACCTACGGATTGCTATGTCTCTGAAAGTGAATCAATCGTGAGTACAGGGGCAAAAACGCAGCAGTGATAGGATTGGAGAGTTTTGGTGAGCAAATGAAGACCCTTTGAAGTCATATTGCATGGTACCCATTCCACGGGTCTCAACTCTCCAGGTTTAAGGGATTCTTCCTTCAGCTAAAACATGCATGTGGAACCCAGAGTATGATCAACCGTGTGATCGGGAGACGTGTTGAAATATGTCTCAGTTCTCGTCCCCTGGTACTCGGGTGCAACATTCCAGATGCTTTACTAACACTCTCCCGACTTGGAGAGTCAGTGCCTTTAACCTCCTGTTTGGCCCAGTTTGCAAATTCCGCGGAAGATGAACAGGAATAGGGAGAACCAATGAGAGACTAGCTGGAGGTGTCTGGACGGGAAAATTTAACTCTCATTTCCCACCAGGAAGAGGAATTAACCAAAGGCTCAGCGTGCCATGCCGGAACCAGATTAGGGCCTGAAGCAATCCTGCGGTGTTGCGGCCAGCTCACAAGAAAGCGAGTTGAAGAAAGGAGCTCAGGGGCACTGTAATTCACAAACCTGCAGAGTTATAAATGACAGCTATCATCCAAAAATATACTGAAGTAAGGCTGCCAAGAGGACTTGAAAGCCGGGCAGAATTGCAGGAAACCGATTTCAGGAGGTAGACTGGAATTGCATTTAAAGCATAGGAAAAGAGGCAGAAGGTCGACAATGATGCACTTGGCCAAAAAGGGCGTATGCGTTTTTTCCTGAATATATTCAGGAAAAAACGCATACGCCCTTTTTGGCCAACCAAGCAAGCTTGCAAAGGAAATCTGCACCACAATGAAGTCTCACTTCCCCCCCCGTCAAAAGGGCCATCTGAAAAAAGTGTAAAATCCAGAAAGGCAGGACAGGCCATGGAGAACTGGGAGCCTTGTTATGCTGATGGGCGGGATGTAAATTGCCAACAGCCACTCGGGAGAAGTGTATGGTGTTTCCTGAAACATCTAAAAAACAAAGCAACAGAGCCTAGGGCACTTCCACTTATGGTCCTATAGCTTAGGGAAATTAAAATCAAAAAGACACAGCCACCCCAAAGTTTGGGATGGCTCTGTTTACAAGAAACTCGTTTACGGTACAAGTTCAATATCGCATAAAGCGAAAAATGGATAAAGAAGTTGTGGTACTTACGTACAATGCAATATCACTCAGCAATGACATCTATGTCATCAGGCCCATAGCAGCATAATGAGTGGATTCAGGTATGATGATTCTAACTGAAATAAGTCACACAGAAAAAGAAACATCATAAGATATCACTAATACACGGAATGTAAACTTGGCTACACAGGAACTGAATTTCAAAACAGAACATGGTCCCAAATTTAGAAAATCAACTTATGCTTGCTTAAGGGGAAAGGTGAGTTGGGGTGCTGCATAAAACCAGAGATTGAAATGAGCACAGATAAAGTTCCTTAAGCCAAATATGTAATAGACAAGAGCTACTCCTTGCTCAACGAAATGGACTCAAAACCCCATATTAAACGCCTAATAATGTACCTGACTAGTAAGTATCTTAAAACCTACGGATTGCTATGTCTCTGAAAGTGAATCAATCGTGAGTACAGGGGCAAAAACGCAGCAGTGATAGGATTGGAGAGTTTTGGTGAGCAAATGAAGACCCTTTGAAGTCATATTGCATGGTACCCATTCCACGGGTCTCAACTCTCCAGGTTTAAGGGATTCTTCCTTCAGCTAAAACATGCATGTGGAACCCAGAGTATGATCAACCGTGTGATCGGGAGACGTGTTGAAATATGTCTCAGTTCTCGTCCCCTGGTACTCGGGTGCAACATTCCAGATGCTTTACTAACACTCTCCCGACTTGGAGAGTCAGTGCCTTTAACCTCCTGTTTGGCCCAGTTTGCAAATTCCGCGGAAGATGAACAGGAATAGGGAGAACCAATGAGAGACTAGCTGGAGGTGTCTGGACGGGAAAATTTAACTCTCATTTCCCACCAGGAAGAGGAATTAACCAAAGGCTCAGCGTGCCATGCCGGAACCAGATTAGGGCCTGAAGCAATCCTGCGGTGTTGCGGCCAGCTCACAAGAAAGCGAGTTGAAGAAAGGAGCTCAGGGGCACTGTAATTCACAAACCTGCAGAGTTATAAATGACAGCTATCATCCAAAAATATACTGAAGTAAGGCTGCCAAGAGGACTTGAAAGCCGGGCAGAATTGCAGGAAACCGATTTCAGGAGGTAGACTGGAATTGCATTTAAAGCATAGGAAAAGAGGCAGAAGGTCGACAATGATGCACTTGGCCAAAAAGGGCGTATGCGTTTTTTCCTGAATATATTCAGGAAAAAACGCATACGCCCTTTTTGGCCAACCAAGCAAGCTTGCAAAGGAAATCTGCACTACAATGAAGTCTCACTTCCCCCCCGTCAAAAGGGCCATCTGAAAAAAGTGTAAAATCCAGAAAGGCAGGACAGGCCATGGAGAACTGGGAGCCTTGTTATGCTGGTGGGCGGGATGTAAATTGCCAACAGCCACTCGGGAGAAGTGTATGGTGTTTCCTGAAACATCTAAAAAACAAAGCAACAGAGCCTAGGGCACTTCCACTTATGGTCCTGCAGCTTAGGGAAATTAAAATCAAAAAGACACAGCCACCCCAAAGTTTGGGATGGCTCTGTTTACAAGAAACTCGTTTACGGTACAAGTTCAATATCGCATAAAGCGAAAAATGGATAAAGAAGTTGTGGTACTTACGTACAATGCAATATCACTCAGCAATGACATCTATGTCATCAGGCCCATAGCAGCATAATGAGTGGATTCAGGTATGATGATTCTAACTGAAATAAGTCACACAGAAAAAGAAACATCATAAGATATCACTAATACACGGAATGTAAACTTGGCTACACAGGAACTGGATTTCAAAACAGAACATGGTCCCAAATTTAGAAAACCAACTTATGCTTGCTTAAGGGGAAAGGTGAGTTGGGGTGCTGCATAAAACCAGAGATTGAAATGAGCACAGATAAAGTTCCTTAAGCCAAATATGTAATAGACAAGAGCTACTCCTTGCTCAACGAAATGGACTCAAAACCCCATATTAAACGCCTAATAATGTACCTGACTAGTAAGTATCTTAAAACCTATGGATTGCTATGTCTCTGAAAGTGAATCAATCGTGAGTACAGGGGCAAAAACGCAGCAGTGATAGGATTGGAGAGTTTTGGTGAGCAAATGAAGACCCTTTGAAGTCATATTGCATGGTACCCATTCCACGGGTCTCAACTCTCCAGGTTTAAGGGATTCTTCCTTCAGCTAAAACATGCATGAGGAACCCAGAGTATGATCAACCGTGTGATCGGGAGACGTGTTGAAATATGTCTCAGTTCTCGTCCCCTGGTACTCGGGTGCAACATTCCAGATGCTTTACTAACACTCTCCCGACTTGGAGAGTCAGTGCCTTTAACCTCCTGTTTGGCCCAGTTTGCAAATTCTGCGGAAGATGAACAGGAATAGGGAGAACCAATGAGAGACTAGCTGGAGGTGTCTGGACGGGAAAATTTAACTCTCATTTCCCACCAGGAAGAGGAATTAACCAAAGGCTCAGCGTGCCATGCCGGAACCAGATTAGGGCCTGAAGCAATCCTGCGGTGTTGCGGCCAGCTCACAAGAAAGCGAGTTGAAGAAAGGAGCTCAGGGGCACTGTAATTCACAAACCTGCAGAGTTATAAATGACAGCTATCATCCAAAAATATACTGAAGTAAGGCTGCCAAGAGGACTTGAAAGCCGGGCAGAATTGCAGGAAACCGATTTCAGGAGGTAGACTGGAATTGCATTTAAAGCATAGGAAAAGAGGCAGAAGGTCGACAATGATGCACTTGGCCAAAAAGGGCGTATGCGTTTTTTCCTGAATATATTCAGGAAAAAACGCATACGCCCTTTTTGGCCAACCAAGCAAGCTTGCAAAGGAAATCTGCACTACAATGAAGTCTCACTTCCCCCCCGTCAAAAGGGCCATCTGAAAAAAGTGTAAAATCCAGAAAGGCAGGACAGGCCATGGAGAACTGGGAGCCTTGTTATGCTGATGGGCGGGATGTAAATTGCCAACAGCCACTCTGGAGAAGTGTATGGTGTTTCCTGAAACATTTAAAAAACAAAGCAACAGAGCCTAGGGCACTTCCACTTATGGTCCTGCAGCTTAGGGAAATTAAAATCAAAAAGACACAGCCACCCCAAAGTTTGGGATGGCTCTGTTTACAAGAAACTCGTTTACGGTACAAGTTCAATATCGCATAAAGCGAAAAATGGATAAAGAAGTTGTGGTACTTACGTACAATGCAATATCACTCAGCAATGACATCTATGTCCTCAGGCCCATAGCAGCATAATGAGTGGATTCAGGTATGATGATTCTAACTGAAATAAGTCACACAGAAAAAGAAACATCATAAGATATCACTAATACACGGAATGTAAACTTGGCTACACAGGAACTGAATTTCAAAACAGAACATGCTCCCAAATTTAGAAAACCAACTTATGCTTGCTTAAGGGGAAAGGTGAGTTGGGGTGCTGCATAAAACCAGAGATTGAAATGAGCACAGATAAAGTTCCTTAAGCCAAATATGTAATAGACAAGAGCTACTCCTTGCTCAACGAAATGGACTCAAAACCCCATATTAAACGCCTAATAATGTACCTGACTAGTAAGTATCTTAAAACCTATGGATTGCTATGTCTCTGAAAGTGAATCAATCGTGAGTACAGGGGCAAAAATGCAGCAGTGATAGGATTGGAGAGTTTTGGTGAGCAAATGAAGACCCTTTGAAGTCATATTGCATGGTACCCATTCCACGGGTCTCAACTCTCCAGGTTTAAGGGATTCTTCCTTCAGCTAAAACATGCATGTGGAACCCAGAGTATGATCAACCGTGTGATCGGGAGACGTGTTGAAATATGTCTCAGTTCTCGTCCCCTGGTACTCGGGTGCAACATTCCAGATGCTTTACTAACACTCTCCCGACTTGGAGAGTCAGTGCCTTTAACCTCCTGTTTGGCCCAGTTTGCAAATTCCGCGGAAGATGAACAGGAATAGGGAGAACCAATGAGAGACTAGCTGGAGGTGTCTGGACGGGAAAATTTAACTCTCATTTCCCACCAGGAAGAGGAATTAACCAAAGGCTCAGCGTGCCATGCCGGAACCAGATTAGGGCCTGAAGCAATCCTGCGGTGTTGCGGCCAGCTCACAAGAAAGCGAGTTGAAGAAAGGAGCTCAGGGGCACTGTAATTCACAAACCTGCAGAGTTATAAATGACAGCTATCATCCAAAAATATACTGAAGTAAGGCTGCCAAGAGGACTTGAAAGCCGGGCAGAATTGCAGGAAACCGATTTCAGGAGGTAGACTGGAATTGCATTTAAAGCATAGGAAAAGAGACAGAAGGTCGACAATGATGCACTTGGCCAAAAAGGGCGTATGCGTTTTTTCTTGAATATATTCAGGAAAAAACGCATACGCACTTTTTGGCCAACCAAGCAAGCTTGCAAAGGAAATCTGCACTACAATGAAGTCTCACTTCCCCCCCGTCAAAAGGGCCATCTGAAAAAAGTGTAAAATCCAGAAAGGCAGGACAGGCCATGGAGAACTGGGAGCCTTGTTATGCTGATGGGCGGGATGTAAATTGCCAACAGCCACTCGGGAGAAGTGTATGGTGTTTCCTGAAACATCTAAAAAACAAAGCAACAGAGCCTAGGGCACTTCCACTTATGGTCCTATAGCTTAGGGAAATTAAAATCAAAAAGACACAGCCACCCCAAAGCTTGGGATGGCTCTGTTTACAAGAAACTCGTTTACGGTACAAGTTCAATATCGCATAAAGCGAAAAATGGATAAAGAAGTTGTGGTACTTACGTACAATGCAATATCACTCAGCAATGACATCTATGTCATCAGGCCCATAGCAGCATAATGAGTGGATTCAGGTATGATGATTCTAACTGAAATAAGTCACACAGAAAAAGAAACATCATAAGATATCACTAATACACGGAATGTAAACTTGGCTACACAGGAACTGAATTTCAAAACAGAACATGGTCCCAAATTTAGAAAATCAACTTATGCTTGCTTAAGGGGAAAGGTGAGTTGGGGTGCTGCATAAAACCAGAGATTGAAATGAGCACAGATAAAGTTCCTTAAGCCAAATATGTAATAGACAAGAGCTACTCCTTGCTCAACGAAATGGACTCAAAACCCCATATTAAACGCCTAATAATGTACCTGACTAGTAAGTATCTTAAAACCTATGGATTGCTATGTCTCTGAAAGTGAATCAATCGTGAGTACAGGGGCAAAAACGCAGCAGTGATAGGATTGGAGAGTTTTGGTGAGCAAATGAAGACCCTTTGAAGTCATATTGCATGGTACCCATTCCACGGGTCTCAACTCTCCAGGTTTAAGGGATTCTTCCTTCAGCTAAAACATGCATGTGGAACCCAGAGTATGATCAACCGTGTGATCGGGAGACGTGTTGAAATATGTCTCAGTTCTCGTCCCCTGGTACTCGGGTGCAACATTCCAGATGCTTTACTAACACTCTCCCGACTTGGAGAGTCAGTGCCTTTAACCTCCTGTTTGGCCCAGTTTGCAAATTCCGCGGAAGATGAACAGGAATAGGGAGAACCAATGAGAGACTAGCTGGAGGTGTCTGGACGGGAAAATTTAACTCTCATTTCCCACCAGGAAGAGGAATTAACCAAAGGCTCAGCGTGCCATGCCGGAACCAGATTAGGGCCTGAAGCAATCCTGCGGTGTTGCGGCCAGCTCACAAGAAAGCGAGTTGAAGAAAGGAGCTCAGGGGCACTGTAATTCACAAACCTTCAGAGTTATAAATGACAGCTATCATCCAAAAATATACTGAAGTAAGGCTGCCAAGAGGACTTGAAAGCCGGGCAGAATTGCAGGAAACCGATTTCAGGAGGTAGACTGGAATTGCATTTAAAGCATAGGAAAAGAGGCAGAAGGTCGACAATGATGCACTTGGCCAAAAAGGGCGTATGCGTTTTTTCCTGAATATATTCAGGAAAAAACGCATACGCCCTTTTTGGCCAACCAAGCAAGCTTGCAAAGGAAATCTGCACTACAATGAAGTCTCACTTCCCCCCCGTCAAAAGGGCCATCTGAAAAAAGTGTAAAATCCAGAAAGGCAGGACAGGCCATGGAGAACTGGGAGCCTTGTTATGCTGATGGGCGGGATGTAACTTGCCAACAGCCACTCGGGAGAAGTGTATGGTGTTTCCTGAAACATCTAAAAAACAAAGAAACAGAGCCTAGGGCACTTCCACTTATGGTCCTATAGCTTAGGGAAATTAAAATCAAAAAGACACAGCCACCCCAAAGTTTGGGATGGCTCTGTTTACAAGAAACTCGTTTACGGTACAAGTTCAATATCGCATAAAGCGAAAAATGGATAAAGAAGTTGTGGTACTTACGTACAATGCAATATCACTCAGCAATGACATCTATGTCATCAGGCCCATAGCAGCATAATGAGTGGATTCAGGTATGATGATTCTAACTGAAATAAGTCACACAGAAAAAGAAACATCATAAGATATCACTAATACACGGAATGTAAACTTGGCTACACAGGAACTGAATTTCAAAACAGAACATGGTCCCAAATTTAGAAAATCAACTTATGCTTGCTTAAGGGGAAAGGTGAGTTGGGGTGCTGCATAAAACCAGAGATTGAAATGAGCACAGATAAAGTTCCTTAAGCCAAATATGTAATAGACAAGAGCTACTCCTTGCTCAACGAAATGGACTCAAAACCCCATATTAAACGCCTAATAATGTACCTGACTAGTAAGTATCTTAAAACCTATGGATTGCTATGTCTCTGAAAGTGAATCAATCGTGAGTACAGGGGCAAAAACGCAGCAGTGATAGGATTGGAGAGTTTTGGTGAGCAAATGAAGACCCTTTGAAGTCATATTGCATGGTACCCATTCCACGGGTCTCAACTCTCCAGGTTTAAGGGATTCTTCCTTCAGCTAAAACATGCATGTGGAACCCAGAGTATGATCAACCGTGTGATCGGGAGACGTGTTGAAATATGTCTCAGTTCTCGTCCCCTGGTACTCGGGTGCAACATTCCAGATGCTTTACTAACACTCTCCCGACTTGGAGAGTCAGTGCCTTTAACCTCCTGTTTGGCCCAGTTTGCAAATTCCGCGGAAGATGAACAGGAATAGGGAGAACCAATGAGAGACTAGCTGGAGGTGTCTGGACGGGAAAATTTAACTCTCATTTCCCACCAGGAAGAGGAATTAACCAAAGGCTCAGCGTGCCATGCCGGAACCAGATTAGGGCCTGAAGCAATCCTGCGGTGTTGCGGCCAGCTCACAAGAAAGCGAGTTGAAGAAAGGAGCTCAGGGGCACTGTAATTCACAAACCTGCAGAGTTATAAATGACAGCTATCATCCAAAAATATACTGAAGTAAGGCTGCCAAGAGGACTTGAAAGCCGGGCAGAATTGCAGGAAACTGATTTCAGGAGGTAGACTGGAATTGCATTTAAAGCATAGGAAAAGAGGCAGAAGGTCGACAATGATGCACTTGGCCAAAAAGGGCGTATGCGTTTTTTCCTGAATATATTCAGGAAAAAACGCATACGCCCTTTTTGGCCAACCAAGCAAGCTTGCAAAGGAAATCTGCACTACAATGAAGTCTCACTTCCCCCCCGTCAAAAGGGCCATCTTAAAAAAGTGTAAAATCCAGAAAGGCAGGACAGGCCATGGAGAACTGGGAGCCTTGTTATGCTGATGGGCGGGATGTAAATTGCCAACAGCCACTCGGGAGAAGTGTATGGTGTTTCCTGAAACATCTAAAAAACAAAGCAACAGAGCCTAGGGCACTTCCACTTATGGTCCTGCAGCTTAGGGAAATTAAAATCAAAAAGACACAGCCACCCCAAAGTTTGGGATGGCTCTGTTTACAAGAAACTCGTTTACGGTACAAGTTCAATATCGCATAAAGCGAAAAATGGATAAAGAAGTTGTGGTACTTACGTACAATGCAATATCACTCAGCAATGACATCTATGTCATCAGGTCCATAGCAGCATAATGAGTGGATTCAGGTATGATGATTCTAACTGAAATAAGTCACACAGAAAAAGAAACATCATAAGATATCACTAATACATGGAATGTAAACTTGGCTACACAGGAACTGAATTTCAAAACAGAACATGGTCCCAAATTTAGAAAATCAACTTATGCTTGCTTAAGGGGAAAGGTGAGTTGGGGTGCTGCATAAAACCAGAGATTGAAATGAGCACAGATAAAGTTCCTTAAGCCAAATATGTAATAGACAAGAGCTACTCCTTGCTCAAAGAAATGGACTCAAAACCCCATATTAAACGCCTAATAATGTACCTGACTAGTAAGTATCTTAAAACCTATGGATTGCTATGTCTCTGAAAGTGAATCAATCGTGAGTACAGGGGCAAAAACGCAGCAGTGATAGGATTGGAGAGTTTTGGTGAGCAAATGAAGACCCTTTGAAGTCATATTGCATGGTACCCATTCCACGGGTCTCAACTCTCCAGGTTTAAGGGATTCTTCCTTCAGCTAAAACATGCATGTGGAACCCAGAGTATGATCAACCGTGTGATCGGGAGACGTGTTGAAATATGTCTCAGTTCTCGTCCCCTGGTACTCGGGTGCAACATTCCAGATGCTTTACTAACACTCTCCCGACTTGGAGAGTCAGTGCCTTTAACCTCCTGTTTGGCCCAGTTTGCAAATTCCGCGGAAGATGAACAGGAATAGGGAGAACCAATGAGAGACTAGCTGGAGGTGTCTGGACGGGAAAATTTAACTCTCATTTCCCACCAGGAAGAGGAATTAACCAAAGGCTCAGCGTGCCATGCCGGAACCAGATTAGGGCCTGAAGCAATCCTGCGGTGTTGCGGCCAGCTCACAAGAAAGCGAGTTGAAGAGAGGAGCTCAGGGGCACTGTAATTCACAAACCTGCAGAGTTATAAATGACAGCTATCATCCAAAAATATACTGAAGTAAGGCTGCCAAGAGGACTTGAAAGCCGGGCAGAATTGCAGGAAACTGATTTCAGGAGGTAGACTGGAATTGCATTTAAAGCATAGGAAAAGAGGCAGAAGGTCGACAATGATGCACTTGGCCAAAAAGGGCGTATGCGTTTTTTCCTGAATATATTCAGGAAAAAACGCATATGCCCTTTTTGGTCAACCAAGCAAGCTTGCAAAGGAAATCTGCACTACAATGAAGTCTCACTCCCCCCCCCGTCAAAAGGGCCATCTGAAAAAAGTGTAAAATCCAGAAAGGCAGGACAGGCCATGGAGAACTGGGAGCCTTGTTATGCTGATGGGTGGGATGTAAATTGCCAACAGCCACTCGGGAGAAGTGTATGGTGTTTCCTGAAACATCTAAAAAACAAAGCAACAGAGCCTAGGGCACTTCCACTTATGGTCCTATAGCTTAGGGAAATTAAAATCAAAAAGACACAGCCACCCCAAAGTTTGGGATGGCTCTGTTTACAAGAAACTCGTTTACGGTACAAGTTCAATATCGCATAAAGCGAAAAATGGATAAAGAAGTTGTGGTACTTACGTACAATGCAATATCACTCAGCAATGACATCTATGTCATCAGGTCCATAGCAGCATAATGAGTGGATTCAGGTATGATGATTCTAACTGAAATAAGTCACACAGAAAAAGAAACATCATAAGATATCACTAATACATGGAATGTAAACTTGGCTACACAGGAACTGAATTTCAAAACAGAACATGGTCCCAAATATAGAAAATCAACTTATGCTTGCTTAAGGGGAAAGGTGAGTTGGGGTGCTGCATAAAACCAGAGATTGAAATGAGCACAGATAAAGTTCCTTAAGCCAAATATGTAATAGACAAGAGCTACTCCTTGCTCAACGAAATGGACTCAAAACCCCATATTAAACGCCTAATAATGTACCTGACTAGTAAGTATCTTAAAACCTATGGATTGCTATGTCTCTGAAAGTGAATTAATCGTGAGTACAGGGGCAAAAACGCAGCAGTGATAGGATTGGAGAGTTTTGGTGAGCAAATGAAGACCCTTTGAAGTCATATTGCATGGTACCCATTCCACGGGTCTCAACTCTCCAGGTTTAAGGGATTCTTCCTTCAGCTAAAACATGCATGTGGAACCCAGAGTATGATCAACCGTGTTATCGGGAGACGTGTTGAAATATGTCTCAGTTCTCGTCCCCTGGTACTCGGGTGCAACATTCCAGATGCTTTACTAACACTCTCCCGACTTGGAGAGTCAGTGCCTTTAACCTCCTGTTTGGCCCAGTTTGCAAATTCCACGGAAGATGAACAGGAATAGGGAGAACCAATGAGAGACTAGCTGGAGGTGTCTGGACGGGAAAATTTAACTCTCATTTCCCACCAGGAAGAGGAATTAACCAAAGGCTCAGCGTGCCATGCCGGAACCAGATTAGGGCCTGAAGCAATCCTGCGGTGTTGCGGCCAGCTCACAAGAAAGCGAGTTGAAGAAAGGAGCTCAGGGGCACTGTAATTCACAAACCTGCAGAGTTATAAATGACAGCTATCATCCAAAAATATACTGAAGTAAGGCTGCCAAGAGGACTTGAAAGCCGGGCAGAATTGCAGGAAACCGATTTCAGGAGGTAGACTGGAATTGCATTTAAAGCATAGGAAAAGAGGCAGAAGGTCGACAATGATGCACTTGGCCAAAAAGGGCGTATGCGTTTTTTCTTGAATATATTCAGGAAAAAACGCATACGCCCTTTTTGGCCAACCAAGCAAGCTTGCAAAGGAAATCTGCACTACAATGAAGTCTCTCTTCCCCCCCCCGTCAAAAGGGCCATCTGAAAAAAGTGTAAAATCCAGAAAGGCAGGACAGGCCATGGAGAACTGGGAGCCTTGTTATGCTGATGGGCGGGATGTAAATTGCCAACAGCCACTCCGGAGAAGTGTATGGTGTTTCCTGAAACATCTAAAAAACAAAGCAACAGAGCCTAGGGCACTTCCACTTATGGTCCTATAGCTTAGGGAAATTAAAATCAAAAAGACACAGCCACCCCAAAGCTTGGGATGGCTCTGTTTACAAGAAACTCGTTTACGGTACAAGTTCAATATCGCATAAAGCGAAAAATGGATAAAGAAGTTGTGGTACTTACGTACAATGCAATATCACTCAGCAATGACATCTATGTCATCAGGCCCATAGCAGCATAATGAGTGGATTCAGGTATGATGATTCTAACTGAAATAAGTCACACAGAAAAAGAAACATCATAAGATATCACTAATACACGGAATGTAAACTTGGCTACACAGGAACTGAATTTCAAAACAGAACATGCTCCCAAATTTAGAAAACCAACTTATGCTTGCTTAAGGGGAAAGGTGAGTTGGGGTGCTGCATAAAACCAGAGATTGAAATGAGCACAGATAAAGTTCCTTAAGCCAAATATGTAATAGACAAGAGCTACTCCTTGCTCAACGAAATGGACTCAAAACCCCATATTAAACGCCTAATAATGTACCTGACTAGTAAGTATCTTAAAACCTATGGATTGCTATGTCTCTGAAAGTGAATCAATCGTGAGTACAGGGGCAAAAACGCAGCAGTGATAGGATTGGAGAGTTTTGGTGAGCAAATGAAGACCCTTTGAAGTCATATTGCATGGTACCCATTCCACGGGTCTCAACTCTCCAGGTTTAAGGGATTCTTCCTTCAGCTAAAACATGCATGTGGAACCCAGAGTATGATCAACCGTGTGATCGGGAGACGTGTTGAAATATGTCTCAGTTCTCGTCCCCTGGTACTCGGGTGCAACATTCCAGATGCTTTACTAACACTCTCCCGACTTGGAGAGTCAGTGCCTTTAACCTCCTGTTTGGCCCAGTTTGCAAATTCCGCGGAAGATGAACAGGAATAGGGAGAACCAATGAGAGACTAGCTGGAGGTGTCTGGACGGGAAAATTTAACTCTCATTTCCCACCAGGAAGAGGAATTAACCAAAGGCTCAGCGTGCCATGCCGGAACCAGATTAGGGCCTGAAGCAATCCTGCGGTGTTGCGGCCAGCTCACAAGAAAGCGAGTTGAAGAAAGGAGCTCAGGGGCACTGTAATTCACAAACCTTCAGAGTTATAAATGACAGCTATCATCCAAAAATATACTGAAGTAAGGCTGCCAAGAGGACTTGAAAGCCGGGCAGAATTGCAGGAAACCGATTTCAGGAGGTAGACTGGAATTGCATTTAAAGCATAGGAAAAGAGGCAGAAGGTCGACAATGATGCACTTGGCCAAAAAGGGCGTATGCGTTTTTTCCTGAATATATTCAGGAAAAAACGCATACGCCCTTTTTGGCCAACCAAGCAAGCTTGCAAAGGAAATCTGCACTACAATGAAGTCTCACTTCCCCCCCGTCAAAAGGGCCATCTGAAAAAAGTGTAAAATCCAGAAAGGCAGGACAGGCCATGGAGAACTGGGAGCCTTGTTATGCTGATGGGCGGGATGTAACTTGCCAACAGCCACTCGGGAGAAGTGTATGGTGTTTCCTGAAACATCTAAAAAACAAAGCAACAGAGCCTAGGGCACTTCCACTTATGGTCCTATAGCTTAGGGAAATTAAAATCAAAAAGACACAGCCACCCCAAAGTTTGGGATGGCTCTGTTTACAAGAAACTCGTTTACGGTACAAGTTCAATATCGCATAAAGCGAAAAATGGATAAAGAAGTTGTGGTACTTACGTACAATGCAATATCACTCAGCAATGACATCTATGTCATCAGGCCCATAGCAGCATAATGAGTGGATTCAGGTATGATGATTCTAACTGAAATAAGTCACACAGAAAAAGAAACATCATAAGATATCACTAATACACGGAATGTAAACTTGGCTACACAGGAACTGAATTTCAAAACAGAACATGGTCCCTAATTTAGAAAACCAACTTATGCTTGCTTAAGGGGAAAGGTGAGTTGGGGTGCTGCATAAAACCAGAGATTGAAATGAGCACAGATAAAGTTCCTTAAGCCAAATATGTAATAGACAAGAGCTACTCCTTGCTCAACGAAATGGACTCAAAACCCCATATTAAACGCCTAATAATGTACCTGACTAGTAAGTATCTTAAAACCTATGGATTGCTATGTCTCTGAAAGTGAATCAATCGTGAGTACAGGGGCAAAAACGCAGCAGTGATAGGATTGGAGCGTTTTGGTGAGCAAATGAAGACCCTTTGAAGTCATATTGCATGGTACCCATTCCACGGGTCTCAACTCTCCAGGTTTAAGGGATTCTTCCTTCAGCTAAAACTTGCATGTGGAACCCAGAGTATGATCAACCATGTGATCGGGAGACGTGTTGAAATATGTCTCAGTTCTCGTCCCCTGGTACTCGGGTGCAACATTCCAGATGCTTTACTAACACTCTCCCGACTTGGAGAGTCAGTGCCTTTAACCTCCTGTTTGGCCCAGTTTGCAAATTCCGCGGAAGATGAACAGGAATAGGGAGAACCAATGAGAGACTAGCTGGAGGTGTCTGGACGGGAAAATTTAACTCTCATTTCCCACCAGGAAGAGGAATTAACCAAAGGCTCAGCGTGCCATGCCGGAACCAGATTAGGGCCTGAAGCAATCCTGCGGTGTTGCGGCCAGCTCACAAGAAAGCGAGTTGAAGAAAGGAGCTCAGGGGCACTGTAATTCACAAACCTGCAGAGTTATAAATGACAGCTATCATCCAAAAATATACTGAAGTAAGGCTGCCAAGAGGACTTGAAAGCCGGGCAGAATTGCAGGAAACCGATTTCAGGAGGTAGACTGGAATTGCATTTAAAGCATAGGAAAAGAGGCAGAAGGTCGACAATGATGCACTTGGCCAAAAAGGGCGTATGCGTTTTTTCCTGAATATATTCAGGAAAAAACGCATACGCCCTTTTTGGCCAACCAAGCAAGCTTGCAAAGGAAATCTGCACTACAATGAAGTCTCACTTCCCCCCCGTCAAAAGGGCCATCTGAAAAAAGTGTAAAATCCAGAAAGGCAGGACAGGCCATGGAGAACTGGGAGCCTTGTTATGCTGATGGGCGGGATGTAAATTGCCAACAGCCACTCCGGAGAAGTGTATGGTGTTTCCTGAAACATCTAAAAAACAAAGCAACAGAGCCTAGGGCACTTCCACTTATGGTCCTGTAGCTTAGGGAAATTAAAATCAAAAAGACACAGCCACCCCAAAGTTTGGGATGGCTCTGTTTACAAGAAACTCGTTTACGGTACAAGTTCAATATCACATAAAGCGAAAAATGGATAAAGAAGTTGTGGTACTTACATACAATGCAATATCACTCAGCAATGACATCTATGTCATCAGGCCCATAGCAGCATAATGAGTGGATTCAGGTATGATGATTCTAACTGAAATAAGTCACACAGAAAAAGAAACATCATAAGATATCACTAATACACGGAATGTAAACTTGGCTACACAGGAACTGAATTTCAAAACAGAACATGGTCCCAAATTTAGAAAATCAACTTATGCTTGCTTAAGGGGAAAGGTGAGTTGGGGTGCTGCATAAAACCAGAGATTGAAATGAGCACAGATAAAGTTCCTTAAGCCAAATATGTAATAGACAAGAGCTACTCCTTGCTCAACGAAATGGACTCAAAACCCCATATTAAACGCCTAATAATGTACCTGACTAGTAAGTATCTTAAAACCTATGGATTGCTATGTCTCTGAAAGTGAATCAATCGTGAGTACAGGGGCAAAAACGCAGCAGTGATAGGATTGGAGAGTTTTGGTGAGCAAATGAAGACCCTTTGAAGTCATATTGCATGGTACCCATTCCACGGGTCTCAACTCTCCAGGTTTAAGGGATTCTTCCTTCAGCTAAAACATGCATGTGGAACCCAGAGTATGATCAACCGTGTGATCGGGAGACGTGTTGAAATATGTCTCAGTTCTCGTTCCCTGGTACTCGGGTGCAACATTCCAGATGCTTTACTAACACTCTCCCGACTTGGAGAGTCAGTGCCTTTAACCTCCTGTTTGGCCCAGTTTGCAAATTCCGCGGAAGATGAACAGGAATAGGGAGAACCAATGAGAGACTAGCTGGAGGTGTCTGGACGGGAAAATTTAACTCTCATTTCCCACCAGGAAGAGGAATTAACCAAAGGCTCAGCGTGCCATGCCGGAACCAGATTAGGGCCTGAAGCAATCCTGCGGTGTTGCGGCCAGCTCACAAGAAAGCGAGTTGAAGAAAGGAGCTCAGGGGCACTGTAATTCACAAACCTGCAGAGTTATAAATGACAGCTATCATCCAAAAATATACTGAAGTAAGGCTGCCAAGAGGACTTGAAAGCCGGGCAGAATTGCAGGAAACCGATTTCAGGAGGTAGACTGGAATTGCATTTAAAGCATAGGAAAAGAGGCAGAAGGTCGACAATGATGCACTTGGCCAAAAAGGGCGTATGCGTTTTTTCCTGAATATATTCAGGTAAAAACGCATACGCCCTTTTTGGCCAACCAAGCAAGCTTGCAAAGGAAATCTGCACTACAATGAAGTCTCACTTCCCCCCCCCGTCAAAAGGGCCATCTGAAAAAAGTGTAAAATCCAGAAAGGCAGGACAGGCCATGGAGAACTGGGAGCCTTGTTATGCTGATGGGCGGGATGTAAATTGCCAACAGCCACTCGGGAGAAGTGTATGGTGTTTCCTGAAACATCTAAAAAACAAAGCAACAGAGCCTAGGGCACTTCCACTTATGGTCCTATAGCTTAGGGAAATTAAAATCAAAAAGACACAGCCACCCCAAAGTTTGGGATGGCTCTGTTTACAAGAAACTCGTTTACGGTACAAGTTCAATATCGCATAAAGCGAAAAATGGATAAAGAAGTTGTGGTACTTACGTACAATGCAATATCACTCAGCAATGACATCTATGTCATCAAGCCCATAGCAGCATAATGAGTGGATTCAGGTATGATGATTCTAACTGAAATAAGTCACACAGAAAAAGAAACATCATAAGATATCACTAATACACGGAATGTAAACTTGGCTACACAGGAACTGAATTTCAAAACAGAACATGGTCCCAAATTTAGAAAACCAACTTATGCTTGCTTAAGGGGAAAGGTGAGTTGGGGTGCTGCATAAAACCAGAGATTGAAATGAGCACAGATAAAGTTCCTTAAGCCAAATATGTAATAGACAAGAGCTACTCCTTGCTCAACGAAATGGACTCAAAACCCCATATTAAACGCCTAATAATGTACCTGACTAGTAAGTATCTTAAAACCTATGGATTGCTATGTCTCTGAAAGTGAATCAATCGTGAGTACAGGGGCAAAAACGCAGCAGTGATAGGATTGGAGAGTTTTGGTGAGCAAATGAAGACCCTTTGAAGTCATATTGCATGGTACCCATTCCACGGGTCTCAACTCTCCAGGTTTAAGGGATTCTTCCTTCAGCTAAAACATGCATGTGGAACCCAGAGTATGATCAACCGTGTGATCGGGAGACGTGTTGAAATATGTCTCAGTTCTCGTCCCCTGGTACTCGGGTGCAACATTCCAGATGCTTTACTAACACTCTCCCGACTTGGAGAGTCAGTGCCTTTAACCTCCTGTTTGGCCCAGTTTGCAAATTCCGCGGAAGATGAACAGGAATAGGGAGAACCAATGAGAGACTAGCTGGAGGTGTCTGGACGGGAAAATTTAACTCTCATTTCCCACCAGGAAGAGGAATTAACCAAAGGCTCAGCGTGCCATGCCGGAACCAGATTAGGGCCTGAAGCAATCCTGCGGTGTTGCGGCCAGCTCACAAGAAAGCGAGTTGAAGAAAGGAGCTCAGGGGCACTGTAATTCACAAACCTTCAGAGTTATAAATGACAGCTATCATCCAAAAATATACTGAAGTAAGGCTGCCAAGAGGACTTGAAAGCCGGGCAGAATTGCAGGAAACCGATTTCAGGAGGTAGACTGGAATTGCATTTAAAGCATAGGAAAAGAGGCAGAAGGTCGACAATGATGCACTTGGCCAAAAAGGGCGTATGCGTTTTTTCCTGAATATATTCAGGTAAAAACGCATACGCCCTTTTTGGCCAACCAAGCAAGCTTGCAAAGGAAATCTGCACTACAATGAAGTCTCACTTCCACCCCCCCACGTCAAAAGGGCCATCTGAAAAAAGTGTAAAATCCAGAAAGGCAGGACAGGCCATGGAGAACTGGGAGCCTTGTTATGCTGATGGGCGGGATGTAAATTGCCAACAGCCACTCTGGAGAAGTGTATGGTGTTTCCTGAAACATCTAAAAAACAAAGCAACAGAGCCTAGGGCACTTCCACTTATGGTCCTGTAGCTTAGGGAAATTAAAATCAAAAAGACACAGCCACCCCAAAGTTTGGGATGGCTCTGTTTACAAGAAACTCGTTTACGGTACAAGTTCAATATCGCATAAAGCGAAAAATGGATAAAGAAGTTGTGGTACTTACGTACAATGCAATATCACTCAGCAATGACATCTATGTCATCAGGCCCATAGCAGCATAATGAGTGGATTCAGGTATGATGATTCTAACTGAAATAAGTCACACAGAAAAAGAAACATCATAAGATATCACTAATACACGGAATGTAAACTTGGCTACACAGGAACTGAATTTCAAAACAGAACATGGTCCCAAATTTAGAAAACCAACTTATGCTTGCTTAAGGGGAAAGGTGAGTTGGGGTGCTGCATAAAACCAGAGATTGAAATGAGCACAGATAAAGTTCCTTAAGCCAAATATGTAATAGACAAGAGCTACTCCTTGCTCAACGAAATGGACTCAAAACCCCATATTAAACGCCTAATAATGTACCTGACTAGTAAGTATCTTAAAACCTATGGATTGCTATGTCTCTGAAAGTGAATCAATCGTGAGTACAGGGGCAAAAACGCAGCAGTGATAGGATTGGAGAGTTTTGGTGAGCAAATGAAGACCCTTTGAAGTCATATTGCATGGTACCCATTCCACGGGTCTCAAATCTCCAGGTTTAAGGGATTCTTCCTTCAGCTAAAACATGCATGTGGAACCCAGAGTATGATCAACCGTGTGATCGGGAGACGTGTTGAAATATGTCTCAGTTCTCATCCCCTGGTACTCGGGTACAACATTCCAGATGCTTTACTAACACTCTCTTGACTTGGAGAGTCAGTGCCTTTAACCTCCTGTTTGGCCCAGTTTGCAAATTCCGCGGAAGATGAACAGGAATAGGGAGAACCAATGAGAGACTAGCTGGAGGTGTCTGGACGGGAAAATTTAACTCTCATTTCCCACCAGGAAGAGGAATTAACCAAAGGCTCAGCGTACCATGCCGGAACCAGATTAGGGCCTGAAGCAATCCTGCGGTGTTGCGGCCAGCTCACAAGAAAGCGAGTTGAAGAAAGGAGCTCAGGGGCACTGTAATTCACAAACCTGCAGAGTTATAAATGACAGCTATCATCCAAAAATATACTGAAGTAAGGCTGCCAAGAGGACTTGAAAGCCGGGCAGAATTGCAGGAAACCGATTTCAGGAGGGAGACTGGAATTGCATTTAAAGCATAGGAAAAGAGGCAGAAGGTCGACAATGATGCACTTGGCCAAAAAGGGCGTATGCGTTTTTTCCTGAATATATTCAGGAAAAAACGCATACGCCCTTTTTGGCCAACCAAGCAAGCTTGCAAAGGAAATCTGCACTACAATGAAGTCTCCCCCCCCCCCCCCCCGTCAAAAGGGCCATCTGAAAAAAGTGTAAAATCCAGAAAGGCAGGACAGGCCATGGAGAACTGGGAGCCTTGTTATGCTGATGGGCGGGATGTAACTTGCCAACAGCCACTCGGGAGAAGTGTATGGTGTTTCCTGAAACATCTAAAAAACAAAGCAACAGAGCCTAGGGCACTTCCACTTATGGTCCTATAGCTTAGGGAAATTAAAATCAAAAAGACACAGCCACCCCAAAGTTTGGGATGGCTCTGTTTACAAGAAACTCGTTTACGGTACAAGTTCAATATCGCATAAAGCGAAAAATGGATAAAGAAGTTGTGGTACTTACGTACAATGCAATATCACTCAGCAATGACATCTATGTCATCAAGCCCATAGCAGCATAATGAGTGGATTCAGGTATGATGATTCTAACTGAAATAAGTCACACAGAAAAAGAAACATCATAAGATATCACTAATACACGGAATGTAAACTTGGCTACACAGGAACTGAATTTCAAAACAGAACATGGTCCCAAATTTAGAAAACCAACTTATGCTTGCTTAAGGGGAAAGGTGAGTTGGGGTGCTGCATAAAACCAGAGATTGAAATGAGCACAGATAAAGTTCCTTAAGCCAAATATGTAATAGACAAGAGCTACTCCTTGCTCAACGAAATGGACTCAAAACCCCATATTAAATGCCTAATAATGTACCTGACTACTAAGTATCTTAAAACCTATGGATTGCTATGTCTCTGAAAGTGAATCAATCGTGAGTACAGGGGCAAAAACGCAGCAGTGATAGGATTGGAGAGTTTTGGTGAGCAAATGAAGACCCTTTGAAGTCATATTGCATGGTACCCATTCCACGGGTCTCAACTCTCCAGGTTTAAGGGATTCTTCCTTCAGCTAAAACATGCATGTGGAACCCAGAGTATGATCAACCGTGTGATCGGGAGACGTGTTGAAATATGTCTCAGTTCTCGTCCCCTGGTACTCGGGTGCAACATTCCAGATGCTTTACTAACACTCTCCCGACTTGGAGAGTCAGTGCCTTTAACCTCCTGTTTGGCCCAGTTTGCAAATTCCGCAGAAGATGAACAGGAATAGGGAGAACCAATGAGAGACTAGCTGGAGGTGTCTGGACGGGAAAATTTAACTCTCATTTCCGACCAGGAAGAGGAATTAACCAAAGGCTCAGCGTGCCATGCCGGAACCAGATTAGGGCCTGAAGCAATCCTGCGGTGTTGCGGCCAGCTAACAAGAAAGCGAGTTGAAGAAAGGAGCTCAGGGGCACTGTAATTCACAAACCTTCAGAGTTATAAATGACAGCTATCATCCAAAAATATACTGAAGTAAGGCTGCCAAGAGGAGTTGAAAGCCGGGCAGAATTGCAGGAAACCGATTTCAGGAGGTAGACTGGAATTGCATTTAAAGCATAGGAAAAGAGGCAGAAGGTCGACAATGATGCACTTGGCCAAAAAGGGCGTATGCGTTTTTTCCTGAATATATTCAGGAAAAAACGCATACGCCCTTTTTGGTCAACCAAGCAAGCTTGCAAAGGAAATCTGCACTACAATGAAGTCTCACTTCCCCCCCGTCAAAAGGGCCATCTGAAAAAAGTGTAAAATCCAGAAAGGCAGGACAGGCCATGGAGAACTGGGAGCCTTGTTATGCTGATGGGCGGGATGTAACTTGCCAACAGCCACTCGGGAGAAGTGTATGGTGTTTCCTGAAACATCTAAAAAACAAAGCAACAGAGCCTAGGGCACTTCCACTTATGGTCCTATAGCTTAGGGAAATTAAAATCAAAAAGACACAGCCACCCCAAAGTTTGGGATGGCTCTGTTTACAAGAAACTCGTTTATGGTACAAGTTCAATATCGCATAAAGCGAAAAATGGATAAAGAAGTTGTGGTACTTACGTACAATGCAATATCACTCAGCAATGACATCTATGTCATCAGGCCCATAGCAGCATAATGAGTGGATTCAGGTATGATGATTCTAACTGAAATAAGTCACACAGAAAAAGAAACATCATAAGATATCACTAATACACGGAATGTAAACTTGGCTACACAGGAACTGAATTTCAAAACAGAACATGGTCCCAAATTTAGAAAATCAACTTATGCTTGCTTAAGGGGAAAGGTGAGTTGGGGTGCTGCATAAAACCAGAGATTGAAATGAGCACAGATAAAGTTCCTTAAGCCAAATATGTAATAGACAAGAGCTACTCCTTGCTCAACGAAATGGACTCAAAACCCCATATTAAACGCCTAATAATGTACCTGACTAGTAAGTATCTTAAAACCTATGGATTGCTATGTCTCTGAAAGTGAATCAATCGTGAGTACAGGGGCAAAAACGCAGCAGTGATAGGATTGGAGAGTTTTGGTGAGCAAATGAAGACCCTTTGAAGTCATATTGCATGGTACCCATTCCACGGGTCTCAACTCTCCAGGTTTAAGGGATTCTTCCTTCAGCTAAAACATGCATGTGGAACCCAGAGTATGATCAACCGTGTGATCGGGAGACGTGTTGAAATATGTCTCAGTTCTCGTCCCCTGGTACTCGGGTGCAACATTCCAGATGCTTTACTAACACTCTCCCGACTTGGAGAGTCAGTGCCTTTAACCTCCTCTTTGGCCCAGTTTGCAAATTCCACGGAAGATGAACAGGAATAGGGAGAACCAATGAGAGACTAGCTGGAGGTGTCTGGACGGGAAAATTTAACTCTCATTTCCCACCAGGAAGAGGAATTAACCAAAGGCTCAGCGTGCCATGCCGGAACCAGATTAGGGCCTGAAGCAATCCTGCGGTGTTGCGGCCAGCTCACAAGAAAGCGAGTTGAAGAAAGGAGCTCAGGGGCACTGTAATTCACAAACCTGCAGAGTTATAAATGACAGCTATCATCCAAAAATATACTGAAGTAAGGCTGCCAAGAGGAGTTGAAAGCCGGGCAGAATTGCAGGAAACCGATTTCAGGAGGTAGACTGGAATTGCATTTAAAGCATAGGAAAAGAGGCAGAAGGTCGACAATGATGCACTTGGCCAAAAAGGGCGTATGCGTTTTTTCCTGAATATATTCAGGAAAAAACGCATACGCCCTGTTTGGCCAACCAAGCAAGCTTGCAAAGGAAATCTGCACTACAATGAAGTCTCACTTCCCCCCCGTCAAAAGGGCCATCTGAAAAAAGTGTAAAATCCAGAAAGGCAGGACAGGCCATGGAGAACTGGAAGCCTTGTTATGCTGATGGGCGGGATGTAACTTGCCAACAGCCACTCGGGAGAAGTGTATGGTGTTTCCTGAAACATCTAAAAAACAAAGCAACAGAGCCTAGGGCACTTCCACTTATGGTCCTATAGCTTAGGGAAATTAAAATCAAAAAGACACAGCCACCCCAAAGTTTGGGATGGCTCTGTTTACAAGAAACTCGTTTACGGTACAAGTTCAATATCGCATAAAGCGAAAAATGGATAAAGAAGTTGTGGTACTTACGTACAATGCAATATCACTCAGCAATGACATCTATGTCATCAGGCCCATAGCAGCATAATGAGTGGATTCAGGTATGATGATTCTAACTGAAATAAGTCACACAGAAAAAGAAACATCATAAGATATCACTAATACACGGAATGTAAACTTGGCTACACAGGAACTGGATTTCAAAACAGAACATGGTCCCAAATTTAGAAAACCAACTTATGCTTGCTTAAGGGGAAAGGTGAGTTGGGGTGCTGCATAAAACCAGAGATTGAAATGAGCACAGATAAAGTTCCTTAAGCCAAATATGTAATAGACAAGAGCTACTCCTTGCTCAACGAAATGGACTCAAAACCCCATATTAAACGCCTAATAATGTACCTGACTAGTAAGTATCTTAAAACCTATGGATTGCTATGTCTCTGAAAGTGAATCAATCGTGAGTACAGGGGCAAAAACGCAGCAGTGATAGGATTGGAGAGTTTTGGTGAGCAAATGAAGACCCTTTGAAGTCATATTGCATGGTACCCATTCCACGGGTCTCAACTCTCCAGGTTTAAGGGATTCTTCCTTCAGCTAAAACATGCATGTGGAACCCAGAGTATGATCAACCGTGTGATCGGGAGACGTGTTGAAATATGTCTCAGTTCTCGTCCCCTGGTACTCGGGTGCAACATTCCAGAAGCTTTACTAACACTCTCCCGACTTGGAGAGTCAGTGCCTTTAACCTCCTGTTTGGCCCAGTTTGCAAATTCCGCGGAAGATGAACAGGAATAGGGAGAACCAATGAGAGACTAGCTGGAGGTGTCTGGACGGGAAAATTTAACTCTCATTTCCCACCAGGAAGAGGAATTAACCAAAGGCTCAGCGTGCCATGCCGGAACCAGATTAGGGCCTGAAGCAATCCTGCGGTGTTGCGGCCAGCTCACAAGAAAGCGAGTTGAAGAAAGGAGCTCAGGGGCACTGTAATTCACAAACCTGCAGAGTTATAAATGACAGCTATCATCCAAAAATATACTGAAGTAAGGCTGCCAAGAGGACTTGAAAGCCGGGCAGAATTGCAGGAAACCGATTTCAGGAGGTAGACTGGAATTGCATTTAAAGCATAGGAAAAGAGGCAGAAGGTCGACAATGATGCACTTGGCCAAAAAGGGCGTATGCGTTTTTTCCTGAATATATTCAGGAAAAAATGCATACGCCCTTTTTGGCCAACCAAGCAAGCTTGCAAAGGAAATCTGCACTACAATGAAGTCTCACTTCCCCCCCGTCAAAAGGGCCATCTGAAAAAAGTGTAAAATCCAGAAAGGCAGGACAGGCCATGGAGAACTGGGAGCCTTGTTATGCTGATGGGCGGGATGTAAATTGCCAACAGCCACTCGGGAGAAGTGTATGGTGTTTCCTGAAACATCTAAAAAACAAAGCAACAGAGCCTAGGGCACTTCCACTTATGGTCCTATAGCTTAGGGAAATTAAAATCAAAAAGACACAGCCACCCCAAAGTTTGGGATGGCTCTGTTTACAAGAAACTCGTTTACGGTACAAGTTCAATATCGCATAAAGCGAAAAATGGATAAAGAAGTTGTGGTACTTACGTACAATGCAATATCACTCAGCAATGACATCTATGTCATCAGGCCCATAGCAGCATAATGAGTGGATTCAGGTATGATGATTCTAACTGAAATAAGTCACACAGAAAAAGAAACATCATAAGATATCACTAATACACGGAATGTAAACTTGGCTACACAGGAACTGGATTTCAAAACAGAACATGGTCCCAAATTTAGAAAACCAACTTATGCTTGCTTAAGGGGAAAGGTGAGTTGGGGTGCTGCATAAAACCAGAGATTGAAATGAGCACAGATAAAGTTCCTTAAGCCAAATATGTAATAGACAAGAGCTACTCCTTGCTCAACGAAATGGACTCAAAACCCCATATTAAACGCCTAATAATGTACCTGACTAGTAAGTATCTTAAAACCTATGGATTGCTATGTCTCTGAAAGTGAATCAATCGTGAGTACAGGGGCAAAAACGCAGCAGTGATAGGATTGGAGAGTTTTGGTGAGCAAATGAAGACCCTTTGAAGTCATATTGCATGGTACCCATTCCACGGGTCTCAACTCTCCAGGTTTAAGGGATTCTTCCTTCAGCTAAAACTTGCATGTGGAACCCAGAGTATGATCAACCGTGTTATCGGGAGACGTGTTGAAATATGTCTCAGTTCTCGTCCCCTGGTACTCGGGTGCAACATTCCAGATGCTTTACTAACACTCTCCCGACTTGGAGAGTCAGTGCCTTTAACCTCCTGTTTGGCCCAGTTTGCAAATTCCACGGAAGATTAACAGGAATAGGGAGAACCAATGAGAGACTAGCTGGAGGTGTCTGGACGGGAAAATTTAACTCTCATTTCCCACCAGGAAGAGGAATTAACCAAAGGCTCAGCGTGCCATGCCGGAACCAGATTAGGGCCTGAAGCAATCCTGCGGTGTTGCGGCCAGCTCACAAGAAAGCGAGTTGAAGAAAGGAGCTCAGGGGCACTGTAATTCACAAACCTGCAGAGTTATAAATGACAGCTATCATCCAAAAATATACTGAAGTAAGGCTGCCAAGAGGACTTGAAAGCCGGGCAGAATTGCAGGAAACCGATTTCAGGAGGTAGACTGGAATTGCATTTAAAGCATAGGAAAAGAGGCAGAAGGTCGACAATGATGCACTTGGCCAAAAAGGGCGTATGCGTTTTTTCCTGAATATATTCAGGAAAAAATGCATACGCCCTTTTTGGCCAACCAAGCAAGCTTGCAAAGGAAATCTGCACTACAATGAAGTCTCACTTCCCCCCCGTCAAAAGGGCCATCTGAAAAAAGTGTAAAATCCAGAAAGGCAGGACAGGCCATGGAGAACTGGGAGCCTTGTTATGCTGATGGGCGGGATGTAAATTGCCAACAGCCACTCTGGAGAAGTGTATGGTGTTTCCTGAAACATCTAAAAAACAAAGCAACAGAGCCTAGGGCACTTCCACTTATGGTCCTATAGCTTAGGGAAATTAAAATCAAAAAGACACAGCCACCCCAAAGTTTGGGATGGCTCTGTTTACAAGAAACTCGTTTACGGTACAAGTTCAATATCGCATAAAGCGAAAAATGGATAAAGAAGTTGTGGTACTTACGTACAATGCAATATCACTCAGCAATGACATCTATGTCATCAGGCCCATAGCAGCATAATGAGTGGATTCAGGTATGATGATTCTAACTGAAATAAGTCACACAGAAAAAGAAACATCATAAGATATCACTAATACACGGAATGTAAACTTGGCTACACAGGAACTGGATTTCAAAACAGAACATGGTCCCAAATTTAGAAAACCAACTTATGCTTGCTTAAGGGGAAAGGTGAGTTGGGGTGCTGCATAAAACCAGAGATTGAAATGAGCACAGATAAAGTTCCTTAAGCCAAATATGTAATAGACAAGAGCTACTCCTTGCTCAACGAAATGGACTCAAAACCCCATATTAAACGCCTAATAATGTACCTGACTAGTAAGTATCTTAAAACCTATGGATTGCTATGTCTCTGAAAGTGAATCAATCGTGAGTACAGGGGCAAAAACGCAGCAGTGATAGGATTGGAGAGTTTTGGTGAGCAAATGAAGACCCTTTGAAGTCATATTGCATGGTACCCATTCCACGGGTCTCAACTCTCCAGGTTTAAGGGATTCTTCCTTCAGCTAAAACTTGCATGTGGAACCCAGAGTATGATCAACCGTGTTATCGGGAGACGTGTTGAAATATGTCTCAGTTCTCGTCCCCTGGTACTCGGGTGCAACATTCCAGATGCTTTACTAACACTCTCCCGACTTGGAGAGTCAGTGCCTTTAACCTCCTGTTTGGCCCAGTTTGCAAATTCCACGGAAGATTAACAGGAATAGGGAGAACCAATGAGAGACTAGCTGGAGGTGTCTGGACGGGAAAATTTAACTCTCATTTCCCACCAGGAAGAGGAATTAACCAAAGGCTCAGCGTGCCATGCCGGAACCAGATTAGGGCCTGAAGCAATCCTGCGGTGTTGCGGCCAGCTCACAAGAAAGCGAGTTGAAGAAAGGAGCTCAGGGGCACTGTAATTCACAAACCTTCAGAGTTATAAATGACAGCTATCATCCAAAAATATACTGAAGTAAGGCTGCCAAGAGGACTTGAAAGCCGGGCAGAATTGCAGGAAACCGATTTCAGGAGGTAGACTGGAATTGCATTTAAAGCATAGGAAAAGAGGCAGAAGGTCGACAATAATGCACTTGGCCAAAAAGGGCGTATGCGTTTTTTCCTGAATATATTCAGGAAAAAACGCATACGCCCTTTTTGGTCAACTAAGCAAGCTTGCAAAGGAAATCTGCACTACAATGAAGTCTCACTTCCCCCCCGTCAAAAGGGCCATCTGAAAAAAGTGTAAAATCCAGAAAGGCAGGACAGGCCATGGAGAACTGGGAGCCTTGTTATGCTGATGGGCGGGATGTAAATTGCCAACAGCCACTCGGGAGAAGTGTATGGTGTTTCCTGAAACATCTAAAAAACAAAGCAACAGAGCCTAGGGCACTTCCACTTATGGTCCTATAGCTTAGGGAAATTAAAATCAAAAAGACACAGCCACCCCAAAGTTTGGGATGGCTCTGTTTACAAGAAACTCGTTTACGGTACAAGTTCAATATCGCATAAAGCGAAAAATGGATAAAGAAGTTGTGGTACTTACGTACAATGCAATATCAATCAGCAATGACATCTATGTAATCAGGTCCATAGCAGCATAATGAGTGGATTCAGGTATGATGATTCTAACTGAAATAAGTCACACAGAAAAAGAAACATCATAAGATATCACTAATACACGGAATGTAAACTTGGCTACACAGGAACTGAATTTCAAAACAGAACATGGTCCCAAATTTAGAAAATCAACTTATGCTTGCTTAAGGGGAAAGGTGAGTTGGGGTGCTGCATAAAACCAGAGATTGAAATGAGCACAGATAAAGTTCCTTAAGCCAAATATGTAATAGACAAGAGCTACTCCTTGCTCAACGAAATGGACTCAAAACCCCATATTAAACGCCTAATAATGTACCTGACTAGTAAGTATCTTAAAACCTATGGATTGCTATGTCTCTGAAAGTGAATCAATCGTGAGTACAGGGGCAAAAACGCAGCAGTGATAGGATTGGAGAGTTTTGGTGAGCAAATGAAGACCCTTTGAAGTCATATTGCATGGTACCCATTCCACGGGTCTCAACTCTCCAGGTTTAAGGGATTCTTCCTTCAGCTAAAACATGCATGTGGAACCCAGAGTATGATCAACCGTGTGATCGGGAGACGTGTTGAAATATGTCTCAGTTCTCGTCCCCTGGTACTCGGGTGCAACATTCCAGATGCTTTACTAACACTCTCCCGACTTAGAGAGTCAGTGCCTTTAACCTCCTGTTTGGCCCAGTTTGCAAATTCCACGGAAGATGAACAGGAATAGGGAGAACCAATGAGAGACTAGCTGGAGGTGTCTGGACGGGAAAATTTAACTCTCATTTCCCACCAGGAAGAGGAATTAACCAAAGGCTCAGCGTGCCATGCCGGAACCAGATTAGGGCCTGAAGCAATCCTGCGGTGTTGCGGCCAGCTCACAAGAAAGCGAGTTGAAGAAAGGAGCTCAGGGGCACTGTAATTCACAAACCTGCAGAGTTATAAATGACAGCTATCATCCAAAAATATACTGAAGTAAGGCTGCCAAGAGGACTTGAAAGCCGGGCAGAATTGCAGGAAACCGATTTCAGGAGGTAGACAGGAATTGCATTTAAAGCATAGGAAAAGAGGCAGAAGGTCGACAATGATGCACTTGGCCAAAAAGGGCGTATGCGTTTTTTCCTGAATATATTCAGGAAAAAACGCATACGCCCTTTTTGGTCAACCAAGCAAGCTTGCAAAGGAAATCTGCACTACAATGAAGTCTCACTTCCCCCCCCCCCCCGTCAAAGGGCCATCTGAAAAAAGTGTAAAATCCAGAAAGGCAGGACAGGCCATGGAGAACTGGGAGCCTTGTTATGCTGATGGGCGGGATGTAACTTGCCAACAGCCACTCGGGAGAAGTGTATGGTGTTTCCTGAAACATCTAAAAAACAAAGCAACAGAGCCTAGGGCACTTCCACTTATGGTCCTATAGCTTAGGGAAATTAAAATCAAAAAGACACAGCCACCCCAAAGTTTGGGATGGCTCTGTTTACAAGAAACTCGTTTACGGTACAAGTTCAATATCGCATAAAGCGAAAAATGGATAAAGAAATTGTGGTACTTACGTACAATGCAATATCACTCAGCAATGACATCTATGTCATCAGGCCCATAGCAGCATAATGAGTGGATTCAGGTATGATGATTCTAACTGAAATAAGTCACACAGAAAAAGAAACATCATAAGATATCACTAATACACGGATTGTAAACTTGGCTACACAGGAACTGAATTTCAAAACAGAACATGCTCCCAAATTTAGAAAACCAACTTATGCTTGCTTAAGGGGAAAGGTGAGTTGGGGTGCTGCATAAAACCAGAGATTGAAATGAGCACAGATAAATTTCCTTAAGCCAAATATGTAATAGACAAGAGCTACTCCTTGCTCAACGAAATGGACTCAAAACCCCATATTAAACGCCTAATAATGTACCTGACTAGTAAGTATCTTAAAACCTATGGATTGCTATGTCTCTGAAAGTGAATCAATCGTGAGTACAGGGGCAAAAACGCAGCAGTGATAGGATTGGAGAGTTTTGGTGAGCAAATGAAGACCCTTTGAAGTCATATTGCATGGTACCCATTCCACGGGTCTCAACTCTCCAGGTTTAAGGGATTCTTCCTTCAGCTAAAACATGCATGTGGAACCCAGAGTATGATCAACCGTGTGATCGGGAGACGTGTTGAAATATGTCTCAGTTCTCGTCCCCTGGTACTCGGGTGCAACATTCCAGATGCTTTACTAACACTCTCCCGACTTGGAGAGTCAGTGCCTTTAACCTCCTGTTTGGCCCAGTTTGCAAATTCCGCGGAAGATGAACAGGAATAGGGAGAACCAATGAGAGACTAGCTGGAGGTGTCTGGACGGGAAAATTTAACTCTCATTTCCCACCAGGAAGAGGAATTAACCAAAGGCTCAGCGTGCCATGCCGGAACCAGATTAGGGCCTGAAGCAATCCTGCGGTGTTGCGGCCAGCTCACAAGAAAGCGAGTTGAAGAAAGGAGCTCAGGGGCACTGTAATTCACAAACCTGCAGAGTTATAAATGACAGCTATCGTCCAAAAATATACTGAAGTAAGGCTGCCAAGAGGACTTGAAAGCCGGGCAGAATTGCAGGAAACCGATTTCAGGAGGTAGACTGGAATTGCATTTAAAGCATAGGAAAAGAGGCAGAAAGTCGACAATGATGCACTTGGCCAAAAAGGGCGTATGCGTTTTTTCCTGAATATATTCAGGTAAAAACGCATACGCCCTTTTTGGCCAACCAAGCAAGCTTGCAAAGGAAATCTGCACTACAATGAAGTCTCACTTCCCCCCCCCCCCGTCAAAAGGGCCATCTGAAAAAAGTGTAAAATCCAGAAAGGCAGGACAGGCCATGGAGAACTGGGAGCCTTGTTATGCTGATGGGCGGGATGTAAATTGCCAACAGCCACTTGGGAGAAGTGTATGGTGTTTCCTGAAACATCTAAAAAACAAAGCAACAGAGCCTAGGGCACTTCCACTTATGGTCCTATAGCTTAGGGAAATTAAAATCAAAAAGACACAGCCACCCCAAAGTTTGGGATGGCTCTGTTTACAAGAAACTCGTTTACGGTACAAGTTCAATATCGCATAAAGCGAAAAATGGATAAAGAAGTTGTGGTACTTACGTACAATGCAATATCACTCAGCAATGACATCTATGTCATCAGGTCCATAGCAGCATAATGAGTGGATTCAGGTATGATGATTCTAACTGAAATAAGTCACACAGAAAAAGAAACATCATAAGATATCACTAATACACGGAATGTAAACTTGGCTGCACAGGAACTGGATTTCAAAACAGAACATGGTCCCAAATTTAGAAAACCAACTTATGCTTGCTTAAGGGTAAAGGTGAGTTGGGGTGCTGCATAAAACCAGAGATTGAAATGAGCACAGATAAAGTTCCTTAAGCCAAATATGTAATAGACAAGAGCTACTCTTTGCTCAACGAAATGGACTCAAAACCCCATATTAAACGCCTAATAATGTACCTGACTAGTAAGTATCTTAAAACCTATGGATTGCTATGTCTCTGAAAGTGAATCAATCGTGAGTACAGGGGCAAAAACGCAGCAGTGATAGGATTGGAGAGTTTTGGTGAGCAAATGAAGACCCTTTGAAGTCATATTGCATGGTACCCATTCCACGGGTCTCAACTCTCCAGGTTTAAGGGATTCTTCCTTCACCTAAAACATGCATGTGGAACCCAGAGTATGATCAACCGTGTGATCGGGAGACGTGTTGAAATATGTCTCAGTTCTCGTCCCCTGGTACTCGGGTACAACATTCCAGATGCTTTACTAACACTCTCCCGACTTGGAGAGTCAGTGCCTTTAACCTCCTGTTTGGCCCAGTTTGCAAATTCCGCGGAAGATGAACAGGAATAGGGAGAACCAATGAGAGACTAGCTGGAGGTGTCTGGACGGGAAAATTTAACTCTCATTTCCCACCAGGAAGAGGAATTAACCAAAGGCTCAGCGTGCCATGCCGGAACCAGATTAGGGCCTGAAGCAATCCTGCGGTGTTGCGGCCAGCTCACAAGAAAGCGAGTTGAAGAAAGGAGCTCAGGGGCACTGTAATTCACAAACCTGCAGAGTTATAAATGACAGCTATCATCCAAAAATATACTGAAGTAAGGCTGCCAAGAGGACTTGAAAGCCAGGCAGAATTGCAGGAAACCGATTTCAGGAGGTAGACTGGAATTGCATTTAAAGCATAGGAAAAGAGGCAGAAGGTCGACAATGATGCACTTGGCCAAAAAGGGCGTATGCGTTTTTTCCTGAATATATTCAGGAAAAAACGCATACGCCCTTTTTGGCCAACCAAGCAAGCTTGCAAAGGAAATCTGCACTACAATGAAGTCTCACTTCCCCCCGACAAAAGGGCCATCTGAAAAAAGTGTAAAATCCAGAAAGGCAGGACAGGCCATGGAGAACTGGGAGCCTTGTTATGCTGATGGGCGGGATGTAAATTGCCAACAGCCACTCGGGAGAAGTGTATGGTGTTTCCTGAAACATCTAAAAAACAAAGCAACAGAGCCTAGGGCACTTCCACTTATGGTCCTATAGCTTAGGGAAATTAAAATCAGAAAGACACAGCCACCCCAAAGTTTGGGATGGCTCTGTTTACAAGAAACTCGTTTACGGTACAAGTTCAATATCGCATAAAGCGAAAAATGGATAAAGAAGTTGTGGTACTTACGAACAATGCAATATCACTCAGCAATGACATCTATGTCATCAGGTCCATAGCAGCATAATGAGTGGATTCAGGTATGATGATTCTAACTGAAATAAGTCACACAGAAAAAGAAACATCATAAGATATCACTAATACACGGAATGTAAACTTGGCTACACAGGAACTGAATTTCAAAACAGAACATGGTCCCAAATTTAGAAAATCAACTTATGCTTGCTTAAGGGGAAAGGTGAGTTGGGGTGCTGCATAAAACCAGAGATTGAAATGAGCACAGATAAAGTTCCTTAAGCCAAATATGTAATAGACAAGAGCTACTCCTTGCTCAACGAAATGGACTCAAAACCCCATATTAAACGCCTAATAATGTACCTGACTAGTAAGTATCTTAAAACCTATGGATTGCTATGTCTCTGAAAGTGAATCAATCGTGAGTACAGGGGCAAAAACGCAGCAGTGATAGGATTGGAGAGTTTTGGTGAGCAAATGAAGACCCTTTGAAGTCATATTGCATGGTACCCATTCCACGGGTCTCAACTCTCCAGGTTTAAGGGATTCTTCCTTCAGCTAAAACATGCATGTGGAACCCAGAGTATGATCAACCGTGTGATCGGGAGACGTGTTGAAATATGTCTCAGTTCTCGTCCCCTGGTACTTGGGTGCAACATTCCAGATGCTTTACTAACACTCTCCCGACTTGGAGAGTCAGTGCCTTTAACCTTCTCTTTGGCCCAGTTTGCAAATTCCACGGAAGATGAACAGGAATAGGGAGAACCAATGAGAGACTAGCTGGAGGTGTCTGGACGGGAAAATTTAACTCTCATTTCCCACCAGGAAGAGGAATTAACCAAAGGCTCAGCGTGCCATGCCGGAACCAGATTAGGGCCTGAAGCAATCCTGCGGTGTTGCGGCCAGCTCACAAGAAAGCGAGTTGAAGAAAGGAGCTCAGGGGCACTGTAATTCACAAACCTGCAGAGTTATAAATGACAGCTATCATCCAAAAATATACTGAAGTAAGGCTGCCAAGAGGACTTGAAAGCCGGGCAGAATTGCAGGAAACCGATTTCAGGAGGTAGACTGGAATTGCATTTAAAGCATAGGAAAAGAGGCAGAAGGTCGACAATGATGCACTTGGCCAAAAAGGGCGTATGCGTTTTTTCCTGAATATATTCAGGAAAAAACGCATATGCCCTTTTTGGCCAAACAAGCAAGCTTGCAAAGGAAATCTGCACTACAATGAAGTCTCACTTCCCCCCCGTCAAAAGGGCCATCTGAAAAAAGTGTAAAATCCAGAAAGGCAGGACAGGCCATGGAGAACTGGGAGCCTTGTTATGCTGATGGGCGGGATGTAACTTGCCAACAGCCACTCGGGAGAAGTGTATGGTGTTTCCTGAAACATCTAAAAAACAAAGCAACAGAGCCTAGGGCACTTCCACTTATGGTCCTATAGCTTAGGGAAATTAAAATCAAAAAGACACAGACACCCCAAAGTTTGGGATGGCTCTGTTTACAAGAAACTCGTTTACGGTACAAGTTCAATATCGCATAAAGCGAAAAATGGATAAAGAAGTTGTGGTACTTACGTACAATGCAATATCACTCAGCAATGACATCTATGTCATCAAGCCCATAGCAGCATAATGAGTGGATTCAGGTATGATGATTCTAACTGAAATAAGTCACACAGAAAAAGAAACATCATAAGATATCACTAATACACGGAATGTAAACTTGGCTACACAGGAACTGAATTTCAAAACAGAACATGGTCCCAAATTTAGAAAACCAACTTATGCTTGCTTAAGGGGAAAGGTGAGTTGGGGTGCTGCATAAAACCAGAGATTGAAATGAGCACAGATAAAGTTCCTTAAGCCAAATATGTAATAGACAAGAGCTACTCCTTGCTCAACGAAATGGACTCAAAACCCCATATTAAACGCCTAATAATGTACCTGACTAGTAAGTATCTTAAAACCTATGGATTGCTATGTCTCTGAAAGTGAATCAATCGTGAGTACAGGGGCAAAAACGCAGCAGTGATAGGATTGGAGAGTTTTGGTGAGCAAATGAAGACCCTTTGAAGTCATATTGCATGGTACCCATTCCACGGGTCTCAACTCTCCAGGTTTAAGGGATTCTTCCTTCAGCTAAAACATGCATGTGGAACCCAGAGTATGATCAACCGTGTGATCGGGAGACGTGTTGAAATATGTCTCAGTTCTCGTCCCCTGGTACTCGGGTGCAACATTCCAGATGCTTTACTAACACTCTCCCGACTTGGAGAGTCAGTGCCTTTAACCTCCTGTTTGGCCCAGTTTGCAAATTCCGCGGAAGATGAACAGGAATAGGGAGAACCAATGAGAGACTAGCTGGAGGTGTCTGGACGGGAAAATTTAACTCTCATTTCCCACCAGGAAGAGGAATTAACCAAACGCTCAGCGTGCCATGCCGGAACCAGATTAGGGCCTGAAGCAATCCTGCGGTGTTGCGGCCAGCTCACAAGAAAGCGAGTTGAAGAAAGGAGCTCAGGGGCACTGTAATTCACAAACCTGCAGAGTTATATATGACAGCTATCATCCAAAAATATACTGAAGTAAGGCTGCCAAGAGGACTTGAAAGCCGGGCAGAATTGCAGGAAACCGATTTCAGGAGGTAGACTGGAATTGCATTTAAAGCATAGGAAAAGAGGCAGAAGGTCGACAATGATGCACTTGGCCAAAAAGGGCGTATGCGTTTTTTCCTGAATATATTCAGGAAAAAACGCATACGCCCTTTTTGGCCAACCAAGCAAGCTTGCAAAGGAAATCTGCACTACAATGAAGTCTCACTTCCCCCCCGTCAAAAGGGCCATCTGAAAAAAGTGTAAAATCCAGAAAGGCAGGACAGGCCATGGAGAACTGGGAGCCTTGTTATGCTGATGGGCGGGATGTAACTTGCCAACAGCCACTCGGGAGAAGTGTATGGTGTTTCCTGAAACATCTAAAAAACAAAGCAACAGAGCCTAGGGCACTTCCACTTATGGTCCTGTAGCTTAGGGAAATTAAAATCAAAAAGACACAGCCACCCCAAAGTTTGGGATGGCTCTGTTTACAAGAAACTCGTTTACGGTACAAGTTCAATATCGCATAAAGCGAAAAATGGATAAAGAAGTTGTGGTACTTACGTACAATGCAATATCACTCAGCAATGACATCTATGTCATCAGGCCCATAGCAGCATAATGAGTGGATTCAGGTATGATGATTCTAACTGAAATAAGTCACACAGAAAAAGAAACATCATAAGATATCACTAATACACGGAATGTAAACTTGGCTACACAGGAACTGAATTTCAAAACAGAACATGGTCCCAAATTTAGAAAACCAACTTATGCTTGCTTAAGGGGAAAGGTGAGTTGGGGTGCTGCATAAAACCAGAGATTGAAATGAGCACAGATAAATTTCCTTAAGCCAAATATGTAATAGACAAGAGCTACTCCTTGCTCAATGAAATGGACTCAAAACCCCATATTAAACGCCTAATAATGTACCTGACTAGTAAGTATCTTAAAACCTATGGATTGCTATGTCTCTGAAAGTGAATCAATCGTGAGTACAGGGGCAAAAACGCAGCAGTGATAGGATTGGAGAGTTTTGGTGAGCAAATGAAGACCCTTTGAAGTCGTATTGCATGGTACCCATTCCACGGGTCTCAACTCTCCAGGTTTAAGGGATTCTTCCTTCAGCTAAAACATGCATGTGGAACCCAGAGTATGATCAACCGTGTGATCGGGAGACGTGTTGAAATATGTCTCAGTTCTCGTCCCCTGGTACTCGGGTGCAACATTCCAGATGCTTTACTAACACTCTCCCGACTTGGAGAGTCAGTGCCTTTAACCTCCTGTTTGGCCCAGTTTGCAAATTCCGCGGAAGATGAACAGGAATAGGGAGAACCAATGAGAGACTAGCTGGAGGTGTCTGGACGGGAAAATTTAACTCTCATTTCCCACCAGGAAGAGGAATTAACCAAAGGCTCAGCGTGCCATGCCGGAACCAGATTAGGGCCTGAAGCAATCCTGCGGTGTTGCGGCCAGCTCACAAGAAAGCGAGTTGAAGAAAGGAGCTCAGGGGCACTGTAATTCACAAACCTGCAGAGTTATAAATGACAGCTATCATCCAAAAATATACTGAAGTAAGGCTGCCAAGAGGACTTGAAAGCCGGGCAGAATTGCAGGAAACCGATTTCAGGAGGTAGACTGGAATTGCATTTAAAGCATAGGAAAAGAGGCAGAAGGTCGACAATGATGCACTTGGCCAAAAAGGGCGTATGCGTTTTTTCCTGAATATATTCAGGAAAAAACGCATACGCCCTTTTTGGCCAACCAAGCAAGCTTGCAAAGGAAATCTGCACTACAATGAAGTCTCACTTCCCCCCCGTCAAAAGGGCCATCTGAAAAAAGTGTAAAATCCAGAAAGGCAGGACAGGCCATGGAGAACTGGGAGCCTTGTTATGCTGATGGGCGGGATGTAACTTGCCAACAGCCACTCGGGAGAAGTGTATGGTGTTTCCTGAAACATCTAAAAAACAAAGCAACAGAGCCTAGGGCACTTCCACTTATGGTCCTATAGCTTAGGGAAATTAAAATCAAAAAGACACAGCCACCCCAAAGTTTGGGATGGCTCTGTTTACAAGAAACTCGTTTACGGTACAAGTTCAATATCGCATAAAGCGAAAAATGGATAAAGAAGTTGTGGTACTTACGTACAATGCAATATCACTCAGCAATGACATCTATGTCATCAGGCCCATAGCAGCATAATGAGTGGATTCAGGTATGATGATTCTAACTGAAATAAGTCACACAGAAAAAGAAACATCATAAGATATCACTAATACACGGAATGTAAACTTGGCTACACAGGAACTGAATTTCAAAACAGAACATGGTCCCAAATTTAGAAAACCAACTTATGCTTGCTTAAGGGGAAAGGTGAGTTGGGGTGCTGCATAAAACCAGAGATTGAAATGAGCACAGATAAAGTTCCTTAAGCCAAATATGTAATAGACAAGAGCTACTCCTTGCTCAACGAAATGGACTCAAAACCCCATATTAAACGCCTAATAATGTACCTGACTAGTAAGTATCTTAAAACCTATGGATTGCTATGTCTCTGAAAGTGAATCAATCGTGAGTACAGGGGCAAAAACGCAGCAGTGATAGGATTGGAGAGTTTTGGTGAGCAAATGAAGACCCTTTGAAGTCATATTGCATGGTACCCATTCCACGGGTCTCAACTCTCCAGGTTTAAGGGATTCTTCCTTCAGCTAAAACATGCATGTGGAACCCAGAGTATGATCAACCGTGTGATCGGGAGACGTGTTGAAATATGTCTCAGTTCTCGTCCCCTGGTACTCGGGTGCAACATTCCAGATGCTTTACTAACACTCTCCCGACTTGGAGAGTCAGTGCCTTTAACCTCCTGTTTGGCCCAGTTTGCAAATTCCGCGGAAGATGAACAGGAATAGGGAGAACCAATGAGAGACTAGCTGGAGGTGTCTGGACGGGAAAATTTAACTCTCATTTCCCACCAGGAAGAGGAATTAACCAAAGGCTCAGCGTGCCATGCCGGAACCAGATTAGGGCCTGAAGCAATCCTGCGGTGTTGCGGCCAGCTCACAAGAAAGCGAGTTGAAGAAAGGAGCTCAGGGGCACTGTAATTCACAAACCTGCAGAGTTATAAATGACAGCTATCATCCAAAAATATACTGAAGTAAGGCTGCCAAGAGGACTTGAAAGCCGGGCAGAATTGCAGGAAACCGATTTCAGGAGGTAGACTGGAATTGCATTTAAAGCATAGGAAAAGAGGCAGAAGGTCGACAATGATGCACTTGGCCAAAAAGGGCGTATGCGTTTTTTCCTGAATATATTCAGGAAAAAACACATACGCCCTTTTTGGTCAACCAAGCAAGCTTGCAAAGGAAATCTGCACTACAATGAAGTCTCACTTCCCCCCCGTCAAAAGGGCAATCTGAAAAAAGTGTAAAATCCAGAAAGGCAGGACAGGCCATGGAGAACTGGGAGCCTTGTTATGCTGATGGGCGGGATGTAAATTGCCAACAGCCACTCGGGAGAAGTGTATGGTGTTTCCTGAAACATCTAAAAAACAAAGCAACAGAGCCTAGGGCACTTCCACTTATGGTCCTATAGCTTAGGGAAATTAAAATCAAAAAGACACAGCCACCCCAAAGTTTGGGATGGCTCTGTTTACAAGAAACTCGTTTACGGTACAAGTTCAATATCGCATAAAGCGAAAAATGGATAAAGAAGTTGTGGTACTTACGTACAATGCAATATCACTCAGCAATGACATCTATGTCATCAGGTCCATAGCAGCATAATGAGTGGATTCAGGTATGATGATTATAACTGAAATAAGTCACACAGAAAAAGAAACATCATAAGATATCACTAATACACGGAATGTAAACTTGGCTACACAGGAACTGAATTTCAAAACAGAACATGGTCCCAAATTTAGAAAATCAACTTATGCTTGCTTAAGGGGAAAGGTGAGTTGGGGTGCTGCATAAAACCAGAGATTGAAATGAGCACAGATAAAGTTCCTTAAGCCAAATATGTAATAGACAAGAGCTACTCCTTGCTCAACGAAATGGACTCAAAACCCCATATTAAACGCCTAATAATGTACCTGACTAGTAAGTATCTTAAAACCTATGGATTGCTATGTCTCTGAAAGTGAATCAATCGTGAGTACAGGGGCAAAAACGCAGCAGTGATAGGATTGGAGAGTTTTGGTGAGCAAATGAAGACCCTTTGAAGTCATATTGCATGGTACCCATTCCACGGGTCTCAACTCTCCAGGTTTAAGGGATTCTTCCTTCAGCTAAAACATGCATGTGGAACCCAGAGTATGATCAACCGTGTGATCGGGAGACGTGTTGAAATATGTCTCAGTTCTGGTCCCCTGGTACTCGGGTGCAACAATCCAGATGCTTTACTAACACTCTCCCGACTTGGAGAGTCAGTGCCTTTAACCTCCTCTTTGGCCCAGTTTGCAAATTCCACGGAAGATGAACAGGAATAGGGAGAACCAATGAGAGACTAGCTGGAGGTGTCTGGACGGGAAAATTTAACTCTCATTTCCCACCAGGAAGAGGAATTAACCAAAGGCTCAGCGTGCCATGCCGGAACCAGATTAGGGCCTGAAGCAATCCTGCGGTGTTGCGGCCAGCTCACAAGAAAGCGAGTTGAAGAAAGGAGCTCAGGGGCACTGTAATTCACAAACCTGCAGAGTTATAAATGACAGCTATCATCCAAAAATATACTGAAGTAAGGCTGCCAAGAGGACTTGAAAGCCGGGCAGAATTGCAGGAAACCGATTTCAGGAGGTAGACTGGAATTGCATTTAAAGCATAGGAAAAGAGGCAGAAGGTCGACAATGATGCACTTGGCCAAAAAGGGCGTATGCGTTTTTTCCTGAATATATTCAGGAAAAAACGCATACGCCCTTTTTGGCCAACCAAGCAAGCTTGCAAAGGAAATCTGCACTACAATGAAGTCTCACTTCCCCCCCGTCAAAAGGGCCATCTGAAAAAAGTGTAAAATCCAGAAAGGCAGGACAGGCCATGGAGAACTGGGAGCCTTGTTATGCTGATGGGCGGGATGTAACTTGCCAACAGCCACTCGGGAGAAGTGTATGGTGTTTCCTGAAACATCTAAAAAACAAAGCAACAGAGCCTAGGGCACTTCCACTTATGGTCCTATAGCTTAGGGAAATTAAAATCAAAAAGACACAGCCACCCCAAAGTTTGGGATGGCTCTGTTTACAAGAAACTCGTTTACGGTACAAGTTCAATATCGCATAAAGCGAAAAATGGATAAAGAAGTTGTGGTACTTACGTACAATGCAATATCACTCAGCAATGACATCTATGTCATCAGGCCCATAGCAGCATAATGAGTGGATTCAGGTATGATGATTCTAACTGAAATAAGTCACACAGAAAAAGAAACATCATAAGATATCACTAATACACGGAATGTAAACTTGGCTACACAGGAACTGGATTTCAAAACAGAACATGGTCCCAAATTTAGAAAACCAACTTATGCTTGCTTAAGGGGAAAGGTGAGTTGGGGTGCTGCATAAAACCAGAGATTGAAATGAGCACAGATAAAGTTCCTTAAGCCAAATATGTAATAGACAAGAGCTACTCCTTGCTCAACGAAATGGACTCAAAACCCCATATTAAACGCCTAATAATGTACCTGACTAGTAAGTATCTTAAAACCTATGGATTGCTATGTCTCTGAAAGTGAATCAATCGTGAGTACAGGGGCAAAAACGCAGCAGTGATAGGATTGGAGAGTTTTGGTGAGCAAATGAAGACCCTTTGAAGTCATATTGCATGGTACCCATTCCACGGGTCTCAACTCTCCAGGTTTAAGGGATTCTTCCTTCAGCTAAAACTTGCATGTGGAACCCAGAGTATGATCAACCTTGTTATCGGGAGACGTGTTGAAATATGTCTCAGTTCTCGTCCCCTGGTACTCGGGTGCAACATTCCAGATGCTTTACTAACACTCTCCCAACTTGGAGAGTCAGTGCCTTTAACCTCCTGTTTGGCCCAGTTTGCAAATTCCACGGAAGATGAACAGGAATAGGGAGAACCAATGAGAGACTAGCTGGAGGTGTCTGGACGGGAAAATTTAACTCTCATTTCCCACCAGGAAGAGGAATTAACCAAAGGCTCAGCGTGCCATGCCGGAACCAGATTAGGGCCTGAAGCAATCCTGCGGTGTTGCGGCCAGCTCACAAGAAAGCGAGTTGAAGAAAGGAGCTCAGGGGCACTGTAATTCACAAACCTGCAGAGTTATAAAAGACAGCTATCATCCAAAAATATACTGAAGTAAGGCTGCCAAGAGGACTTGAAAGCCGGGCAGAATTGCAGGAAACCGATTTCAGGAGGTAGACTGGAATTGCATTTAAAGCATAGGAAAAGAGGCAGAAGGTCGACAATGATGCACTTGGCCAAAAAGGGCGTATGCGTTTTTTCCTGAATATATTCAGGAAAAAACGCATATGCCCTTTTTGGCCAAACAAGCAAGCTTGCAAAGGAAATCTGCACTACAATGAAGTCTCACTTCCCCCCGTCAAAAGGGCCATCTGAAAAAAGTGTAAAATCCAGAAAGGCAGGACAGGCCATGGAGAACTGGGAGCCTTGTTATGCTGATGGGCGGGATGTAACTTGCCAACAGCCACTCGGGAGTAAGTGTATGGTGTTTCCTGAAACATCTAAAAAACAAAGCAACAGAGCCTAGGGCACTTCCACTTATGGTCCTATAGCTTAGGGAAATTAAAATCAAAAAGACACAGACACCCCAAAGTTTGGGATGGCTCTGTTTACAAGAAACTCGTTTACGGTACAAGTTCAATATCGCATAAAGCGAAAAATGGATAAAGAAGTTGTGGTACTTACGTACAATGCAATATCACTCAGCAATGACATCTATGTCATCAAGCCCATAGCAGCATAATGAGTGGATTCAGGTATGATGATTCTAACTGAAATAAGTCACACAGAAAAAGAAACATCATAAGATATCACTAATACACGGAATGTAAACTTGGCTACACAGGAACTGAATTTCAAAACAGAACATGGTCCCCAAATTTAGAAAACCAACTTATGCTTGCTTAAGGGGAAAGGTGAGTTGGGGTGCTGCATAAAACCAGAGATTGAAATGAGCACAGATAAAGTTCCTTAAGCCAAATATGTAATAGACAAGAGCTACTCCTTGCTCAACGAAATGGACTCAAAACCCCATATTAAACGCCTAATAATGTACCTGACTAGTAAGTATCTTAAAACCTATGGATTGCTATGTCTCTGAAAGTGAATCAATCGTGAGTACAGGGGCAAAAACGCAGCAGTGATAGGATTGGAGAGTTTTGGTGAGCAAATGAAGACCCTTTGAAGTCATATTGCATGGTACCCATTCCACGGGTCTCAACTCTCCAGGTTTAAGGGATTCTTCCTTCAGCTAAAACATGCATGTGGAACCCAGAGTATGATCAACCGTGTGATCGGGAGACGTGTTGAAATATGTCTCAGTTCTCGTTCCCTGGTACTCGGGTGCAACATTCCAGATGCTTTACTAACACTCTCCCGACTTGGAGAGTCAGTGCCTTTAACCTCCTGTTTGGCCCAGTTTGCAAATTCCGCGGAAGATGAACAGGAATAGGGAGAACCAATGAGAGACTAGCTGGAGGTGTCTGGACGGGAAATTTAACTCTCATTTCCCACCAGGAAGAGGAATTAACCAAACGCTCAGCGTGCCATGCCGGAACCAGATTAGGGCCTGAAGCAATCCTGCGGTGTTGCGGCCAGCTCACAAGAAAGCGAGTTGAAGAAAGGAGCTCAGGGGCACTGTAATTCACAAACCTGCAGAGTTATAAATGACAGCTATCATCCAAAAATATACTGAAGTAAGGCTGCCAAGAGGACTTGAAAGCCGGGCAGAATTGCAGGAAACCGATTTCAGGAGGTAGACTGGAATTGCATTTAAAGCATAGGAAAAGAGGCAGAAGGTCGACAATGATGCACTTGGCCAAAAAGGGCGTATGCGTTTTTTCCTGAATATATTCAGGAAAAAACGCATACGCCCTTTTTGGCCAACCAAGCAAGCTTGCAAAGGAAATCTGCACTACAATGAAGTCTCACTTCCCCCCCGTCAAAAGGGCCATCTGAAAAAAGTGTAAAATCCAGAAAGGCAGGACAGGCCATGGAGAACTGGGAGCCTTGTTATGCTGATGGGCGGGATGTAACTTGCCAACAGCCACTCGGGAGAAGTGTATGGTGTTTCCTGAAACATCTAAAAAACAAAGCAACAGAGCCTAGGGCACTTCCACTTATGGTCCTGTAGCTTAGGGAAATTAAAATCAAAAAGACACAGCCACCCCAAAGTTTGGGATGGCTCTGTTTACAAGAAACTCGTTTACGGTACAAGTTCAATATCGCATAAAGCGAAAAATGGATAAAGAAGTTGTGGTACTTACGTACAATGCAATATCACTCAGCAATGACATCTATGTCATCAGGCCCATAGCAGCATAATGAGTGGATTCAGGTATGATGATTCTAACTGAAATAAGTCACACAGAAAAAGAAACATCATAAGATATCACTAATACACGGAATGTAAACTTGGCTACACAGGAACTGAATTTCAAAACAGAACATGGTCCCAAATTTAGAAAACCAACTTATGCTTGCTTAAGGGGAAAGGTGAGTTGGGGTGCTGCATAAAACCAGAGATTGAAATGAGCACAGATAAAGTTCCTTAAGCCAAATATGTAATAGACAAGAGCTACTCCTTGCTCAACGAAATGGACTCAAAACCCCATATTAAACGCCTAATAATGTACCTGACTACTAAGTATCTTAAAACCTATGGATTGCTATGTCTCTGAAAGTGAATCAATCGTGAGTACAGGGGCAAAAACGCAGCAGTGATAGGATTGGAGAGTTTTGGTGAGCAAATGAAGACCCTTTGAAGTCATATTGCATGGTACCCATTCCACGGGTCTCAACTCTCCAGGTTTAAGGGATTCTTCCTTCAGCTAAAACATGCATTGGAACCCAGAGTATGATCAATCGTGTGATCGGGAGACGTGTTGAAATATGTCTCAGTTCTCGTCCCCTGGTACTCGGGTGCAACATTCCAGATGCTTTACTAACACTCTCCCGACTTGGAGAGTCAGTGCCTTTAACCTCCTGTTTGGCCCAGTTTGCAAATTCCGCGGAAGATGAACAGGAATAGGGAGAACCAATGAGAGACTAGCTGGAGGTGTCTGGACGGGAAAATTTAACTCTCATTTCCCACCAGGAAGAGGAATTAACCAAAGGCTCAGCGTGCCATGCCGGAACCAGATTAGGGCCTGAAGCAATCCTGCGGTGTTGCGGCCAGCTCACAAGAAAGCGAGTTGAAGAAAGGAGCTCAGGGGCACTGTAATTCACAAACCTGCAGAGTTATAAATGACAGCTATCATCCAAAAATATACTGAAGTAAGGCTGCCAAGAGGACTTGAAAGCCGGGCAGAATTGCAGGAAACCGATTTCAGGAGGTAGACTGGAATTGCATTTAAAGCATAGGAAAAGAGGCAGAAGGTCGACAATGATGCACTTGGCCAAAAAGGGCGTATGCGTTTTTTCCTGAATATATTCAGGAAAAAACGCATACGCCCTTTTTGGCCAAACAAGCAAGCTTGCAAAGGAAATCTGCACTACAATGAAGTCTCACTCCCCCCCCCCTTAAAGGGCCATCTGAAATAAGTGTAAAATCCAGAAAGGCAGGACAGGCCATGGAGAACTGGGAGCCTTGTTATGCTGATGGGCGGGATGTAAATTGCCAACAGCCACTCGGGAGAAGTGTATGGTGTTTCCCTAAACATCTAAAAAACAAAGCAACAGAGCCTAGGGCACTTCCACTTATGGTCCTATAGCTTAGGGAAATTAAAATCAAAAAGACACAGCCACCCCAAAGTTTGGGATGGCTCTGTATACAAGAAACTCGTTTACGGTACAAGTTCAATATCGCATAAAGCGAAAAATGGATAAAGAAGTTGTGGTACTTACGTACAATGCAATATCACTCAGCAATGACATCTATGTCATCAGGTCCATAGCAGCATAATGAGTGGATTCAGGTATGATGATTCTAACTGAAATAAGTCACACAGAAAAAGAAACATCATAAGATATCACTAATACACGGAATGTAAACTTGGCTACACAGGAACTGAATTTCAAAACAGAACATGGTCCCAAATTTAGAAAATCAACTTATGCTTGCTTAAGGGGAAAGGTGAGTTGGGGTGCTGCATAAAACCAGAGATTGAAATGAGCACAGATAAAGTTCCTTAAGCCAAATATGTAATAGACAAGAGCTACTCCTTGCTCAACGAAATGGACTCAAAACCCCATATTAAACGCCTAATAATGTACCTGACTAGTAAGTATCTTAAAACCTATGGATTGCTATGTCTCTGAAAGTGAATCAATCGTGAGTACAGGGGCAAAAACGCAGCAGTGATAGGATTGGAGAGTTTTGGTGAGCAAATGAAGACCCTTTGAAGTCATATTGCATGGTACCCATTCCACGGGTCTCAACTCTCCAGGTTTAAGGGATTCTTCCTTCAGCTAAAACATGCATGTGGAACCCAGAGTATGATCAACCGTGTGATCGGGAGACGTGTTGAAATATGTCTCAGTTCTCGTCCCCTGGTACTCGGGTGCAACATTCCAGATGCTTTACTAACACTCTCCCGACTTGGAGAGTCAGTGCCTTTAACCTCCTGTTTGGCCCAGTTTGCAAATTCCGCGGAAGATGAACAGGAATAGGGAGAACCAATGAGAGACTAGCTGGAGGTGTCTGGACGGGAAAATTTAACTCTCATTTCCCACCAGGAAGAGGAATTAACCAAAGGCTCAGCGTGCCATGCCGGAACCAGATTAGGGCCTGAAGCAATCCTGTGGTGTTGCGGCCAGCTCACAAGAAAGCGAGTTGAAGAAAGGAGCTCAGGGGCACTGTAATTCACAAACCTGCAGAGTTATAAATGACAGCTATCATCCAAAAATATACTGAACTAAGGCTGCCAAGAGGACTTGAAAGCCGGGCAGAATTGCAGGAAACCGATTTCAGGAGGTAGACTGGAATTGCATTTAAAGCATAGGAAAAGAGGCAGAAGGTTGACAATGATGCACTTGGCCAAAAAGGGCGTATGCGTTTTTTCCTGAATATATTCAGGAAAAAACGCATACGCCCTTTTTGGCCAACCAAGCAAGCTTGCAAAGGAAATCTGCACTACAATGAAGTCTCACTTCCCCCCCGTCAAAAGGGCCATCTGAAAAAAGTGTAAAATCCAGAAAGGCAGGACAGGCCATGGAGACCTGGGAGCCTTGTTATGCTGATGGGCGGGATGTAACTTGCCAACAGCCACTCGGGAGAAGTGTATGGTGTTTCCAGAAACATCTGAAAAACAAAGCAACAGAGCCTAGGGCACTTCCACTTATGGTCCTGCAGCTTAGGGAAATTAAAATCAAAAAGACACAGCCACCCCAAAGTTTGGGATGGCTCTGTTTACAAGAAACTCGTTTACGGTACAAGTTCAATATCGCATAAAGCGAAAAATGGATAAAGAAGTTGTGGTACTTACGTACAATGCAATATCACTCAGCAATGACATCTATGTCATCAGGCCCATAGCAGCATAATGAGTGGATTCAGGTATGATGATTCTAACTGAAATAAGTCACACAGAAAAAGAAACATCATAAGATATCACTAATACACGGATTGTAAACTTGGCTACACAGGAACTGAATTTCAAAACAGAACATGGTCCCAAATTTAGAAAACCAACTTATGCTTGCTTAAGGGGAAAGGTGAGTTGGGGTGCTGCATAAAACCAGAGATTGAAATGAGCACAGATAAAGTTCCTTAAGCCAAATATGTAATAGACAAGAGCTACTCCTTGCTCAACGAAATGGACTCAAAACCCCATATTAAACGCCTAATAATGTACCTGACTAGTAAGTATCTTAAAACCTATGGATTGCTATGTCTCTGAAAGTGAATCAATCGTGAGTACAGGGGCAAAAACGCAGCAGTGATAGGATTGGAGAGTTTTGGTGAGCAAATGAAGACCCTTTGAAGTCATATTGCATGGTACCCTTTCCACGGGTCTCAACTCTCCAGGTTTAAGGGATTCTTCCTTCAGCTAAAACATGCATGTGGAACCCAGAGTATGATCAACCGTGTGATCGGGAGACGTGTTGAAATATGTCTCAGTTCTCGTCCCCTGGTACTCGGGTGCAACATTCCAGATGCTTTACTAACACTCTCCCGACTTGGAGAGTCAGTGCCTTTAACCTCCTGTTTGGCCCAGTTTGCAAATTCCGCGGAAGATGAACAGGAATAGGGAGAACCAATGAGAGACTAGCTGGAGGTGTCTGGACGGGAAAATTTAACTCTCATTTCCCACCAGGAAGAGGAATTAACCAAAGGCTCAGCGTGCCATGCCGGAACCAGATTAGGGCCTGAAGCAATCCTGCGGTGTTGCGGCCAGCTCACAAGAAAGCGAGTTGAAGAAAGGAGCTCAGGGGCACTGTAATTCACAAACCTGCAGAGTTATAAATGACAGCTATCATCCAAAAATATACTGAAGTAAGGCTGCCAAGAGGACTTGAAAGCCGGGCAGAATTGCAGGAAACCGATTTCAGGAGGTAGACTGGAATTGCATTTAAAGCATAGGAAAAGAGGCAGAAGGTCGACAATGATGCACTTGGCCAAAAAGGGCGTATGCGTTTTTTCCTGAATATATTCAGGAAAAAACGCATACGCCCTTTTTGGCCAACCAAGCAAGCTTGCAAAGGAAATCTGCACTACAATGAAGTCTCACTTCCCCCCCGTCAAAAGGGCCATCTGAAAAAAGTGTAAAATCCAGAAAGGCAGGACAGGCCATGGAGAACTGGGAGCCTTGTTATGCTGATGGGCGGGATGTAAATTGCCAACAGCCACTCGGGAGAAGTGTATGGTGTTTCCTGAAACATCTAAAAAACAAAGCAACAGAGCCTAGGGCACTTCCACTTATGGTCCTGCAGCTTAGGGAAATTAAAATCAAAAAGACACAGCCACCCCAAAGTTTGGGATGGCTCTGTTTACAAGAAACTCGTTTACGGTACAAGTTCAATATCGCATAAAGCGAAAAATGGATAAAGAAGTTGTGGTACTTACGTACAATGCAATATCACTCAGCAATGACATCTATGTCATCAGGCCCATAGCAGCATAATGAGTGGATTCAGGTATGATGATTCTAACTGAAATAAGTCACACAGAAAAAGAAACATCATAAGATATCACTAATACACGGAATGTAAACTTGGCTACACAGGAACTGAATTTCAAAACAGAACATGGTCCCAAATTTAGAAAATCAACTTATGCTTGCTTAAGGGGAAAGGTGAGTTGGGGTGCTGCATAAAACCAGAGATTGAAATGAGCACAGATAAAGTTCCTTAAGCCAAATATGTAATAGACAAGAGCTACTCCTTGCTCAACGAAATGGACTCAAAACCCCATATTAAACGCCTAATAATGTACCTGACTAGTAAGTATCTTAAAACCTATGGATTGCTATGTCTCTGAAAGTGAATCAATCGTGAGTACAGGGCAAAAACGCAGCAGTGATAGGATTGGAGAGTTTTGGTGAGCAAATGAAGACCCTTTGAAGTCATATTGCATGGTACCCATTCCACGGGTCTCAACTCTCCAGGTTTAAGGGATTCTTCCTTCAGCTAAAACATGCATGTGGAACCCAGAGTATGATCAACCGTGTGATCGGGAGACGTGTTGAAATATGTCTCAGTTCTCGTCCCCTGGTACTCGGGTGCAACATTCCAGATGCTTTACTAACACTCTCCCGACTTGGAGAGTCAGTGCCTTTAACCTCCTGTTTGGCCCAGTTTGCAAATTCCGCGGAAGATGAACAGGAATAGGGAGAACCAATGAGAGACTAGCTGGAGGTGTCTGGACGGGAAAATTTAACTCTCATTTCCCACCAGGAAGAGGAATTAACCAAAGGCTCAGCGTGCCATGCCGGAACCAGATTAGGGCCTGAAGCAATCCTGCGGTGTTGCGGCCAGCTCACAAGAAAGCGAGTTGAAGAAAGGAGCTCAGGGGCACTGTAATTCACAAACCTGCAGAGTTATAAATGACAGCTATCATCCAAAAATATACTGAAGTAAGGCTGCCAAGAGGACTTGAAAGCCGGGCAGAATTGCAGGAAACCGATTTCAGGAGGTAGACTGGAATTGCATTTAAAGCATAGGAAAAGAGGCAGAAGGTCGACAATGATGCACTTGGCCAAAAAGGGCGTATGCGTTTTTTCCTGAATATATTCAGGAAAAAACGCATACGCCCTTTTTGGCCAACCAAGCAAGCTTGCAAAGGAAATCTGCACTACAATGAAGTCTCACTTCCCCCCCGTCAAAAGGGCCATCTGAAAAAAGTGTAAAATCCAGAAAGGCAGGACAGGCCATGGAGAACTGGGAGCCTTGTTATGCTGATGGGCGGGATGTTACTTGCCAACAGCCACTCGGGAGAAGTGTATGGTGTTTCCTGAAACATCTAAAAAACAAAGCAACAGAGCCTAGGGCACTTCCACTTATGGTCCTGCAGCTTAGGGAAATTAAAATCAAAAAGACACAGCCACCCCAAAGTTTGGGATGGCTCTGTTTACAAGAAACTCGTTTACGGTACAAGTTCAATAACGCATAAAGCGAAAAATGGATAAAGAATTTGTGGTACTTACGTACAATGCAATATCACTCAGCATTGACATCTATGTCATCAGGCCCATAGCAGCATAATGAGTGGATTCAGGTATGATGATTCTAACTGAAATAAGTCACACAGAAAAAGAAACATCATAAGATATCACTAATACACGGAATGTAAACTTGGCTACACAGGAACTGAATTTCAAAACAGAACATGCTCCCAAATTTAGAAAACCAACTTATGCTTGCTTAAGGGGAAAGGTGAGTTGGGGTGCTGCATAAAACCAGAGATTGAAATGAGCACAGATAAAGTTCCTTAAGCCAAATATGGAATAGACAAGAGCTACTCTTTGCTCAACGAGATGGACTCAACACCCCATATTAAACGCCTAAGAATGTACCTGACTAGTAAGTATCTTAAAACCTATGGATTGCTATGTCTCCGAAAGAGAATCCAGCTTGTGTACAGGGGCATAAACGCAGCAGTGATAGGATTGGAGAGGTTCGGTGAGCAAATGAAGACCCTTTGAAGTCATATTGCATGGTACCCATTCCACGGGTCTCAACTCTCCAGGTTTAAGGGATTCTTCCTTCAGCTAAAACATGCATGTGGAACCCAGAGTATGATCAACCGTGTGATCGGGAGACGTGTTGAAATATGTCTCAGTTCTCGTCCCCTGGTACTCGGGTGCAACATTCCAGATGCTTTACTAACACTCTCCCGACTTGGAGAGTCAGTGCCTTTAACCTCCTGTTTGGCCCAGTTTGCAAATTCCGCGGAAGATGAACAGGAATAGGGAGAACCAATGAGAGACTAGCTGGAGGTGTCTGGACGGGAAAATTTAACTCTCATTTCCCACCAGGAAGAGGAATTAACCAAAGGCTCAGCGTGCCATGCCGGAACCAGATTAGGGCCTGAAGCAATCCTGCGGTGTTGCGGCCAGCTCACAAGAAAGCGAGTTGAAGAAAGGAGCTCAGGGGCACTGTAATTCACAAACCTGCAGAGTTATAAATGACAGCTATCATCCAAAAATATACTGAAGTAAGGCTGCCAAGAGGACTTGAAAGCCGGGCAGAATTGCAGGAAACCGATTTCAGGAGGTAGACTGGAATTGCATTTAAAGCATAGGAAAAGAGGCAGAAGGTCGACAATGATGCACTTGGCCAAAAAGGGCGTATGCGTTTTTTCCTGAATATATTCAGGAAAAAACGCATACGCCCTTTTTGGCCAACCAAGCAAGCTTGCAAAGGAAATCTGCACTACAATGAAGTCTCACTCCCCCACCCCCGTCAAAAGGGCCATCTGAAAAAAGTGTAAAATCCAGAAAGGCAGGACAGGCCATGGAGAACTGGGAGCCTTGTTATGCTGATGGGCGGGATGTAAATTGCCAACAGCCACTCGGGAGAAGTGTATGGTGTTTCCTGAAACATCTAAAAAACAAAGCAACAGAGCCTAGGGCACTTCCACTTATGGTCCTATAGCTTAGGGAAATTAAAATCAAAAAGACACAGCCACCCCAAAGCTTGGGATGGCTCTGTTTACAAGAAACTCGTTTACGGTACAAGTTCAATATCGCATAAAGCGAAAAATGGATAAAGAAGTTGTGGTACTTACGTACAATGCAATATCACTCAGCAATGACATCTATGTCATCAGGCCCATAGCAGCATAATGAGTGGATTCAGGTATGATGATTCTAACTGAAATAAGTCACACAGAAAAAGAAACATCATAAGATATCACTAATACACGGAATGTAAACTTGGCTACACAGGAACTGAATTTCAAAACAGAACATGGTCCCAAATTTAGAAAACCAACTTATGCTTGCTTAAGGGGAAAGGTGAGTTGGGGTGCTGCATAAAACCAGAGATTGAAATGAGCACAGATAAAGTTCCTTAAGCCAAATATGTAATAGACAAGAGCTACTCCTTGCTCAACGAAATGGACTCAAAACCCCATATTAAACGCCTAATAATGTACCTGACTAGTAAGTATCTTAAAACCTATGGATTGCTATGTCTCTGAAAGTGAATCAATCGTGAGTACAGGGGCAAAAACGCAGCAGTGATAGGATTGGAGAGTTTTGGTGAGCAAATGAAGACCCTTTGAAGTCATATTGCATGGTACCCATTCCACGGGTCTCAACTCTCCAGGTTTAAGGGATTCTTCCTTCAGCTAAAACATGCATGTGGAACCCAGAGTATGATCAACCGTGTGATCGGGAGACGTGTTGAAATATGTCTCAGTTCTCGTCCCCTGGTACTCGGGTGCAACATTCCAGATGCTTTACTAACACTCTCCCGACTTGGAGAGTCAGTGCCTTTAACCTCCTGTTTGGCCCAGTTTGCAAATTCCGCGGAAGATGAACAGGAATAGGGAGAACCAATGAGAGACTAGCTGGAGGTGTCTGGACGGGAAAATTTAACTCTCATTTCCCACCAGGAAGAGGAATTAACCAAAGGCTCAGTGTGCCATGCCGGAACCAGATTAGGGCCTGAAGCAATCCTGCGGTGTTGCGGCCAGCTCACAAGAAAGCGAGTTGAAGAAAGGAGCTCAGGGGCACTGTAATTCATAAACCTTCAGAGTTATAAATGACAGCTATCATCCAAAAATATACTGAAGTAAGGCTGCCAAGAGGACTTGAAAGCCGGGCAGAATTGCAGGAAACCGATTTCAGGAGGTAGACTGGAATTGCATTTAAAGCATAGGAAAAGAGGCAGAAGGTCGACAATGATGCACTTGGCCAAAAAGGGCGTATGCGTTTTTTCCTGAATATATTCAGGAAAAAACGCATACGCCCTTTTTGGCCAACCAAGCAAGCTTGCAAAGGAAATCTGCACTACAATGAAGTCTCACTTCCCCCCCGTCAAAAGGGCCATCTGAAAAAAGTGTAAAATCCAGAAAGGTAGGACAGGCCATGGAGAACTGGGAGCCTTGTTATGCTGATGGGCGGGATGTAACTTGCCAACAGCCACTCGGGAGAAGTGTATGGTGTTTCCTGAAACATCTAAAAAACAAAGCAACAGAGCCTAGGGCACTTCCACTTATGGTCCTATAGCTTAGGGAAATTAAAATCAAAAAGACACAGCCACCCCAAAGTTTGGGATGGCTCTGTTTACAAGAAACTCGTTTACGGTACAAGTTCAATATCGCATAAAGCGAAAAATGGATAAAGAAGTTGTGGTACTTACGTACAATGCAATATCACTCAGCAATGACATCTATGTCATCAGGCCCATAGCAGCATAATGAGTGGATTCAGGTATGATGATTCTAACTGAAATAAGTCACACAGAAAAAGAAACATCATAAGATATCACTAATACACGGAATGTAAACTTGGCTACACAGAAACTGAATTTCAAAACAGAACATGGTCCCAAATTTAGAAAACCAACTTATGCTTGCTTAAGGGGAAAGGTGAGTTGGGGTGCTGCATAAAACCAGAGATTGAAATGAGCACAGATATAGTTCCTTAAGCCAAATATGTAATAGACAAGAGCTACTCCTTGCTCAACGAAATGGACTCAAAACCCCATATTAAACGCCTAATAATGTACCTGACTAGTAAGTATCTTAAAACCTATGGATTGCTATGTCTCTGAAAGTGAATCAATCGTGAGTACAGGGGCAAAAACGCAGCAGTGATAGGATTGGAGAGTTTTGGTGAGCAAATGAAGACCCTTTGAAGTCATATTGCATGGTACCCATTCCACGGGTCTCAACTCTCCAGGTTTAAGGGATTCTTCCTTCAGCTAAAACATGCATGAGGAACCCAGAGTATGATCAACCGTGTGATCGGGAGACGTGTTGAAATATGTCTCAGTTCTCGTCCCCTGGTACTCGGGTGCAACATTCCAGATGCTTTACTAACACTCTCCCGACTTGGAGAGTCAGTGCCTTTAACCTCCTGTTTGGCCCAGTTTGCAAATTCCGCGGAAGATGAACAGGAATAGGGAGAACCAATGAGAGACTAGCTGGAGGTGTCTGGACGGGAAAATTTAACTCTCATTTCCCACCAGGAAGAGGAATTAACCAAAGGCTCAGCGTGCCATGCCGGAACCAGATTAGGGCCTGAAGCAATCCTGCGGTGTTGCGGCCAGCTCACAAGAAAGCGAGTTGAAGAAAGGAGCTCAGGGGCACTGTAATTCACAAACCTGCAGAGTTATAAATGACAGCTATCATCCAAAAATATACTGAAGTAAGGCTGCCAAGAGGACTTGAAAGCCGGGCAGAATTGCAGGAAACCGATTTCAGGAGGTAGACTGGAATTGCATTTAAAGCATAGGAAAAGAGGCAGAAGGTCGACAATGATGCACTTGGCCAAAAAGGGCGTATGCGTTTTTTCCTGAATATATTCAGGAAAAAACGCATACGCCCTTTTTGGCCAACCAAGCAAGCTTGCAAAGGAAATCTGCACTACAATGAAGTCTCACTTCCCCCCCGTCAAAAGGGCCATCTGAAAAAAGTGTAAAATCCAGAAAGGCAGGACAGGCCATGGAGAACTGGGAGCCTTGTTATGCTGATGGGCGGGATGTAAATTGCCAACAGCCACTCGGGAGAAGTGTATGGTGTTTCCTGAAACATCTAAAAAACAAAGCAACAGAGCCTAGGGCACTTCCACTTATGGTCCTGCAGCTTAGGGAAATTAAAATCAAAAAGACACAGCCACCCCAAAGTTTGGGATGGCTCTGATTACAAGAAACTCGTTTACGGTACAAGTTCAATATCGCATAAAGCGAAAAATGGATAAAGAAGTTGTGGTACTTACGTACAATGCAATATCACTCAGCAATGACATCTATGTCATCAGGCCCATAGCAGCATAATGAGTGGATTCAGGTATGATGATTCTAACTGAAATAAGTCACACAGAAAAAGAAACATCATAAGATATCACTAATACACGGAATGTAAACTTGGCTACACAGGAACTGAATTTCAAAACAGAACATGGTCCCAAATTTAGAAAATCAACTTATGCTTGCTTAAGGGGAAAGGTGAGTTGGGGTGCTGCATAAAACCAGAGATTGAAATGAGCACAGATAAAGTTCCTTAAGCCAAATATGGAATAGACAAGAGCTACTCTTTGCTCAACGAGATGGACTCAACACCCCATATTAAACGCCTAAGAATGTACCTGACTAGTAAGTATCTTAAAACCTATGGATTGCTATGTCTCTGAAAGAGAATCCAGCTTGTGTACAGGGGCATAAACGCAGCAGTGATAGGATTGGAGAGGTTCGGTGAGCAAATGAAGACCCTTTGAAGTCATATTGCATGGTACCCATTCCACGGGTCTCAACTCTCCAGGTTTAAGGGATTCTTCCTTCAGCTAAAACATGCATGTGGAACCCAGAGTATGATCAACCGTGTGATCGGGAGACGTGTTGAAATATGTCTCAGTTCTCGTCCCCTGGTACTCGGGTGCAACATTCCAGATGCTTTACTAACACTCTCCCGACTTGGAGAGTCAGTGCCTTTAACCTCCTGTTTGGCCCAGTTTGCAAATTCCGCGGAAGATGAACAGGAATAGGGAGAACCAATGAGAGACTAGCTGGAGGTGTCTGGACGGGAAAATTTAACTCTCATTTCCCACCAGGAAGAGGAATTAACCAAAGGCTCAGCGTGCCATGCCGGAACCAGATTAGGGCCTGAAGCAATCCTGCGGTGTTGCGGCCAGCTCACAAGAAAGCGAGTTGAAGAAAGGAGCTCAGGGGCACTGTAATTCACAAACCTTCAGAGTTATAAATGACAGCTATCATCCAAAAATATACTGAAGTAAGGCTGCCAAGAGGACTTGAAAGCCGGGCAGAATTGCAGGAAACCGATTTCAGGAGGTAGACTGGAATTGCATTTAAAGCATAGGAAAAGAGGCAGAAGGTCGACAATGATGCACTTGGCCAAAAAGGGCGTATGCGTTTTTTCCTGAATATATTCAGGAAAAAACGCATACGCCCTTTTTGGCCAACCAAGCAAGCTTGCAAAGGAAATCTGCACTACAATGAAGTCTCACTTCCCCCCCGTCAAAAGGGCCATCTGAAAAAAGTGTAAAATCCAGAAAGGCAGGACAGGCCATGGAGAACTGGGAGCCTTGTTATGCTGATGGGCGGGATGTAACTTGCCAACAGCCACTCGGGAGAAGTGTATGGTGTTTCCTGAAACATCTAAAAAACAAAGCAACAGAGCCTAGGGCACTTCCACTTATGGTCCTATAGCTTAGGGAAATTAAAATCAAAAAGACACAGCCACCCCAAAGTTTGGGATGGCTCTGTTTACAAGAAACTCGTTTACGGTACAAGTTCAATATCGCATAAAGCGAAAAATGGATAAAGAAGTTGTGGTACTTACGTACAATGCAATATCACTCAGCAATGACATCTATGTCATCAGGCCCATAACAGCATAATGAGTGGATTCAGGTATGATGATTCTAACTGAAATAAGTCACACAGAAAAAGAAACATCATAAGATATCACTAATACACGGAATGTAAACTTGGCTACACAGGAACTGAATTTCAAAACAGAACATCGTCCCAAATTTAGAAAACCAACTTATGCTTGCTTAAGGGGAAAGGTGAGTTGGGGTGCTGCATAAAACCAGAGATTGAAATGAGCACAGATATAGTTCCTTAAGCCAAATATATAATAGACAAGAGCTACTCCTTGCTCAACGAAATGGACTCAAAACCCCATATTAAACGCCTAATAATGTACCTGACTAGTAAGTATCTTAAAACCTATGGATTGCTATGTCTCTGAAAGTGAATCAATCGTGAGTACAGGGGCAAAAACGCAGCAGTGATAGGATTGGAGAGTTTTGGTGAGCAAATGAAGACCCTTTGAAGTCATATTGCATGGTACCCATTCCACGGGTCTCAACTCTCCAGGTTTAAGGGATTCTTCCTTCAGCTAAAACATGCATGAGGAACCCAGAGTATGATCAACCGTGTGATCGGGAGACGTGTTGAAATATGTCTCAGTTCTCGTCCCCTGGTACTCGGGTGCAACATTCCAGATGCTTTACTAACACTCTCCCGACTTGGAGAGTCAGTGCCTTTAACCTCCTGTTTGGCCCAGTTTGCAAATTCTGCGGAAGATGAACAGGAATAGGGAGAACCAATGAGAGACTAGCTGGAGGTGTCTGGACGGGAAAATTTAACTCTCATTTCCCACCAGGAAGAGGAATTAACCAAAGGCTCAGCGTGCCATGCTGGAACCAGATTAGGGCCTGAAGCAATCCTGCGGTGTTGCGGCCAGCTCACAAGAAAGCGAGTTGAAGAAAGGAGCTCAGGGGCACTGTAATTCACAAACCTGCAGAGTTATAAATGACAGCTATCATCCAAAAATATACTGAAGTAAGGCTGCCAAGAGGACTTGAAAGCCGGGCAGAATTGCAGGAAACCGATTTCAGGAGGTAGACTGGAATTGCATTTAAAGCATAGGAAAAGAGGCAGAAGGTCGACAATGATGCACTTGGCCAAAAAGGGCGTATGCGTTTTTTCCTGAATATATTCAGGAAAAAACGCATACGCCCTTTTTGGCCAACCAAGCAAGCTTGCAAAGGAAATCTGCACTACAATGAAGTCTCACTTCCCCCCCCCCGTCAAAAGGGCCATCTGAAAAAAGTGTAAAATCCAGAAAGGCAGGACAGGCCATGGAGAACTGGGAGCCTTGTTATGCTGATGGGCGGGATGTAAATTGCCAACAGCCACTCGGGAGAAGTGTATGGTGTTTCCTGAAACATCTAAAAAACAAAGCAACAGAGCCTAGGGCACTTCCACTTATGGTCCTGCAGCTTAGGGAAATTAAAATCAAAAAGACACAGCCACCCCAAAGTTTGGGATGGCTCTGTTTACAAGAAACTCGTTTACGGTACAAGTTCAATATCGCATAAAGCGAAAAATGGATAAAGAATTTGTGGTACTTACGTACAATGCAATATCACTCAGCATTGACATCTATGTCATCAGGCCCATAGCAGCATAATGAGTGGATTCAGGTATGATGATTCTAACTGAAATAATTCACACAGAAAAAGAAACATCATAAGATATCACTAATACACGGAATGTAAACTTGGCTACACAGGAACTGAATTTCAAAACAGAACATGGTCCCAAATTTAGAAAACCAACTTATGCTTGCTTAAGGGGAAAGGTGAGTTGGGGTGCTGCATAAAACCAGAGATTGAAATGAGCACAGATAAAGTTCCTTAAGCCAAATATGGAATAGACAAGAGCTACTCCTTGCTCAACGAGATGGACTCAACACCCCATATTAAACGCCTAAGAATGTACCTGACTAGTAAGTATCTTAAAACCTATGGATTGCTATGTCTCCGAAAGAGAATCCAGCTTGTGTACAGGGGCATAAACGCAGCAGTGATAGGATTGGAGAGGTTCGGTGAGCAAATGAAGACCCTTTGAAGTCATATTTCATGGTACCCATTCCACGGGTCTCAACTCTCCAGGTTTAAGGGATTCTTCCTTCAGCTAAAACATGCATGTGGAACCCAGAGTATGATCAACCGTGTGATCGGGAGACGTGTTGAAATATGTCTCAGTTCTCGTCCCCTGGTACTCGGGTGCAACATTCCAGATGCTTTACTAACACTCTCCCGACTTGGAGAGTCAGTGCCTTTAACCTCCTGTTTGGCCCAGTTTGCAAATTCCGCGGAAGATGAACAGGAATAGGGAGAACCAATGAGAGACTAGCTGGAGGTGTCTGGACGGGAAAATTTAACTCTCATTTCCCACCAGGAAGAGGAATTAACCAAAGGCTCAGCGTGCCATGCCGGAACCAGATTAGGGCCTGAAGCAATCCTGCGGTGTTGCGGCCAGCTCACAAGAAAGCGAGTTGAAGAAAGGAGCTCAGGGGCACTGTAATTCACAAACCTTCAGAGTTATAAATGACAGCTATCATCCAAAAATATACTGAAGTAAGGCTGCCAAGAGGACTTGAAAGCCGGGCAGAATTGCAGGAAACCGATTTCAGGAGGTAGACTGGAATTGCATTTAAAGCATAGGAAAAGAGGCAGAAGGTCAACAATGATGCACTTGGCCAAAAAGGGCGTATGCGTTTTTTCCTGAATATATTCAGGAAAAAACGCATACGCCCTTTTTGGCCAACCAAGCAAGCTTGCAAAGGAAATCTGCACTACAATGAAGTCTCACTTCCCCCCCGTCAAAAGGGCCATCTGAAAAAAGTGTAAAATCCAGAAAGGCAGGACAGGCCATGGAGAACTGGGAGCCTTGTTATGCTGATGGGCGGGATGTAACTTGCCAAGAGCCACTCGGGAGAAGTGTATGGTGTTTCCTGAAACATCTAAAAAACAAAGCAACAGAGCCTAGGGCACTTCCACTTATGGTCCTATAGCTTAGGGAAATTAAAATCAAAAAGACACAGCCACCCCAAAGTTTGGGATGGCTCTGTTTACAAGAAACTCGTTTACGGTACAAGTTCAATATCGCATAAAGCGAAAAATGGATAAAGAAGTTGTGGTACTTACGTACAATGCAATATCACTCAGCAATGACATCTATGTCATCAGGCCCATAACAGCATAATGAGTGGATTCAGGTATGATGATTCTAACTGAAATAAGTCACACAGAAAAAGAAACATCATAAGATATCACTAATACACGGAATGTAAACTTGGCTACACAGGAACTGAATTTCAAAACAGAACATGGTCCCAAATTTAGAAAACCAACTTATGCTTGCTTAAGGGGAAAGGTGAGTTGGGGTGCTGCATAAAACCAGAGATTGAAATGAGCACAGATATAGTTCCTTAAGCCAAATATGTAATAGACAAGAGCTACTCCTTGCTCAACGAAATGGACTCAAAACCCCATATTAAACGCCTAATAATGTACCTGACTAGTAAGTATCTTAAAACCTATGGATTGCTATGTCTCTGAAAGTGAATCAATCGTGAGTACAGGGGCAAAAACGCAGCAGTGATAGGATTGGAGAGTTTTGGTGAGCAAATGAAGACCCTTTGAAGTCATATTGCATGGTACCCATTCCACGGGTCTCAACTCTCCAGGTTTAAGGGATTCTTCCTTCAGCTAAAACATGCATGTGGAACCCAGAGTATGATCAACCGTGTGATCGGGAGACGTGTTGAAATATGTCTCAGTTCTCGTCCCCTGGTACTCGGGTGCAACATTCCAGATGCTTTACTAACACTCTCCCGACTTGGAGAGTCAGTGCCTTTAACCTCCTGTTTGGCCCAGTTTGCAAATTCTGCGGAAGATGAACAGGAATAAGGAGAACCAATGAGAGACTAGCTGGAGGTGTCTGGACGGGAAAATTTAACTCTCATTTCCCACCAGGAAGAGGAATTAACCAAAGGCTCAGCGTGCCATGCTGGAACCAGATTAGGGCCTGAAGCAATCCTGCGGTGTTGCGGCCAGCTCACAAGAAAGCGAGTTGAAGAAAGGAGCTCAGGGGCACTGTAATTCACAAACCTGCAGAGTTATAAATGACAGCTATCATCCAAAAATATACTGAAGTAAGGCTGCCAAGAGGACTTGAAAGCCGGGCAGAATTGCAGGAAACCGATTTCAGGAGGTAGACTGGAATTGCATTTAAAGCATAGGAAAAGAGGCAGAAGGTCGACAATGATGCACTTGGCCAAAAAGGGCGTATGCGTTTTTTCCTGAATATATTCAGGAAAAAACGCATACGCCCTTTTTGGCCAACCAAGCAAGCTTGCAAAGGAAATCTGCACTACAATGAAGTCTCACTTCCCCCCCCCCTCCCGTCAAAAGGGCCATCTGAAAAAAGTGTAAAATCCAGAAAGGCAGGACAGGCCATGGAGAACTGGGAGCCTTGTTATGCTGATGGGCGGGATGTAAATTGCCAACAGCCACTCGGGAGAAGTGTATGGTGTTTCCTGAAACATCTAAAAAACAAAGCAACAGAGCCTAGGGCACTTCCACTTATGGTCCTGCAGCTTAGGGAAATTAAAATCAAAAAGACACAGCCACCCCAAAGTTTGGGATGGCTCTGTTTACAAGAAACTCGTTTACGGTACAAGTTCAATATCGCATAAAGCGAAAAATGGATAAAGAAGTTGTGGTACTTACGTACAATGCAATATCACTCAGCAATGACATCTATGTCATCAGGCCCATAGCAGCATAATGAGTGGATTCAGGTATGATGATTCTAACTGAAATAAGTCACACAGAAAAAGAAACATCATAAGATATCACTAATACACGGAATGTAAACTTGGCTACACAGGAACTGAATTTCAAAACAGAACATGGTCCCAAATTTAGAAAATCAACTTATGCTTGCTTAAGGGGAAAGGTGAGTTGGGGTGCTGCATAAAACCAGAGATTGAAATGAGCACAGATAAAGTTCCTTAAGCCAAATATGTAATAGACAAGAGCTACACCTTGCTCAATGAAATGGACTCAAAACCCCATATTAAACGCCTAATAATGTACCTGACTAGTAAGTATCTTAAAACCTATGGATTGCTATGTCTCTGAAAGTGAATCAATCGTGAGTACAGGGGCAAAAACGCAGCAGTGATAGGATTGGAGAGTTTTGGTGAGCAAATGAAGACCCTTTGAAGTCATATTGCATGGTACCCATTCCACGGGTCTCAACTCTCCAGGTTTAAGGGATTCTTCCTTCAGCTAAAACATGCATGTGGAACCCAGAGTATGATCATCCGTGTGATCGGGAGACGTGTTGAAATATGTCTCAGTTCTCGTCCCCTGGTACTCGGGTGCAACATTCCAGATGCTTAACTAACACTCTCCCGACTTGGAGAGTCAGTGCCTTTAACCTCCTGTTTGGCCCAGTTTGCAAATTCCACGGAAGATGAACAGGAATAGGGAGAACCAATGAGAGACTAGCTGGAGGTGTCTGGACGGGAAAATTTAACTCTCATTTCCCACCAGGAAGAGGAATTAACCAAAGGCTCAGCGTGCCATGCCGGAACCAGATTAGGGCCTGAAGCAATCCTGCGGTGTTGCGGCCAGCTCACAAGAAAGCGAGTTGAAGAAAGGAGCTCAGGGGCACTGTAATTCACAAACCTGCAGAGTTATAAATGACAGCTATCATCCAAAAATATACTGAAGTAAGGCTGCCAAGAGGACTTGAAAGCCGGGCAGAATTGCAGGAAACCGATTTCAGGAGGTAGACTGGAATTGCATTTAAAGCATAGGAAAAGAGGCAGAAGGTCGACAATGATGCACTTGGCCAAAAAGGGCGTATGCGTTTTTTCCTGAATATATTCAGGAAAAAACGCATACGCCCTTTTTGGCCAACCAAGCAAGCTTGCAAAGGAAATCTGCACTACAATGAAGTCTCACTTCCCCCCCGTCAAAAGGGCCATCTGAAAAAAGTGTAAAATCCAGAAAGGCAGGACAGGCCATGGAGAACTGGGAGCCTTGTTATGCTGATGGGCGGGATGTAAATTGCCAACAGCCACTCGGGAGAAGTGTATGGTGTTTCCTGAAACATCTAAAAAACAAAGCAACAGAGCCTAGGGCACTTCCACTTATGGTCCTATAGCTTAGGGAAATTAAAATCAAAAAGACACAGCCACCCCAAAGTTTGGGATGGCTCTGTTTACAAGAAACTCGTTTACGGTACAAGTTCAATATCGCATAAAGCGAAAAATGGATAAAGAAGTTGTGGTACTTACGTACAATGCAATATCACTCAGCAATGACATCTATGTCATCAGGCCCATAGCAGCATAATGAGTGGATTCAGGTATGATGATTCTAACTGAAATAAGTCACACAGAAAAAGAAACATCATAAGATATCACTAATACACGGAATGTAAACTTGGCTACACAGGAACTGAATTTCAAAACAGAACATGGTCCCAAATTTAGAAAACCAACTTATGCTTGCTTAAGGGGAAAGGTGAGTTGGGGTGTTGCATAAAACCAGAGATTGAAATGAGCACAGATAAAGTTCCTTAAGCCAAATATGTAATAGACAAGAGCTACTCCTTGCTCAACGAAATGGACTCAAAACCCCATATTAAACGCCTAATAATGTACCTGACTAGTAAGTATCTTAAAACCTATGGATTGCTATGTCTCTGAAAGTGAATCAATCGTGAGTACAGGGGCAAAAACGCAGCAGTGATAGGATTGGAGAGTTTTGGTGAGCAAATGAAGACCCTTTGAAGTCATATTGCATGGTACCCATTCCACGGGTCTCAACTCTCCAGGTTTAAGGGATTCTTCCTTCAGCTAAAACATGCATGTGGAACCCAGAGTATGATCAACCGTGTGATCGGGAGACGTGTTGAAATATGTCTCAGTTCTCGTCCCCTGGTACTCGGGTGCAACATTCCAGATGCTTTACTAACACTCTCCCGACTTGGAGAGTCAGTGCCTTTAACCTCCTGTTTGGCCCAGTTTGCAAATTCTGCGGAAGATGAACAGGAATAAGGAGAACCAATGAGAGACTAGCTGGAGGTGTCTGGACGGGAAAATTTAACTCTCATTTCCCACCAGGAAGAGGAATTAACCAAAGGCTCAGCGTGCCATGCTGGAACCAGATTAGGGCCTGAAGCAATCCTGCGGTGTTGCGGCCAGCTCACAAGAAAGCGAGTTGAAGAAAGGAGCTCAGGGGCACTGTAATTCACAAACCTGCAGAGTTATAAATGACAGCTATCATCCAAAAATATACTGAAGTAAGGCTGCCAAGAGGACTTGAAAGCCGGGCAGAATTGCAGGAAACCGATTTCAGGAGGTAGACTGGAATTGCATTTAAAGCATAGGAAAAGAGGCAGAAGGTCGACAATGATGCACTTGGCCAAAAAGGGCGTATGCGTTTTTTCCTGAATATATTCAGGAAAAAACGCATACGCCCTTTTTGGCCAACCAAGCAAGCTTGCAAAGGAAATCTGCACTACAATGAAGTCTCACTTCCCCCCCCCCTCCCGTCAAAAGGGCCATCTGAAAAAAGTGTAAAATCCAGAAAGGCAGGACAGGCCATGGAGAACTGGGAGCCTTGTTATGCTGATGGGCGGGATGTAAATTGCCAACAGCCACTCGGGAGAAGTGTATGGTGTTTCCTGAAACATCTAAAAAACAAAGCAACAGAGCCTAGGGCACTTCCACTTATGGTCCTGCAGCTTAGGGAAATTAAAATCAAAAAGACACAGCCACCCCAAAGTTTGGGATGGCTCTGTTTACAAGAAACTCGTTTACGGTACAAGTTCAATATCGCATAAAGCGAAAAATGGATAAAGAAGTTGTGGTACTTACGTACAATGCAATATCACTCAGCAATGACATCTATGTCATCAGGCCCATAGCAGCATAATGAGTGGATTCAGGTATGATGATTCTAACTGAAATAAGTCACACAGAAAAAGAAACATCATAAGATATCACTAATACACGGAATGTAAACTTGGCTACACAGGAACTGAATTTCAAAACAGAACATGGTCCCAAATTTAGAAAATCAACTTATGCTTGCTTAAGGGGAAAGGTGAGTTGGGGTGCTGCATAAAACCAGAGATTGAAATGAGCACAGATAAAGTTCCTTAAGCCAAATATGTAATAGACAAGAGCTACACCTTGCTCAATGAAATGGACTCAAAACCCCATATTAAACGCCTAATAATGTACCTGACTAGTAAGTATCTTAAAACCTATGGATTGCTATGTCTCTGAAAGTGAATCAATCGTGAGTACAGGGGCAAAAACGCAGCAGTGATAGGATTGGAGAGTTTTGGTGAGCAAATGAAGACCCTTTGAAGTCATATTGCATGGTACCCATTCCACGGGTCTCAACTCTCCAGGTTTAAGGGATTCTTCCTTCAGCTAAAACATGCATGTGGAACCCAGAGTATGATCATCCGTGTGATCGGGAGACGTGTTGAAATATGTCTCAGTTCTCGTCCCCTGGTACTCGGGTGCAACATTCCAGATGCTTAACTAACACTCTCCCGACTTGGAGAGTCAGTGCCTTTAACCTCCTGTTTGGCCCAGTTTGCAAATTCCACGGAAGATGAACAGGAATAGGGAGAACCAATGAGAGACTAGCTGGAGGTGTCTGGACGGGAAAATTTAACTCTCATTTCCCACCAGGAAGAGGAATTAACCAAAGGCTCAGCGTGCCATGCCGGAACCAGATTAGGGCCTGAAGCAATCCTGCGGTGTTGCGGCCAGCTCACAAGAAAGCGAGTTGAAGAAAGGAGCTCAGGGGCACTGTAATTCACAAACCTGCAGAGTTATAAATGACAGCTATCATCCAAAAATATACTGAAGTAAGGCTGCCAAGAGGACTTGAAAGCCGGGCAGAATTGCAGGAAACCGATTTCAGGAGGTAGACTGGAATTGCATTTAAAGCATAGGAAAAGAGGCAGAAGGTCGACAATGATGCACTTGGCCAAAAAGGGCGTATGCGTTTTTTCCTGAATATATTCAGGAAAAAACGCATACGCCCTTTTTGGCCAACCAAGCAAGCTTGCAAAGGAAATCTGCACTACAATGAAGTCTCACTTCCCCCCCGTCAAAAGGGCCATCTGAAAAAAGTGTAAAATCCAGAAAGGCAGGACAGGCCATGGAGAACTGGGAGCCTTGTTATGCTGATGGGCGGGATGTAACTTGCCAACAGCCACTCGGGAGAAGTGTATGGTGTTTCCTGAAACATCTAAAAAACAAAGCAACAGAGCCTAGGGCACTTCCACTTATGGTCCTATAGCTTAGGGAAATTAAAATCAAAAAGACACAGCCACCCCAAAGTTTGGGATGGCTCTGTTTACAAGAAACTCGTTTACGGTACAAGTTCAATATCGCATAAAGCGAAAAATGGATAAAGAAGTTGTGGTACTTACGTACAATGCAATATCACTCAGCAATGACATCTATGTCATCAGGCCCATAGCAGCATAATGAGTGGATTCAGGTATGATGATTCTAACTGAAATAAGTCACACAGAAAAAGAAACATCATAAGATATCACTAATACACGGAATGTAAACTTGGCTACACAGGAACTGAATTTCAAAACAGAACATGGTCCCAAATTTAGAAAACCAACTTATGCTTGCTTAAGGGGAAAGGTGAGTTGGGGTGTTGCATAAAACCAGAGATTGAAATGAGCACAGATAAAGTTCCTTAAGCCAAATATGTAATAGACAAGAGCTACTCCTTGCTCAACGAAATGGACTCAAAACCCCATATTAAACGCCTAATAATGTACCTGACTAGTAAGTATCTTAAAACCTATGGATTGCTATGTCTCTGAAAGTGAATCAATCGTGAGTACAGGGGCAAAAACGCAGCAGTGATAGGATTGGAGAGTTTTGGTGAGCAAATGAAGACCCTTTGAAGTCATATTGCATGGTACCCATTCCACGGGTCTCAACTCTCCAGGTTTAAGGGATTCTTCCTTCAGCTAAAACATGCATGTGGAACCCAGAGTATGATCAACCGTGTGATCGGGAGACGTGTTGAAATATGTCTCAGTTCTCGTCCCCTGGTACTCGGGTGCAACATTCCAGATGCTTTACTAACACTCTCCCGACTTGGAGAGTCAGTGCCTTTAACCTCCTGTTTGGCCCAGTTTGCAAATTCCGCGGAAGATGAACAGGAATAGGGAGAACCAATGAGAGACTAGCTGGAGGTGTCTGGACGGGAAAATTTAACTCTCATTTCCCACCAGGAAGAGGAATTAACCAAAGGCTCAGCGTGCCATGCCGGAACCAGATTAGGGCCTGAAGCAATCCTGCGGTGTTGCGGCCAGCTCACAAGAAAGCGAGTTGAAGAAAGGAGCTCAGGGGCACTGTAATTCACAAACCTTCAGAGTTATAAATGACAGCTATCATCCAAAAATATACTGAAGTAAGGCTGCCAAGAGGACTTGAAAGCCGGGCAGAATTGCAGGAAACCGATTTCAGGAGGTAGACTGGAATTGCATTTAAAGCATAGGAAAAGAGGCAGAAGGTCGACAATGATGCACTTGGCCAAAAAGGGCGTATGCGTTTTTTCCTGAATATATTCAGGAAAAAACGCATGCGCCCTTTTTGGCCAACCAAGCAAGCTTGCAAAGGGAATCTGCACTACAATGAAGTCTCACTTCCCCCCCGTCAAAAGGGCCATCTGAAAAAAGTGTAAAATCCAGAAAGGCAGGACAGGCCATGGAGAACTGGGAGCCTTGTTATGCTGATGGGCGGGATGTAAATTGCCAACAGCCACTCCGGAGAAGTGTATGGTGTTTCCTGAAACATCTAAAAAACAAAGCAACAGAGCCTAGGGCACTTCCACTTATGGTCCTATAGCTTAGGGAAATTAAAATCAAAAAGACACAGCCACCCCAAAGTTTGGGATGGCTCTGTTTACAAGAAACTCGTTTACGGTACAAGTTCAATATCGCATAAAGCGAAAAATGGATAAAGAAGTTGTGGTACTTACGTACAATGCAATATCACTCAGCAATGACATCTATGTCATCAGGCCCATAGCAGCATAATGAGTGGATTCAGGTATGATGATTCTAACTGAAATAAGTCACACAGAAAAAGAAACATCATAAGATATCACTAATACACGGAATGTAAACTTGGCTACACAGGAACTGAATTTCAAAACAGAACATGGTCCCAAATTTAGAAAATCAACTTATGCTTGCTTAAGGGGAAAGGTGAGTTGGGGTGCTGCATAAAACCAGAGATTGAAATGAGCACAGATAAAGTTCCTTAAGCCAAATATGTAATAGACAAGAGCTACTCCTTGCTCAACGAAATGGACTCAAAACCCCATATTAAACGCCTAATAATGTACCTGACTAGTAAGTATCTTAAAACCTATGGATTGCTATGTCTCTGAAAGTGAATCAATCGTGAGTACAGGGGCAAAAACGCAGCAGTGATAGGATTGGAGAGTTTTGGTGAGCAAATGAAGACCCTTTGAAGTCATATTGCATGGTACCCATTCCACGGGTCTCAACTCTCCAGGTTTAAGGGATTCTTCCTTCAGCTAAAACATGCATGTGGAACCCAGAGTATGATCAACCATGTGATCGGGAGACGTGTTGAAATATGTCTCAGTTCTCGTCCCCTGGTACTCGGGTGCAACATTCCAGATGCTTTACTAACACTCTCCCGACTTGGAGAGTCAGTGCCTTTAACCTCCTGTTTGGCCCAGTTTGCAAATTCCGCGGAAGATGAACAGGAATAGGGAGAACCAATGAGAGACTAGCTGGAGGTGTCTGGACGGGAAAATTTAACTCTCATTTCCCACCAGGAAGAGGAATTAACCAAAGGCTCAGCGTGCCATGCCGGAACCAGATTAGGGCCTGAAGCAATCCTGCGGTGTTGCGGCCAGCTCACAAGAAAGCGAGTTGAAGAAAGGAGCTCAGGGGCACTGTAATTCACAAACCTGCAGAGTTATAAATGACAGCTATCATCCAAAAATATACTGAAGTAAGGCTGCCAAGAGGACTTGAAAGCCGGGCAGAATTGCAGGAAACCGATTTCAGGAGGTAGACTGGAATTGCATTTAAAGCATAGGAAAAGAGGCAGAAGGTCGACAATGATGCACTTGGCCAAAAAGGGCGTATGCGTTTTTTCCTGAATATATTCAGGTAAAAACGCATACGCCCTTTTTGGCCAACCAAGCAAGCTTGCAAAGGAAATCTGCACTACAATGAAGTCTCACTTCCCCCCCGTCAAAAGGGCAATCTGAAAAAAGTGTAAAATCCAGAAAGGCAGGACAGGCCATGGAGAACTGGGAGCCTTGTTATGCTGATGGGCGGGATGTAAATTGCCAACAGCCACTCTGGAGAAGTGTATGGTGTTTCCTGAAACATCTAAAAAACAAAGCAACAGAGCCTAGGGCACTTCCACTTATGGTCCTGTAGCTTAGGGAAATTAAAATCAAAAAGACACAGCCACCCCAAAGTTTGGGATGGCTCTGTTTACAAGAAACTCGTTTACGGTACAAGTTCAATATCGCATAAAGCGAAAAATGGATAAAGAAGTTGTGGTACTTACGTACAATGCAATATCACTCAGCAATGACATCTATGTCATCAGGTCCATAGCAGCATAATGAGTGGATTCAGGTATGATGATTCTAACTGAAATAAGTCACACAGAAAAAGAAACATCATAAGATATCACTAATACACGGAATGTAAACTTGGCTACACAGGAACTGAATTTCAAAACAGAACATGGTCCCAAATTTAGAAAACCAACTTATGCTTGCTTAAGGGGAAAGGTGAGTTGGGGTGCTGCATAAAACCAGAGATTGAAATGAGCACAGATAAAGTTCCTTAAGCCAAATATGTAATAGACAAGAGCTACTCCTTGCTCAACGAAATGGACTCAAAACCCCATATTAAACGCCTAATAATGTATCTGACTAGTAAGTATCTTAAAACCTATGGATTGCTATGTCTCTGAAAGTGAATCAATCGTGAGTACAGGGGCAAAAACGCAGCAGTGATAGGATTGGAGAGTTTTGGTGAGCAAATGAAGACCCTTTGAAGTCATATTGCATGGTACCCATTCCACGGGTCTCAACTCTCCAGGTTTAAGGGATTCTTCCTTCAGCTAAAACATGCATGTGGAACCCAGAGTATGATCAACCGTGTGATCGGGAGACGTGTTGAAATATGTCTCAGTTCTCGTCCCCTGGTACTCGGGTGCAACATTCCAGATGCTTTACTAACACTCTCCCGACTTGGAGAGTCAGTGCCTTTAACCTCCTGTTTGGCCCAGTTTGCAAATTCCGCGGAAGATGAACAGGAATAGGGAGAACCAATGAGAGACTAGCTGGAGGTGTCTGGACGGGAAAATTTAACTCTCATTTCCCACCAGGAAGAGGAATTAACCAAAGGCTCAGCGTGCCATGCCGGAACCAGATTAGGGCCTGAAGCAATCCTGCGGTGTTGCGGCCAGCTCACAAGAAAGCGAGTTGAAGAAAGGAGCTCAGGGGCACTGTAATTCACAAACCTGCAGAGTTATAAATGACAGCTATCATCCAAAAATATACTGAAGTAAGGCTGCCAAGAGGACTTGAAAGCCGGGCAGAATTGCAGGAAACCGATTTCAGGAGGTAGACTGGAATTGCATTTAAAGCATAGGAAAAGAGGCAGAAGGTCGACAATGATGCACTTGGCCAAAAAGGGCGTATGCGTTTTTTCCTGAATATATTCAGGAAAAAACGCATACGCCCTTTTTGGCCAACCAAGCAAGCTTGCAAAGGAAATCTGCACTACAATGAAGTCTCACTTCCCCCCCCCCCCCCGTCAAAAGGGCCATCTGAAAAAAGTGTAAAATCCAGAAAGGCAGGACAGGCCATGGAGAACTGGGAGCCTTGTTATGCTGATGGGCGGGATGTAAATTGCCAACAGCCACTCGGGAGAAGTGTATGGTGTTTCCTGAAACATCTAAAAAACAAAGCAACAGAGCCTAGGGCACTTCCACTTATGGTCCTATAGCTTAGGGAAATTAAAATCAAAAAGACACAGCCACCCCAAAGTTTGGGATGGCTCTGTTTACAAGAAACTCGTTTACGGTACAAGTTCAATATCGCATAAAGCGAAAAATGGATAAAGAAGTTGTGGTACTTACATACAATGCAATATCACTCAGCAATGACATCTATGTCATCAGGCCCATAGCAGCATAATGAGTGGATTCAGGTATGATGATTCTAACTGAAATACGTCACACAGAAACAGAAACATCATAAGATATCACTAATACACGGAATGTAAACTTGGCTACACAGGAACTGAATTTCAAAACAGAACATGGTCCCAAATTTAGAAAACCAACTTATGCTTGCTTAAGGGGAAAGGTGAGTTGGTGTGCTGCAAAAAACCAGAGATTGAAATGAGCACAGATAAAGTTCCTTAAGCCAAATATGTAATAGACAAGAGCTACTCCTTGCTCAACGAAATGGACTCAAAACCCCATATTAAACGCCTAATAATGTACCTGACTAGTAAGTATCTTAAAACCTATGGATTGCTATGTCTCTGAAAGTGAATCAATCGTGAGTACAGGGGCAAAAACGCAGCAGTGATAGGATTGGAGAGTTTTGGTGAGCAAATGAAGACCCTTTGAAGTCATATTGCATGGTACCCATTCCACGGGTCTCAACTCTCCAGGTTTAAGGGATTCTTCCTTCAGCTAAAACATGCATGTGGAACCCAGAGTATGATCAACCGTGTGATCGGGAGACGTGTTGAAATATGTCTCAGTTCTCGTCCCCTGGTACTCGGGTGCAACATTCCAGATGCTTTACTAACACTCTCCCGACTTGGAGAGTCAGTGCCTTTAACCTCCTGTTTGGCCCAGTTTGCAAATTCCGCGGAAGATGAACAGGAATAGGGAGAACCAATGAGAGACTAGCTGGAGGTGTCTGGACGGGAAAATTTAACTCTCATTTCCCACCAGGAAGAGGAATTAACCAAAGGCTCAGCGTGCCATGCCGGAACCAGATTAGGGCCTGAAGCAATCCTGCGGTGTTGCGGCCAGCTCACAAGAAAGCGAGTTGAAGAAAGGAGCTCAGGGGCACTGTAATTCACAAACCTGCAGAGTTATAAATGACAGCTATCATCCAAAAATATACTGAAGTAAGGCTGCCAAGAGGACTTGAAAGCCGGGCAGAATTGCAGGAAACCGATTTCAGGAGGTAGACTGGAATTGCATTTAAAGCATAGGAAAAGAGGCAGAAGGTCGACAATGATGCACTTGGCCAAAAAGGGCGTATGCGTTTTTTCCTGAATATATTCAGGAAAAAACGCATACGCCCTTTTTGGCCAACCAAGCAAGCTTGCAAAGGAAATCTGCACTACAATGAAGTCTCACTCCCCCACCCCCGTCAAAAGGGCCATCTGAAAAAAGTGTAAAATCCAGAAAGGCAGGACAGGCCATGGAGAACTGGGAGCCTTGTTATGCTGATGGGCGGGATGTAAATTGCCAACAGCCACTCGGGAGAAGTGTATGGTGTTTCCTGAAACATCTAAAAAACAAAGCAACAGAGCCTAGGGCACTTCCACTTATGGTCCTATAGCTTAGGGAAATTAAAATCAAAAAGACACAGCCACCCCAAAGTTTGGGATGGCTCTGTTTACAAGAAACTCGTTTACGGTACAAGTTCAATATCGCATAAAGCGAAAAATGGATAAAGAAGTTGTGGTACTTACGTACAATGCAATATCACTCAGCAATGACATCTATGTCATCAGGCCCATAGCAGCATAATGAGTGGATTCAGGTATGATGATTCTAACTGAAATAAGTCACACAGAAAAAGAAACATCATAAGATATCACTAATACACGGAATGTAAACTTGGCTACACAGGAACTGAATTTCAAAACAGAACATGGTCCCAAATTTAGAAAATCAACTTATGCTTGCTTAAGGGGAAAGGTGAGTTGGGGTGCTGCATAAAACCAGAGATTGAAATGAGCACAGATAAAGTTCCTTAAGCCAAATATGTAATAGACAAGAGCTACTCCTTGCTCAACGAAATGGACTCAAAACCCCATATTAAACGCCTAATAATGTACCTGACTAGTAAGTATCTTAAAACCTATGGATTGCTATGTCTCTGAAAGTGAATCAATCGTGAGTACAGGGGCAAAAACGCAGCAGTGATAGGATTGGAGAGTTTTGGTGAGCAAATGAAGACCCTTTGAAGTCATATTGCATGGTACCCATTCCACGGGTCTCAACTCTCCAGGTTTAAGGGATTCTTCCTTCAGCTAAAACATGCATGTGGAACCCAGAGTATGATCAACCGTGTGATCGGGAGACGTGTTGAAATATGTCTCAGTTCTCGTCCCCTGGTACTCGGGTGCAACATTCCAGATGCTTTACTAACACTCTCCCGACTTGGAGAGTCAGTGCCTTTAACCTCCTGTTTGGCCCAGTTTGCAAATTCCGCGGAAGATGAACAGGAATAGGGAGAACCAATGAGAGACTAGCTGGAGGTGTCTGGACGGGAAAATTTAACTCTCATTTCCCACCAGGAAGAGGAATTAACCAAAGGCTCAGCGTGCCATGCCGGAACCAGATTAGGGCCTGAAGCAATCCTGCGGTGTTGCGGCCAGCTCACAAGAAAGCGAGTTGAAGAAAGGAGCTCAGGGGCACTGTAATTCACAAACCTGCAGAGTTATAAATGACAGCTATCATCCAAAAATATACTGAAGTAAGGCTGCCAAGAGGACTTGAAAGCCGGGCAGAATTGCAGGAAACCGATTTCAGGAGGTAGACTGGAATTGCATTTAAAGCATAGGAAAAGAGGCAGAAGGTCGACAATGATGCACTTGGCCAAAAAGGGCGTATGCGTTTTTTCCTGAATATATTCAGGAAAAAACGCATACGCCCTTTTTGGCCAACCAAGCAAGCTTGCAAAGGAAATCTGCACTACAATGAAGTCTCACTCCCCCACCCCCGTCAAAAGGGCCATCTGAAAAAAGTGTAAAATCCAGAAAGGCAGGACAGGCCATGGAGAACTGGGAGCCTTGTTATGCTGATGGGCGGGATGTAAATTGCCAACAGCCACTCGGGAGAAGTGTATGGTGTTTCCTGAAACATCTAAAAAACAAAGCAACAGAGCCTAGGGCACTTCCACTTATGGTCCTATAGCTTAGGGAAATTAAAATCAAAAAGACACAGCCACCCCAAAGTTTGGGATGGCTCTGTTTACAAGAAACTCGTTTACGGTACAAGTTCAATATCGCATAAAGCGAAAAATGGATAAAGAAGTTGTGGTACTTACGTACAATGCAATATCACTCAGCAATGACATCTATGTCATCAGGCCCATAGCAGCATAATGAGTGGATTCAGGTATGATGATTCTAACTGAAATAAGTCACACAGAAAAAGAAACATCATAAGATATCACTAATACACGGAATGTAAACTTGGCTACACAGGAACTGAATTTCAAAACAGAACATGGTCCCAAATTTAGAAAATCAACTTATGCTTGCTTAAGGGGAAAGGTGAGTTGGGGTGCTGCATAAAACCAGAGATTGAAATGAGCACAGATAAAGTTCCTTAAGCCAAATATGTAATAGACAAGAGCTACTCCTTGCTCAACGAAATGGACTCAAAACCCCATATTAAACGTCTAATAATGTACCTGACTAGTAAGTATCTTAAAACCTATGGATTGCTATGTCTCTGAAAGTGAATCAATCGTGAGTACAGGGGCAAAAACGCAGCAGTGATAGGATTGGAGAGTTTTGGTGAGCAAATGAAGACCCTTTGAAGTCATATTGCATGGTACCCATTCCACGGGTCTCAACTCTCCAGGTTTAAGGGATTCTTCCTTCAGCTAAAACATGCATGTGGAACCCAGAGTATGATCAACCGTGTGATCGGGAGACGTGTTGAAATATGTCTCAGTTCTCGTCCCCTGGTACTCGGGTGCAACATTCCAGATGCTTTACTAACACTCTCCCGACTTGGAGAGTCAGTGCCTTTAACCTCCTGTTTGGCCCAGTTTGCAAATTCCGTGGAAGATGAACAGGAATAGGGAGAACCAATGAGAGACTAGCTGGAGGTGTCTGGACGGGAAAATTTAACTCTCATTTCCCACCAGGAAGAGGAATTAACCAAAGGCTCAGCGTGCCATGCCGGAACCAGATTAGGGCCTGAAGCAATCCTGCGGTGTTGCGGCCAGCTCACAAGAAAGCGAGTTGAAGAAAGGAGCTCAGGGGCACTGTAATTCACAAACCTGCAGAGTTATAAATGACAGCTATCATCCAAAAATATACTGAAGTAAGGCTGCCAAGAGGACTTGAAAGCCGGGCAGAATTGCAGGAAACCGATTTCAGGAGGTAGACTGGAATTGCATTTAAAGCATAGGAAAAGAGGCAGAAGGTCGACAATGATGCACTTGGCCAAAAAGGGCGTATGCGTTTTTTCCTGAATATATTCAGGAAAAAACGCATACGCCCTTTTTGGCCAACCAAGCAAGCTTGCAAAGGAAATCTGCACTACAATGAAGTCTCACTCCCCCCCCCCCCCCCGTCAAAAGGGCCATCTGAAAAAAGTGTAAAATCCAGAAAGGCAGGACAGGCCATGGAGAACTGGGAGCCTTGTTATGCTGATGGGCGGGATGTAAATTGCCAACAGCCACTCGGGAGAAGTGTATGGTGTTTCCTGAAACATCTAAAAAACAAAGCAACAGAGCCTAGGGCACTTCCACTTATGGTCCTATAGCTTAGGGAAATTAAAATCAAAAAGACACAGCCACCCCAAAGTTTGGGATGGCTCTGTTTACAAGAAACTCGTTTACGGTACAAGTTCAATATCGCATAAAGCGAAAAATGGATAAAGAAGTTCTGGTACTTACGTACAATGCAATATCACTCAGCAATGACATCTATGTCATCAGGCCCATAGCAGCATAATGAGTGGATTCAGGTATGATGATTCTAACTGAAATAAGTCACACAGAAAAAGAAACATCATAAGATATCACTAATACACGGAATGTAAACTTGGCTACACAGGAACTGAATTTCAAAACAGAACATGGTCCCAAATTTAGAAAACCAACTTATGCTTGCTTAAGGGGAAAGGTGAGTTGGGGTGCTGCATAAAACCAGAGATTGAAATGAGCACAGATAAAGTTCCTTAAGCCAAATATGTAATAGACAAGAGCTACTCCTTGCTCAACGAAATGGACTCAAAACCCCATATTAAACGCCTAATAATGTACCTGACTAGTAAGTATCTTAAAACCTATGGATTGCTATGTCTCTGAAAGTGAATCAATCGTGAGTACAGGGGCAAAAACGCAGCAGTGATAGGATTGGAGAGTTTTGGTGAGCAAATGAAGACCCTTTGAAGTCATATTGCATGGTACCCATTCCACGGGTCTCAACTCTCCAGGTTTAAGGGATTCTTCCTTCAGCTAAAACATGCATGTGGAACCCAGAGTATGATCAACCGTGTTATCGGGAGACGTGTTGAAATATGTCTCAGTTCTCGTCCCCTGGTACTCGGGTGCAACATTCCAGATGCTTTACTAACACTCTCCCGACTTGGAGAGTCAGTGCCTTTAACCTCCTGTTTGGCCCAGTTTGCAAATTCCGCGGAAGATGAACAGGAATAGGGAGAACCAATGAGAGACTAGCTGGAGGTGTCTGGACGGGAAAATTTAACTCTCATTTCCCACCAGGAAGAGGAATTAACCAAAGGCTCAGCGTGCCATGCCGGAACCAGATTAGGGCCTGAAGCAATCCTGCGGTGTTGCGGCCAGCTCACAAGAAAGCGAGTTGAAGAAAGGAGCTCAGGGGCACTGTAATTCACAAACCTGCAGAGTTATAAATGACAGCTATCATCCAAAAATATACTGAAGTAAGGCTGCCAAGAGGACTTGAAAGCCGGGCAGAATTGCAGGAAACCGATTTCAGGAGGTAGACTGGAATTGCATTTAAAGCATAGGAAAAGAGGCAGAAGGTCGACAATGATGCACTTGGCCAAAAAGGGCGTATGCGTTTTTTCCTGAATATATTCAGGAAAAAACGCATACGCCCTTTTTGGCCAACCAAGCAAGCTTGCAAAGGAAATCTGCACTACAATGAAGTCTCACTCCCCCCCCCCCCCGTCAAAAGGGCCATCTGAAAAAAGTGTAAAATCCAGAAAGGCAGGACAGGCCATGGAGAACTGGGAGCCTTGTTATGCTGATGGGCGGGATGTAAATTGCCAACAGCCACTCGGGAGAAGTGTATGGTGTTTCCTGAAACATCTAAAAAACAAAGCAACAGAGCCTAGGGCACTTCCACTTATGGTCCTATAGCTTAGGGAAATTAAAATCAAAAAGACACAGCCACCCCAAAGTTTGGGATGGCTCTGTTTACAAGAAACTCGTTTACGGTACAAGTTCAATATCGCATAAAGCGAAAAATGGATAAAGAAGTTCTGGTACTTACGTACAATGCAATATCACTCAGCAATGACATCTATGTCATCAGGCCCATAGCAGCATAATGAGTGGATTCAGGTATGATGATTCTAACTGAAATAAGTCACACAGAAAAAGAAACATCATAAGATATCACTAATACACGGAATGTAAACTTGGCTACACAGGAACTGAATTTCAAAACAGAACATGGTCCCAAATTTAGAAAACCAACTTATGCTTGCTTAAGGGGAAAGGTGAGTTGGGGTGCTGCATAAAACCAGAGATTGAAATGAGCACAGATAAAGTTCCTTAAGCCAAATATGTAATAGACAAGAGCTACTCCTTGCTCAACGAAATGGACTCAAAACCCCATATTAAACGCCTAATAATGTACCTGACTAGTAAGTATCTTAAAACCTATGGATTGCTATGTCTCTGAAAGTGAATCAATCGTGAGTACAGGGGCAAAAACGCAGCAGTGATAGGATTGGAGAGTTTTGGTGAGCAAATGAAGACCCTTTGAAGTCATATTGCATGGTACCCATTCCACGGGTCTCAACTCTCCAGGTTTAAGGGATTCTTCCTTCAGCTAAAACATGCATGTGGAACCCAGAGTATGATCAACCGTGTGATCGGGAGACGTGTTGAAATATGTCTCAGTTCTCGTCCCCTGGTACTCGGGTGCAACATTCCAGATGCTTTACTAACACTCTCCCGACTTGGAGAGTCAGTGCCTTTAACCTCCTGTTTGGCCCAGTTTGCAAATTCCGCGGAAGATGAACAGGAATAGGGAGAACCAATGAGAGACTAGCTGGAGGTGTCTGGACGGGAAAATTTAACTCTCATTTCCCACCAGGAAGAGGAATTAACCAAAGGCTCAGCGTGCCATGCCGGAACCAGATTAGGGCCTGAAGCAATCCTGCGGTGTTGCGGCCAGCTCACAAGAAAGCGAGTTGAAGAAAGGAGCTCAGGGGCACTGTAATTCACAAACCTGCAGAGTTATAAATGACAGCTATCATCCAAAAATATACTGAAGTAAGGCTGCCAAGAGGACTTGAAAGCCGGGCAGAATTGCAGGAAACCGATTTCAGGAGGTAGACTGGAATTGCATTTAAAGCATAGGAAAAGAGGCAGAAGGTCGACAATGATGCACTTGGCCAAAAAGGGCGTATGCGTTTTTTCCTGAATATATTCAGGAAAAAACGCATACGCCCTTTTTGGCCAACCAAGCAAGCTTGCAAAGGAAATCTGCACTACAATGAAGTCTCACTCCCCCCCCCCCCCCGTCAAAAGGGCCATCTGAAAAAAGTGTAAAATCCAGAAAGGCAGGACAGGCCATGGAGAACTGGGAGCCTTGTTATGCTGATGGGCGGGATGTAAATTGCCAACTGCCACTCGGGAGAAGTGTATGGTGTTTCCTGAAACATCTAAAAAACAAAGCAACAGAGCCTAGGGCACTTCCACTTATGGTCCTATAGCTTAGGGAAATTAAAATCAAAAAGACACAGCCACCCCAAAGTTTGGGATGGCTCTGTTTACAAGAAACTCGTTTACGGTACAAGTTCAATATCGCATAAAGCGAAAAATGGATAAAGAAGTTGTGGTACTTACGTACAATGCAATATCACTCAGCAATGACATCTATGTCATCAGGCCCATAGCAGCATAATGAGTGGATTCAGGTATGATGATTCTAACTGAAATAAGTCACACAGAAAAAGAAACATCATAAGATATCACTAATACACGGAATGTAAACTTGGCTACACAGGAACTGAATTTCAAAACAGAACATGCTCCCAAATTTAGAAAATCAACTTATGCTTGCTTAAGGGGAAAGGTGAGTTGGGGTGCTGCATAAAACCAGAGATTGAAATGAGCACAGATAAAGTTCCTTAAGCCAAATATGTAATAGACAAGAGCTACTCCTTGCTCAACGAAATGGACTCAAAACCCCATATTAAACGCCTAATAATGTACCTGACTAGTAAGTATCTTAAAACCTATGGATTGCTATGTCTCTGAAAGTGAATCAATCGTGAGTACAGGGGCAAAAACGCAGCAGTGATAGGATTGGAGAGTTTTGGTGAGCAAATGAAGACCCTTTGAAGTCATATTGCATGGTACCCATTCCACGGGTCTCAACTCTCCAGGTTTAAGGGATTCTTCCTTCAGCTAAAACATGCATGTGGAACCCAGAGTATGATCAACCGTGTGATCGGGAGACGTGTTGAAATATGTCTCAGTTCTCGTCCCCTGGTACTCGGGTGCAACATTCCAGATGCTTTACTAACACTCTCCCGACTTGGAGAGTCAGTGCCTTTAACCTCCTGTTTGGCCCAGTTTGCAAATTCCGCGGAAGATGAACAGGAATAGGGAGAACCAATGAGAGACTAGCTGGAGGTGTCTGGACGGGAAAATTTAACTCTCATTTCCCACCAGGAAGAGCAATTAAGCAAAGGCTCAGCGTGCCATGCCGGAACCAGATTAGGGCCTGAAGCAATCCTGCGGTGTTGCGGCCAGCTCACAAGAAAGCGAGTTGAAGAAAGGAGCTCAGGGGCACTGTAATTCACAAACCTGCAGAGTTATAAATGACAGCTATCATCCAAAAATATACTGAAGTAAGGCTGCCAAGAGGACTTGAAAGCCGGGCAGAATTGCAGGAAACCGATTTCAGGAGGTAGACTGGAATTGCATTTAAAGCATAGGAAAAGAGGCAGAAGGTCGACAATGATGCACTTGGCCAAAAAGGGCGTATGCGTTTTTTCCTGAATATATTCAGGAAAAAACGCATACGCCCTTTTTGGCCAACCAAGCAAGCTTGCAAAGGAAATCTGCACTACAATGAAGTCTCACTCCCCCCCCCCCCCCCCCGTCAAAAGGGCCATCTGAAAAAAGTGTAAAATCCAGAAAGGCAGGACAGGCCATGGAGAACTGGGAGCCTTGTTATGCTGATGGGCGGGATGTAAATTGCCAACAGCCACTCGGGAGAAGTGTATGGTGTTTCCTGAAACATCTAAAAAACAAAGCAACAGAGCCTAGGGCACTTCCACTTATGGTCCTATAGCTTAGGGAAATTAAAATCAAAAAGACACAGCCACCCCAAAGTTTGGGATGGCTCTGTTTACAAGAAACTCGTTTACGGTACAAGTTAAATATCGCATAAAGCGAAAAATGGATAAAGAAGTTGTGGTACTTACGTACAATGCAATATCACTCAGCAATGACATCTATGTCATCAGGCCCATAGCAGCATAATGAGTGGATTCAGGTATGATGATTCTAACTGAAATAAGTCACACAGAAAAAGAAACATCATAAGATATCACTAATACACGGAATGTAAACTTGGCTACACAGGAACTGAATTTCAAAACAGAACATGCTCCCAAATTTAGAAAATCAACTTATGCTTGCTTAAGGGGAAAGGTGAGTTGGGGTGCTGCATAAAACCAGAGATTGAAATGAGCACAGATAAAGTTCCTTAAGCCAAATATGTAATAGACAAGAGCTACTCCTTGCTCAACGAAATGGACTCAAAACCCCATATTAAACGCCTAATAATGTACCTGACTAGTAAGTATCTTAAAACCTATGGATTGCTATGTCTCTGAAAGTGAATCAATCGTGAGTACAGGGGCAAAAACGCAGCAGTGATAGGATTGGAGAGTTTTGGTGAGCAAATGAAGACCCTTTGAAGTCATATTGCATGGTACCCATTCCACGGGTCTCAACTCTCCAGGTTTAAGGGATTCTTCCTTCAGCTAAAACATGCATGTGGAACCCAGAGTATGATCAACCGTGTGATCGGGAGACGTGTTGAAATATGTCTCAGTTCTCGTCCCCTGGTACTCGGGTGCAACATTCCAGATGCTTTACTCACACTCTCCCGACTTGGAGAGTCAGTGCCTTTAACCTCCTGTTTGGTCCAGTTTGCAAATTCCGCGGAAGATGAACAGGAATAGGGAGAACCAATGAGAGACTAGCTGGAGGTGTCTGGACGGGAAAATTTAACTCTCATTTCCCACCAGGAAGAGCAATTAAGCAAAGGCTCAGCGTGCCATGCCGGAACCAGATTAGGGCCTGAAGCAATCCTGCGGTGTTGCGGCCAGCTCACAAGAAAGCGAGTTGAAGAAAGGAGCTCAGGGGCACAGTAATTCACAAACCTGCAGAGTTATAAATGACAGCTATCATCCAAAAATATACTGAAGTAAGGCTGCCAAGAGGACTTGAAAGCCGGGCAGAATTGCAGGAAACCGATTTCAGGAGGTAGACTGGAATTGCATTTAAAGCATAGGAAAAGAGGCAGAAGGTCGACAATGATGCACTTGGCCAAAAAGGGCGTATGCGTTTTTTCCTGAATATATTCAGGAAAAAACGCATACGCCCTTTTTGGTCAACCAAGCAAGCTTGCAAAGGAAATCTGCACTACAATGAAGTCTCACTTCCCCCCCGTCAAAAGGGCCATCTGAAAAATGTGTAAAATCCAGAAAGGCAGGACAGGCCATGGAGAACTGGGAGCCTTGTTATGCTGATGGGCGGGATGTAAATTGCCAACAGACACTCTGGAGAAGTGTATGGTGTTTCCTGAAACATCTAAAAAACAAAGCAACAGAGCCTAGGGCACTTCCACTTATGGTCCTATAGCTTAGGGAAATTAAAATCAAAAAGACACAGCCACCCCAAAGTTTGGGATGGCTCTGTTTACAAGAAACTCGTTTACGGTACAAGTTCAATATCGCATAAAGCGAAAAATGGATAAAGAAGTTGTGGTACTTACGTACAATGCAATATCACTCAGCAATGACATCTATGTCATCAGGTCCATAGCAGCATAATGAGTGGATTCAGGTATGATGATTCTAACTGAAATAAGTCACACAGAAAAAGAAACATCATAAGATATCACTAATACACGGAATGTAAACTTGGCTACACAGGAACTGAATTTCAAAACAGAACATGGTCCCAAATTTAGAAAACCAACTTATGCTTGCTTAAGGGGAAAGGTGAGTTGGGGTGCTGCATAAAACCAGAGATTGAAATGAGCACAGATAAAGTTCCTTAAGCCAAATATGTAACAGACAAGAGCTACTCCTTGCTCAACGAAATGGACTCAAAACCCCATATTAAACGCCTAATAATGTACCTGACTAGTAAGTATCTTAAAACCTATGGATTGCTATGTCTCTGAAAGTGAATCAATCGTGAGTACAGGGGCAAAAACGCAGCAGTGATAGGATTGGAGAGTTTTGGTGAGCAAATGAAGACCCTTTGAAGTCATATTGCATGGTACCCATTCCACGGGTCTCAACTCTCCAGGTTTAAGGGATTCTTCCTTCAGCTAAAACATGCATGTGGAACCCAGAGTATGATCAACCGTGTGATCGGGAGACGTGTTGAAATATGTCTCAGTTCTCGTCCCCTGGTACTCGGGTGCAACATTCCAGATGCTTTACTAACACTCTCCCGACTTGGAGAGTCAGTGCCTTTAACCTCCTGTTTGGCCCAGTTTGCAAATTCCGCGGAAGATGAACAGGAATAGGGAGAACCAATGAGAGACTAGCTGGAGGTGTCTGGACGGGAAAATTTAACTCTCATTTCCCACCAGGAAGAGGAATTAACCAAAGGCTCAGCGTGCCATGCCGGAACCAGATTAGGGCCTGAAGCAATCCTGCGGTGTTGCGGCCAGCTCACAAGAAAGCGAGTTGAAGAAAGGAGCTCAGGGGCACTGTAATTCACAAACCTGCAGAGTTATAAATGACAGCTATCATCCAAAAATATACTGAAGTAAGGCTGCCAAGAGGACTTGAAAGCCGGGCAGAATTGCAGGAAACCGATTTCAGGAGGTAGACTGGAATTGCATTTAAAGCATAGGAAAAGAGGCAGAAGGTCGACAATGATGCACTTGGCCAAAAAGGGCGTATGCGTTTTTTCCTGAATATATTCAGGTAAAAACGCATACGCCCTTTTTGGCCAACCAAGCAAGCTTGCAAAGGAAATCTGCACTACAATGAAGTCTCACTCCCCCCCCCCCCCGTCAAAAGGGCCATCTGAAAAAAGTGTAAAATCCAGAAAGGCAGGACAGGCCATGGAGAACTGGGAGCCTTGTTATGCTGATGGGCGGGATGTAAATTGCCAACAGCCACTCCGGAGAAGTGTATGGTGTTTCCTGAAACATCTAAAAAACAAAGCAACAGAGCCTAGGGCACTTCCACTTATGGTCCTGTAGCTTAGGGAAATTAAAATCAAAAAGACACAGCCACCCCAAAGTTTGGGATGGCTCTGTTTACAAGAAACTCGTTTACGGTACAAGTTCAATATCGCATAAAGCGAAAAATGGATAAAGAAGTTCTGGTACTTACGTACAATGCAATATCACTCAGCAATGACATCTATGTCATCAGGTCCATAGCAGCATAATGAGTGGATTCAGGTATGATGATTCTAACTGAAATAAGTCACACAGAAAAAGAAACATCATAAGATATCACTAATACACGGAATGTAAACTTGGCTACACAGGAACTGAATTTCAAAACAGAACATGGTCCCAAATTTAGAAAACCAACTTATGCTTGCTTAAGGGGAAAGGTGAGTTGGGGTGCTGCATAAAACCAGAGATTGAAATGAGCACAGATAAAGTTCCTTAAGCCAAATATGTAATAGACAAGAGCTACTCCTTGCTCAACGAAATGGACTCAAAACCCCATATTAAACGCCTAAGAATGTACCTGACTAGTAAGTATCTTAAAACCTATGGATTGCTATGTCTCTGAAAGTGAATCAATCGTGAGTACAGGGGCAAAAACGCAGCAGTGATAGGATTGGAGAGTTTTGGTGAGCAAATGAAGACCCTTTGAAGTCATATTGCATGGTACCCATTCCACGGGTCTCAACTCTCCAGGTTTAAGGGATTCTTCCTTCAGCTAAAACTTGCATGTGGAACCCAGAGTATGATCAACCGTGTGATCGGGAGACGTGTTGAAATATGTCTCAGTTCTCGTCCCCTGGTACTCGGGTGCAACATTCCAGATGCTTTACTAACACTCTCCCGACTTGGAGAGTCAGTGCCTTTAACCTCCTGTTTGGCCCAGTTTGCAAATTCCACTGAAGATGAACAGGAATAGGGAGAACCAATGAGAGACTAGCTGGAGGTGTCTGGACGGGAAAATTTAACTCTCATTTCCCACCAGGAAGAGGAATTAACCAAAGGCTCAGCGTGCCATGCCGGAACCAGATTAGGGCCTGAAGCAATCCTGCGGTGTTGCGGCCAGCTCACAAGAAAGCGAGTTGAAGAAAGGAGCTCAGGGGCACTGTAATTCACAAACCTGCAGAGTTATAAATGACAGCTATCATCCAAAAATATACTGAAGTAAGGCTGCCAAGAGGACTTGAAAGCCGGGCAGAATTGCAGGAAACCGATTTCAGGAGGTAGACTGGAATTGCATTTAAAGCATAGGAAAAGAGGCAGAAGGTCGACAATGATGCACTTGGCCAAAAAGGGCGTATGCGTTTTTTCCTGAATATATTCAGGAAAAAACGCATACGCACTTTTTGGCCAACCAAGCAAGCTTGCAAAGGAAATCTGCACTACAATGAAGTCTCACTCCCCCCCGCCCCCGTCAAAAGGGCCATCTGAAAAAAGTGTAAAATCCAGAAAGGCAGGACAGGCCATGGAGAACTGGGAGCCTTGTTATGCTGATGGGCGGGATGTAACTTGCCAACAGCCACTCGGGAGAAGTGTATGGTGTTTCCTGAAACATCTAAAAAACAAAGCAACAGAGCCTAGGGCACTTCCACTTATGGTCCTATAGCTTAGGGAAATTAAAATCAAAAAGACACAGCCACCCCAAAGTTTGGGATGGCTCTGTTTACAAGAAACTCGTTTACGGTACAAGTTCAATATCGCATAAAGCGAAAAATGGATAAAGAAGTTGTGGTAATTACGTACAATGCAATATCACTCAGCAATGACATCTATGTCATCAGGCCCATAGCAGCATAATGAGTGGATTCAGGTATGATGATTCTAACTGAAATAAGTCACACAGAAAAAGAAACATCATAAGATATCACTAATACACGGAATGTAAACTTGGCTACACAGGAACTGAATTTCAAAACAGAACATGGTCCCAAATTTAGAAAACCAACTTATGCTTGCTTAAGGGGAAAGGTGAGTTGGGGTGCTGCATAAAACCAGAGATTGAAATGAGCACAGATAAAGTTCCTTAAGCCAAATATGTAATAGACAAGAGCTACTCCTTGCTCAACGAAATGGACTCAAAACCCCATATTAAACGCCTAATAATGTACCTGACTAGTAAGTATCTTAAAACCTATGGATTGCTATGTCTCTGAAAGTGAATCAATCGTGAGTACAGGGGCAAAAACGCAGCAGTGATAGGATTGGAGAGTTTTGGTGAGCAAATGAAGACCCTTTGAAGTCATATTGCATGGTACCCATTCCACGGGTCTCAACTCTCCAGGTTTAAGGGATTCTTCCTTCAGCTAAAACATGCATGAGGAACCCAGAGTATGATCAACCATGTGATCGGGAGACGTGTTGAAATATGTCTCAGTTCTCGTCCCCTGGTACTCGGGTGCAACATTCCAGATGCTTTACTAACACTCTCCCGACTTGGAGAGTCAGTGCCTTTAACCTCCTGTTTGGCCCAGTTTGCAAATTCCGCGGAAGATGAACAGGAATAGGGAGAACCAATGAGAGACTAGCTGGAGGTGTCTGGACGGGAAAATTTAACTCTCATTTCCCACCAGGAAGAGGAATTAACCAAAGGCTCAGCGTGCCATGCCGGAACCAGATTAGGGCCTGAAGCAATCCTGCGGTGTTGCGGCCAGCTCACAAGAAAGCGAGTTGAAGAAAGGAGCTCAGGGGCACTGTAATTCACAAACCTGCAGAGTTATAAATGACAGCTATCATCCAAAAATATACTGAAGTAAGGCTGCCAAGAGGACTTGAAAGCCGGGCAGAATTGCAGGAAACCGATTTCAGGAGGTAGACTGGAATTGCATTTAAAGCATAGGAAAAGAGGCAGAAGGTCGACAATGATGCACTTGGCCAAAAAGGGCGTATGCGTTTTTTCCTGAATATATTCAGGAAAAAACGCATGCGCCCTTTTTGGCCAACCAAGCAAGCTTGCAAAGGAAATCTGCACTACAATGAAGTCTCACTCCCCCAACCCCGTCATAAGGGCCATCTGAAAAAAGTGTAAAATCCAGAAAGGCAGGACAGGCCATGGAGAACTGGGAGCCTTGTTATGCTGATGGGCGGGATGTAAATTGCCAACAGCCACTCGGGAGAAGTGTATGGTGTTTCCTGAAACATCTAAAAAACAAAGCAACAGAGCCTAGGGCACTTCCACTTATGGTCCTATAGCTTAGGGAAATTAAAATCAAAAAGACACAGCCACCCCAAAGTTTGGGATGGCTCTGTTTACAAGAAACTCGTTTACGGTACAAGTTCAATATCGCATAAAGCGAAAAATGGATAAAGAAGTTGTGGTAATTACGTACAATGCAATATCACTCAGCAATGACATCTATGTCATCAGGCCCATAGCAGCATAATGAGTGGATTCAGGTATGATGATTCTAACTGAAATAAGTCACACAGAAAAAGAAACATCATAAGATATCACTAATACACGGAACGTAAACTTGGCTACACAGGAACTGAATTTCAAAACAGAACATGGTCCCAAATTTAGAAAATCAACTTATGCTTGCTTAAGGGGAAAGGTGAGTTGGGGTGCTGCATAAAACCAGAGATTGAAATGAGCACAGATAAAGTTCCTTAAGCCAAATATGTAATAGACAAGAGCTACTCCTTGCTCAACGAAATGGACTCAAAACCCCATATTAAATGCCTAATAATGTACCTGACTAGTAAGTATCTTAAAACCTATGGATTGCTATGTCTCTGAAAGTGAATCAATCGTGAGTACAGGGGCAAAAACGCAGCAGTGATAGGATTGGAGAGTTTTGGTGAGCAAATGAAGACCCTTTGAAGTCATATTGCATGGTACCCATTCCACGGGTCTCAACTCTCCAGGTTTAAGGGATTCTTCCTTCAGCTAAAACATGCATGAGGAACCCAGAGTATGATCAACCGTGTGATCGGGAGACGTGTTGAAATATGTCTCAGTTCTTGTCCCCTGGTACTCGGGTGCAACATTCCAGATGCTTTACTAACACTCTCCCGACTTGGAGAGTCAGTGCCTTTAACCTCCTGTTTGGCCCAGTTTGCAAATTCTGCGGAAGATGAACAGGAATAGGGAGAACCAATGAGAGACTAGCTGGAGGTGTCTGGACGGGAAAATTTAACTCTCATTTCCCACCAGGAAGAGGAATTAACCAAAGGCTCAGCGTGCCATGCCGGAACCAGATTAGGGCCTGAAGCAATCCTGCGGTGTTGCGGCCAGCTCACAAGAAAGCGAGTTGAAGAAAGGAGCTCAGGGGCACTGTAATTCACAAACCTGCAGAGTTATAAATGACAGCTATCATCCAAAAATATACTGAAGTAAGGCTGCCAAGAGGACTTGAAAGCCGGGCAGAATTGCAGGAAACCGATTTCAGGAGGTAGACTGGAATTGCATTTAAAGCATAGGAAAAGAGGCAGAAGGTCGACAATGATGCACTTGGCCAAAAAGGGCGTATGCGTTTTTTCCTGAATATATTCAGGAAAAAACGCATGCGCCCTTTTTGGCCAACCAAGCAAGCTTGCAAAGGAAATCTGCACTACAATGAAGTCTCACTCCCCCAACCCCGTCAAAAGGGCCATCTGAAAAAAGTGTAAAATCCAGAAAGGCAGGACAGGCCATGGAGAACTGGGAGCCTTGTTATGCTGATGGGCGGGATGTAACTTGCCAACAGCCACTCGGGAGAAGTGTATGGTGTTTCCTGAAACATCTAAAAAACAAAGCAACAGAGCCTAGGGCACTTCCACTTATGGTCCTATAGCTTAGGGAAATTAAAATCAAAAAGACACAGCCACCCCAAAGTTTGGGATGGCTCTGTTTACAAGAAACTCGTTTACGGTACAAGTTCAATATCGCATAAAGCGAAAAATGGATAAAGAAGTTGTGGTAATTACGTACAATGCAATATCACTCAGCAATGACATCTATGTCATCAGGCCCATAGCAGCATAATGAGTGGATTCAGGTATGATGATTCTAACTGAAATAAGTCACACAGAAAAAGAAACATCATAAGATATCACTAATACACGGAATGTAAACTTGGCTACACAGGAACTGAATTTCAAAACAGAACATGGTCCCAAATTTAGAAAACCAACTTATGCTTGCTTAAGGGGAAAGGTGAGTTGGGGTGCTGCATAAAACCAGAGATTGAAATGAGCACAGATAAAGTTCCTTAAGCCAAATATGTAATAGACAAGAGCTACTCCTTGCTCAACGAAATGGACTCAAAACCCCATATTAAACGCCTAATAATGTACCTGACTAGTAAGTATCTTAAAACCTATGGATTGCTATGTCTCTGAAAGTGAATCAATCGTGAGTACAGGGGCAAAAACGCAGCAGTGATAGGATTGGAGAGTTTTGGTGAGCAAATGAAGACCCTTTGAAGTCATATTGCATGGTACCCATTCCACGGGTCTCAACTCTCCAGGTTTAAGGGATTCTTCCTTCAGCTAAAACATGCATGAGGAACCCAGAGTATGATCAACCGTGTGATCGGGAGATGTGTTGAAATATGTCTCAGTTCTCGTCCCCTGGTACTCGGGTGCAACATTCCAGATGCTTTACTAACACTCTCCCGACTTGGAGAGTCAGTGCCTTTAACCTCCTGTTTGGCCCAGTTTGCAAATTCTGCGGAAGATGAACAGGAATAGGGAGAACCAATGAGAGACTAGCTGGACGTGTCTGGACGGGAAAATTTAACTCTCATTTCCCACCAGGAAGAGGAATTAACCAAAGGCTCAGCGTGCCATGCCGGAACCAGATTAGGGCCTGAAGCAATCCTGCGGTGTTGCGGCCAGCTCACAAGAAAGCGAGTTGAAGAAAGGAGCTCAGGGGCACTGTAATTCACAAACCTGCAGAGTTATAAATGACAGCTATCATCCAAAAATATACTGAAGTAAGGCTGCCAAGAGGACTTGAAAGCCGGGCAGAATTGCAGGAAACCGATTTCAGGAGGTAGACTGGAATTGCATTTAAAGCATAGGAAAAGAGGCAGAAGGTCGACAATGATGCACTTGGCCAAAAGGGCGTATGCGTTTTTTCCTGAATATATTCAGGAAAAAACGCATGCGCCCTTTTTGGCCAACCAAGCAAGCTTGCAAAGGAAATCTGCACTACAATGAAGTCTCACTTCCCCCCCGTCAAAAGGGCCATCTGAAAAAAGTGTAAAATCCAGAAAGGCAGGACAGGCCATGGAGAACTGGGAGCCTTGTTATGCTGATGGGCGGGATGTAACTTGCCAACAGCCACTCGGGAGAAGTGTATGGTGTTTCCTGAAACATCTAAAAAACAAAGCAACAGAGCCTAGGGCACTTCCACTTATGGTCCTATAGCTTAGGGAAATTAAAATCAAAAAGACACAGCCACCCCAAAGTTTGGGATGGCTCTGTTTACAAGAAACTCGTTTACGGTACAAGTTCAATATCGCATAAAGCGAAAAATGGATAAAGAAGTTGTGGTAATTACGTACAATGCAATATCACTCAGCAATGACATCTATGTCATCAGGCAAATAGCAGCATAATGAGTGGATTCAGGTATGATGATTCTAACTGAAATAAGTCACACAGAAAAAGAAACATCATAAGATATCACTAATACACGGAATGTAAACTTGGCTACACAGGAACTGAATTTCAAAACAGAACATGGTCCCAAATTTAGAAAACCAACTTATGCTTGCTTAAGGGGAAAGGTGAGTTGGGGTGCTGCATAAAACCAGAGATTGAAATGAGCACAGATAAAGTTCCTTAAGCCAAATATGTAATAGACAAGAGCTACTCCTTGCTCAACGAAATGGACTCAAAACCCCATATTAAACGCCTAATAATGTACCTGACTAGTAAGTATCTTAAAACCTATGGATTGCTATGTCTCTGAAAGTGAATCAATCGTGAGTACAGGGGCAAAAACGCAGCAGTGATAGGATTGGAGAGTTTTGGTGAGCAAATGAAGACCCTTTGAAGTCATATTGCATGGTACCCATTCCACGGGTCTCAACTCTCCAGGTTTAAGGGATTCTTCCTTCAGCTAAAACATGCATGAGGAACCCAGAGTATGATCAACCGTGTGATCGGGAGATGTGTTGAAATATGTCTCAGTTCTCGTCCCCTGGTACTCGGGTGCAACATTCCAGATGCTTTACTAACACTCTCCCGACTTGGAGAGTCAGTGCCTTTAACCTCCTGTTTGGCCCAGTTTGCAAATTCTGCGGAAGATGAACAGGAATAGGGAGAACCAATGAGAGACTAGCTGGACGTGTCTGGACGGGAAAATTTAACTCTCATTTCCCACCAGGAAGAGGAATTAACCAAAGGCTCAGCGTGCCATGCCGGAACCAGATTAGGGCCTGAAGCAATCCTGCGGTGTTGCGGCCAGCTCACAAGAAAGCGAGTTGAAGAAAGGAGCTCAGGGGCACTGTAATTCACAAACCTGCAGAGTTATAAATGACAGCTATCATCCAAAAATATACTGAAGTAAGGCTGCCAAGAGGACTTGAAAGCCGGGCAGAATTGCAGGAAACCGATTTCAGGAGGTAGACTGGAATTGCATTTAAAGCATAGGAAAAGAGGCAGAAGGTCGACAATGATGCACTTGGCCAAAAGGGCGTATGCGTTTTTTCCTGAATATATTCAGGAAAAAACGCATGCGCCCTTTTTGGCCAACCAAGCAAGCTTGCAAAGGAAATCTGCACTACAATGAAGTCTCACTTCCCCCCCGTCAAAAGGGCCATCTGAAAAAAGTGTAAAATCCAGAAAGGCAGGACAGGCCATGGAGAACTGGGAGCCTTGTTATGCTGATGGGCGGGATGTAACTTGCCAACAGCCACTCGGGAGAAGTGTATGGTGTTTCCTGAAACATCTAAAAAACAAAGCAACAGAGCCTAGGGCACTTCCACTTATGGTCCTATAGCTTAGGGAAATTAAAATCAAAAAGACACAGCCACCCCAAAGTTTGGGATGGCTCTGTTTACAAGAAACTCGTTTACGGTACAAGTTCAATATCGCATAAAGCGAAAAATGGATAAAGAAGTTGTGGTAATTACGTACAATGCAATATCACTCAGCAATGACATCTATGTCATCAGGCAAATAGCAGCATAATGAGTGGATTCAGGTATGATGATTCTAACTGAAATAAGTCACACAGAAAAAGAAACATCATAAGATATCACTAATACACGGAATGTAAACTTGGCTACACAGGAACTGAATTTCAAAACAGAACATGGTCCCAAATTTAGAAAATCAACTTATGCTTGCTTAAGGGGAAAGGTGAGTTGGGGTGCTGCATAAAACCAGAGATTGAAATGAGCACAGATAAAGTTCCTTAAGCCAAATATGTAATAGACAAGAGCTACTCCTTGCTCAACGAAATGGACTCAAAACCCCATATTAAACGCCTAATAATGTACCTGACTAGTAAGTATCTTAAAACCTATGGATTGCTATGTCTCTGAAAGTGAATCAATCGTGAGTACAGGGGCAAAAACGCAGCAGTGATAGGATTGGAGAGTTTTGGTGAGCAAATGAAGACCCTTTGAAGTCATATTGCATGGTACCCATTCCACGGGTCTCAACTCTCCAGGTTTAAGGGATTCTTCCTTCAGCTAAAACATGCATGAGGAACCCAGAGTATGATCAACCGTGTGATCGGGAGACGTGTTGAAATATGTCTCAGTTCTCGTCCCCTGGTACTCGGGTGCAACATTCCAGATGCTTTACTAACACTCTCCCGACTTGGAGAGTCAGTGCCTTTAACCTCCTGTTTGGCCCAGTTTGCAAATTCTGCGGAAGATGAACAGGAATAGGGAGAACCAATGAGAGACTAGCTGGAGGTGTCTGGACGGGAAAATTTAACTCTCATTTCCCACCAGGAAGAGGAATTAACCAAAGGCTCAGCGTGCCATGCCGGAACCAGATTAGGGCCTGAAGCAATCCTGCGGTGTTGCGGCCAGCTCACAAGAAAGCGAGTTGAAGAAAGGAGCTCAGGGGCACTGTAATTCACAAACCTGCAGAGTTATAAATGACAGCTATCATCCAAAAATATACTGAAGTAAGGCTGCCAAGAGGACTTGAAAGCCGGGCAGAATTGCAGGAAACCGATTTCAGGAGGTAGACTGGAATTGCATTTAAAGCATAGGAAAAGAGGCAGAAGGTCGACAATGATGCACTTGGCCAAAAGGGCGTATGCGTTTTTTCCTGAATATATTCAGGAAAAAACGCATGCGCCCTTTTTGGCCAACCAAGCAAGCTTGCAAAGGAAATCTGCACTACAATGAAGTCTCACTTCCCCCCCGTCAAAAGGGCCATCTGAAAAAAGTGTAAAATCCAGAAAGGCAGGACAGGCCATGGAGAACTGGGAGCCTTGTTATGCTGATGGGCGGGATGTAACTTGCCAACAGCCACTCGGGAGAAGTGTATGGTGTTTCCTGAAACATCTAAAAAACAAAGCAACAGAGCCTAGGGCACTTCCACTTATGGTCCTGTAGCTTAGGGAAATTAAAATCAAAAAGACACAGCCACCCCAAAGTTTGGGATGGCTCTGTTTACAAGAAACTCGTTTACGGTACAAGTTCAATATCGCATAAAGCGAAAAATGGATAAAGAAGTTGTGGTAATTACGTACAATGCAATATCACTCAGCAATGACATCTATGTCATCAGGCCCATAGCAGCATAATGAGTGGATTCAGGTATGATGATTCTAACTGAAATAAGTCACACAGAAAAAGAAACATCATAAGATATCACTAATACACGGAATGTAAACTTGGCTACACAGGAACTGAATTTCAAAACAGAACATGGTCCCAAATTTAGAAAACCAACTTATGCTTGCTTAAGGGGAAAGGTGAGTTGGGGTGCTGCATAAAACCAGAGATTGAAATGAGCACAGATAAAGTTCCTTAAGCCAAATATGTAATAGACAAGAGCTACTCCTTGCTCAACGAAATGGACTCAAAACCCCATATTAAACGCCTAATAATGTACCTGACTAGTAAGTATCTTAAAACCTATGGATTGCTATGTCTCTGAAAGTGAATCAATCGTGAGTACAGGGGCAAAAACGCAGCAGTGATAGGATTGGAGAGTTTTGGTGAGCAAATGAAGACCCTTTGAAGTCATATTGCATGGTACCCATTCCACGGGTCTCAACTCTCCAGGTTTAAGGGATTCTTCCTTCAGCTAAAACATGCATGTGGAACCCAGAGTATGATCAACCGTGTGATCGGGAGACGTGTTGAAATATGTCTCAGTTCTCGTCCCCTGGTACTCGGGTGCAACATTCCAGATGCTTTACTAACACTCTCCCGACTTGGAGAGTCAGTGCCTTTAACCTCCTGTTTGGTCCAGTTTGCAAATTCCGCGGAAGATGAACAGGAATAGGGAGAACCAATGAGAGACTAGCTGGAGGTGTCTGGACGGGAAAATTTAACTCTCATTTCCCACCAGGAAGAGGAATTAACCAAAGGCTCAGCGTGCCATGCCGGAACCAGATTAGGGCCTGAAGCAATCCTGCGGTGTTGCGGCCAGCTCACAAGAAAGCGAGTTGAAGAAAGGAGCTCAGGGGCACTGTAATTCACAAACCTGCAGAGTTATAAATGACAGCTATCATCCAAAAATATACTGAAGTAAGGCTGCCAAGAGGACTTGAAAGCCGGGCAGAATTGCAGGAAACCGATTTCAGGAGGTAGACTGGAATTGCATTTAAAGCATAGGAAAAGAGGCAGAAGGTCGACAATGATGCACTTGGCCAAAAAGGGCGTATGCGTTTTTTCCTGAATATATTCAGGAAAAAACGCATGCGCCCTTTTTGGCCAACCAAGCAATCTTGCAAAGGAAATCTGCACTACAATGAAGTCTCACTTCCCCCCCGTCAAAAGGGCCATCTGAAAAAAGTGTAAAATCCAGAAAGGCAGGACAGGCCATGGAGAACTGGGAGCCTTGTTATGCTGATGGGCGGGATGTAACTTGCCAACAGCCACTCGGGAGAAGTGTATGGTGTTTCCTGAAACATCTAAAAAACAAAGCAACAGAGCCTAGGGCACTTCCACTTATGGTCCTATAGCTTAGGGAAATTAAAATCAAAAAGACACAGCCACCCCAAAGTTTGGGATGGCTCTGTTTACAAGAAACTCGTTTACGGTACAAGTTCAATATCGCATAAAGCGAAAAATGGATAAAGAAGTTGTGGTACTTACGTACAATGCAATATCACTCAGCAATGACATCTATGTCATCAGGCCCATAGCAGCATAATGAGTGGATTCAGGTATGATGATTCTAACTGAAATAAGTCACACAGAAAAAGAAACATCATAAGATATCACTAATACACGGAATGTAAACTTGGCTACACAGGAACTGAATTTCAAAACAGAACATGGTCCCAAATTTAGAAAACCAACTTATGCTTGCTTAAGGGGAAAGGTGAGTTGGGGTGCTGCATAAAACCAGAGATTGAAATGAGCACAGATAAAGTTCCTTAAGCCAAATATGTAATAGACAAGAGCTACTCCTTGCTCAACGAAATGGACTCAAAACCCCATATTAAACGCCTAATAATGTACCTGACTAGTAAGTATCTTAAAACCTATGGATTGCTATGTCTCTGAAAGTGAATCAATCGTGAGTACAGGGGCAAAAACGCAGCAGTGATAGGATTGGAGAGTTTTGGTGAGCAAATGAAGACCCTTTGAAGTCATATTGCATGGTACCCATTCCACGGGTCTCAACTCTCCAGGTTTAAGGGATTCTTCCTTCAGCTAAAACATGCATGTGGAACCCAGAGTATGATCAACCGTGTGATCGGGAGACATGTTGAAATATGTCTCAGTTCTCGTCCCCTGGTACTCGCGTGCAACATTCCAGATGCTTTACTAACACTCTCCCGACTTGGAGAGTCAGTGCCTTTAACCTCCTGTTTGGCCCAGTTTGCAAATTCCGCGGAAGATGAACAGGAATAGGGAGAACCAATGAGAGACTAGCTGGAGGTGTCTGGACGGGAAAATTTAACTCTCATTTCCCACCAGGAAGAGGAATTAACCAAAGGCTCAGCGTGCCATGCCGGAACCAGATTAGGGCCTGAAGCAATCCTGCGGTGTTGCGGCCAGCTCACAAGAAAGCGAGTTGAAGAAAGGAGCTCAGGGGCACTGTAATTCACAAACCTGCAGAGTTATAAATGACAGCTATCATCCAAAAATATACTGAAGTAAGGCTGCCAAGAGGACTTGAAAGCCGGGCAGAATTGCAGGAAACCGATTTCAGGAGGTAGACTGGAATTGCATTGAAAGCATAGGAAAAGAGGCAGAAGGTCGACAATGATGCACTTGGCCAAAAAGGGCGTATGCGTTTTTTCCTGAATATATTCAGGAAAAAACGCATACGCCCTTTTTGGCCAACCAAGCAAGCTTGCAAAGGAAATCTGCACTACAATGAAGTCTCACTCCCCCAACCCCGTCAAAAGGGCCATCTGAAAAAAGTGTAAAATCCAGAAAGGCAGGACAGGCCATGGAGAACTGGGAGCCTTGTTATGCTGATGGGCGGGATGTAAATTGCCAACAGCCACTCTGAAGAAGTGTATGGTATTTCCTGAAACATCTAAAAAACAAAGCAACAGAGCCTAGGGCACTTCCACTTATGGTCCTGTAGCTTAGGGAAATTAAAATCAAAAAGACACAGCCACCCCAAAGTTTGGGATGGCTCTGTTTACAAGAAACTCGTTTACGGTACAAGTTAAATATCGCATAAAGCGAAAAATGGATAAAGAAGTTGTGGTACTTACATACAATGCAATATCACTCAGCAATGACATCTATGTCATCAGGCCCATAGCAGCATAATGAGTGGATTCAGGTATGATGATTCTAACTGAAATAAGTCACACAGAAAAAGAAACATCATAAGATATCACTAATACACGGAATGTAAACTTGGCTACACAGGAACTGAATTTCAAAACAGAACATGGTCCCAAATTTAGAAAACCAACTTATGCTTGCTTAAGGGGAAAGGTGAGTTGGGGTGCTGCATAAAACCAGAGATTGAAATGAGCACAGATAAAGTTCCTTAAGCCAAATATGTAATAGACAAGAGCTACTCCTTGCTCAACGAAATGGACTCAAAACCCCATATTAAACGCCTAATAATGTACCTGACTAGTAAGTATCTTAAAACCTATGGATTGCTATGTCTCTGAAAGTGAATCAATCGTGAGTACAGGGGCAAAAACGCAGCAGTGATAGGATTGGAGAGTTTTGGTGAGCAAATGAAGACCCTTTGAAGTCATATTGCATGGTACCCATTCCACGGGTCTCAACTCTCCAGGTTTAAGGGATTCTTCCTTCAGCTAAAACATGCATGTGGAACCCAGAGTATGATCAACCATGTGATCGGGAGACGTGTTGAAATATGTCTCAGTTCTCGTCCCCTGGTACTCGGGTGCAACATTCCAGATGCTTTACTAACACTCTCCCGACTTGGAGAGTCAGTGCCTTTAACCTCCTGTTTGGCCCAGTTTGCAAATTCCACTGAAGATGAACAGGAATAGGGAGAACCAATGAGAGACTAGCTGGAGGTGTCTGGATGGGAAAATTTAACTCTCATTTCCCACCAGGAAGAGGAATTAACCAAAGGCTCAGCGTGCCATGCCGGAACCAGATTAGGGCCTGAAGCAATCCTGCGGTGTTGCGGCCAGCTCACAAGAAAGCGAGTTGAAGAAAGGAGCTCAGGGGCACTGTAATTCACAAACCTGCAGAGTTATAAATGACAGCTATCATCCAAAAATATACTGAAGTAAGGCTGCCAAGAGGACTTGAAAGCCGGGCAGAATTGCAGGAAACCGATTTCAGGAGGTAGACTGGAATTGCATTTAAAGCATAGGAAAAGAGGCAGAAGGTCGACAATGATGCACTTGGCCAAAAAGGGCGTATGCGTTTTTTCCTGAATATATTCAGGAAAAAACGCATACGCCCTTTTTGGTCAACCAAGCAAGCTTGCAAAGGAAATCTGCACTACAATGAAGTCTCACTTCCCCCCCCCGTCAAAAGGGCCATCTGAAAAAAAGTGTAAAATCCAGAAAGGCAGGACAGGCCATGGAGAACTGGGAGCCTTGTTATGCTGATGGGCGGGATGTAAATTGCCAACAGCCACT